>NC_057408.1:54819056-55119056 GCF_019320065.1 Cervus canadensis
TAGCTAGCATCACGGTATTCTGACAGTTTTGATATCCTAAGGATACTTAGCTTTCCATAAAATTCTAGAATGTGTCCTGGAAACTAGGACTTTGGATTTATGTATTAATTTTGAGTATGTCTTGCACAAATGGGACCTATCTTTGATTTTGGTCCTTAACAATCAAGGAGAGATTCAACAAGGTTGCCTCCAGGAAGTCGGCCCCAGGGTGAGGGATTCTGCCGTTCTGTGTGGGTCACTGTGGCTCCATCTGTTCAGAAGACCATCTGTAGATGTAGATAAACAGAAAAGGACACACAACCAGAGGTGCGAATTTGAGCTTACCTACGATAGCCACTCAGCAAATGTTACAAACCAGTTTGGGGAAGAGTGATCCCCTGTTCCTTCTTAGAAAATCATTCAGCTCTTTCCTTCCGTGGTCTTCTGCTCTCTTTCAGACTGTTATCCACCTGTCCCGTTCCCTGACTTCACATGCAGCCTGCAAACTTAGAAGGAAATACAGTCCGTGTTCTTAAAAACAAACAAACAAACAAAACCTGCAAATTTCTATCTTCTCACCGCAGGGAAAGATGAGAGCTTGACTGATAAGCAAGCTGAGAAAGGCAAGCACACTTGGCCTAAGACGCCTAAGTTTTGCAGCTTTTGCAAAACTGGAATTAGAGACTAGAGTGATCAGGGAACCAGAGGTAAAATATGGAGACCTTGTGAACACCTTCTGAGTGGCTCCTCATAACTTGGCCTTAGTATTTCATTCGATATGAATTCATTGCATAACAAAGTGAAAGTTGCTCAGTTGTGTCATTGTGTTGGACTCTTTGTGACACTATGAGCTATATTCTCCAGGCCAGAATACTGGAGTGGGTAGCCGTTCCCTTCTCCAGGGGATCTTCCCAACCCAGGGATCGAACCCAGGTCTCCTGCATTGCAAGTGGATTCTTTACCAGCTGAGCTACCAGGGAAGCCAGTACCCCAATTCATATTGCTGTCCAAAATGTATTTTCCAAAGCCATAGAGAAATAATCTTGGATATCCACAACTCTATTATTTCTTGATGAAAATGGATATACTCTTCCTTGTGCTTTTATTAATCAAGACATTTAAACCAACCTGTCTGTTCTTTTTTCAAATTTTTAATTTCATAGCATAATATAAAAGCAGTACGCTTCTGTAAAAGATACCTCATCTTCATTATGACATTGACTTCTCTCTTCCTGAAAAGAGGAAAGATAATGCCAATACTGTTTTAGCCTTCCTCCCTTATGAACTCAATGAATTCATAAAAATAAATGTCATAAACAGAGATTAGCAATCAGACAATATCTAATACAAGGGATTTCATTTTGATCTGGCAAGAGGTATCGCTTTGCAATATTTTAAAAATAATTATAAAATTTTGGAGGTTTCTTGTTTTTAATGTAACTCTTCAGCTGATGTAACATTTTCTTTCTCTGTTCTCTTGCAACTTTTCTCCTTTTTTATTCTTTGAATCATGTATGTTGTAACTGCATCTCCATCAGATATCCATAAATGTATCATCTATGTTTTTCTCCATTTTCAGCCTTAATGGATCCTTGAATTGTAACCTTTTGGGAGATAAGATTCACCAGTCCATAATCTCAGGTAGTTTTCATGATATTCTGAAGTAAAAACATGGCAACTTGTCAGATCTGGAAGTGAGAGAGTCTTTAGACAAAATCCAACATTATTTCATGATTAAAAAAAAAACAACCTTGATAAACTAGGAATAGAAGGGAACTTTCTCAACAAGAAAAAGACCTTATCTGAAAAACTTACATGTAACATCACACTTAATTATGAAAGACTAGATGCTTTCCCCACCATGTTGGGAACAAGATCAGGACATCTGCTCTCACCACTTCTATTCAGCCTTGTACCTCATCACAGCCAAGAGGAGGAAACAACCCAAATGTTTATCATCATTTGAATGGATATATGGAGAATGGATAAACTATTGTTATATATCCATGCCTGCATGCTAAGTCGCTTCAGTCTTATCCAGCTCTTTGCAACTTTATAGACTATATCCCTCCAGGCTCCTCTGTCCATGAGATTCTCCAAGCAAGAATACTGGAGTGGGTTGCAATTTCCTTCTGCAGGGAATCTTCCCTACCCAGGGATCAAGCCTGCCTCTCTTGAATCTACTGCTTTGGCAGGTGGGTTCTTTACCACTAATGCCACCTGGGAAACCCAATCTCAATAAACCTCTTAAAAAAAAAAATCTATCCTCCGGAAAAACAAAACAAAACAAACAGAACAATGGCTTACCATGAGATCAGTACAGCACTAAATATTTTACAAAACAGTGTTTCATTTCTATGCTCCCATTTTGCAGATGGAGAAACTGAGGCTTCAAATGTTTAAGCAGCTATCCCAAGGCCATCCTGTGAGGAAATGGCTGGGCTGGCATTAGAATAAGAAAAGTAACTCCCAATTCACTGTCAGATTTAATATTTATTGGATGTCATTATGTAGTGAGCTGCTTTTCAATGTAGTATACCATTTAATTCTTGAAACACTTGCTGTGATGTAAATATTACTTTTCTCACTTTAGAAGTAAGGAAGCTGATATTTCTAGAAACTGTGGAAACTGGCAAAATTTCAAACTAGTCTTTTTATTGAGATTCCCATGCTTATTTTTCACCTCACCAAAACTAAAGGTCACCTGCCTCTACAAAGGTCAACAGGCACTATCTGAGATCCAGGTACTCAGACCCTCTGAGTGTAATACTCAGATGAAATGGAACTTTACAACCACATGCAAAAGAAAGACTAGATCCAAGCCCAGCAAATAAAGATACATCTGCAATGGAAACAGTTTCATCGATGGATTACTTCAATTTATTTATGATTTTTGGTCTCAGCTTAGTGGACCATGTAAATTCAAAGACCACCTTCCTAATAGCCAAAATTTTCAAAGCATTAATTTGATTCAAGAGTAATGTGTTTTGAGGCTGCCTTCTCTCACGACTTATTTATTTAGCTGAATTGCAGATCAGCTTAAAAAGTCCATTGATGATGAAATAACCTCTTTTAGAAGGGCTTTTGTAAAATATGTGTCAGTTCATTTATAGAAAACAAAATGCTTAGTAAGATTTGCTTTCAGAGATTTTTGAAATTTGAGGCCTATGGAAGCAAGGGATGTCTGCCAATGAAATTCACCAGGTCAGTACCTGCAAGACTTTCTAGAGTTTTGTTAAGTAGAACTCTAAAGAGGACCTGAGGCTGGGAGTATGGAGATGGTGGTGGTGATGGGCTGCAGGAAGATGCTTCCAGGATAGAAGCAGATAGGGGCCTCTCTTATCTGACTTGCTTCCTCCTCCCTCCCCACCCTGAGAAATGAACAAAGAAGCAGACACCGCATCACCCTCCAGGGAAGAGAACAAGAACTACACCTAAGAGCAGAGGAGCTACAAATTCTACCTGAATCCTTCCTAATGGAGGCCTTGGGCAAGGACTCTTATTGTCTCAGGGTATTGTTCAAAGTATGAAAACACTGGCTTCTGTTTAAAAATAAAATATCATAGGTTTCCGTAGAAGAGTATAAGAACTATATTTAAGGGCCACCAGTCAGAAAGAGTCTTTCTGAGACTCCACGGGTGGGCTTCAAGAGAAGACTCCACCGGAGCAGAGTTCTTTGTATGCAAAAGGGTTTTTTTTTTTTTTAAGAGTCTATTCTTTTAAGATTTCAAACGCAATACAATCCTCTGAGAAGAGGGGAGAAAACCCTCATGAGAGCTGATTAAATGCCCGTGCAAGTTTTGTCAGAGATTTAGGTTTATTGGCCATTTTCCCCAAAACAGACAGTCCTCCAGGACTGCTGGCTTGTCTGATTTCCAACCTCAGATTATCTCTGGGGGAAAATGAGTAAAAGTGGTCAAAAGCTAGAAAACAACTGGGAATGTTACTGTACAGACTGGCAGCAATGATTGACAACGCTGTATTGTGTATTTAAAAGTTGCTAAGAGAGTAGATCTTAAAGTTCTCATCATAAGGAAAAAAACAAACTCTAACTACATGAGGTGATGGATAGTAACCAGATTTACTGTTGTGATCATTTCATACTATATATGTCGATCAAATTGTTATGTTGTACACCTTAAGCTTGTGTGTGTGTGTGTGTGTGTGTGTGTGTGTGAAGTTGCTTCAGTCTTGGATGACTCTTTGAAACCCTATGGACTGTAGACCACCAGGCTCCTCTGCCCATAGGGATTCTCCATGCAAGAATACTGGAGTGGGTTGCCGTGCCCCCCTCCAGAGGATCTTTCCAACCCAGGGATCCAACCTGCGTTTCCTGTGGCTCCTGCATTGCAGGCGTATTCTTTGTCACTTAACCACTGGGGAAGTCCCACACCTTAGGCTTATACAATGTTCTTGGTCAATTATATCTTAATTAAACTGGAAAACTTTTAAATAATACAAAATAGACCTTGCAAACATTCTGAGAAAGATTCACAGCCACTTAAACTTAACCAAACCCAATTGCCCGGGTTACCTACTCTTCTCTGTATTGGTAACAGAAGCAGTCAGAGCTTTTTCTAAGACAAAGACACAATGCTTCTTCATCAGCGCCCACACAAAGTGCCCTGTGCAAGCATGTCTTTTGTTGGCGTCAGCTTCAGCCCTGATTTTGAATAACTTTGAGAGAAAAGATGTGCAGGAAACCTTTCGAGTGTCTGTGACTCAGTCAGCATAGGAACTGCACTTGCTGGAAAAGAATGTCTTGCAATCTTTAATAATGGGAACGAAGCTGCCTTGGCTTACCATTCCTCCTTCTCTCCCCGAACTGTCTCAGTTTTTTTGCAGATGTTTTAACACAGCTTATCTAGACAGCAGCTGACATAGGCCACTGATTCACTCTGGGTTGAAAAAGTAATCGCTTGAAGATAACAATCTCTTTAGTCTGTGATGGAAGAATTGTTACTGGCTCTTTCTGTAATACGAAAAAAAAAGAAAACTCAACTTGGAAACATATATATATGTTGTCAGTAATGAACTTCCAAGGCAGCTGGGCTTCTCTTATTTGTAATTTTTAACACGATGGTTAAACATGACTCTGTCGAGAGGGTGACGTAACTTCCAGCTAATAGCCATTGGTTTCCGGGCCCATCCCAGCTTGGGCTTCTCTCGTTTTTTGGTTGGACGGCAATTAGTGTGAAAGTGAGATTCAGTTTCCAGGCCTTCTTTCCACACGTCCTGACACTCTTTGTCCTGATGTTCCCATGAAGGAAATTCATCAGAGTGGGGCTCCGGGCTGCTCTGCCTCCACCCACCTTCCTTCCTTCCCAGGGGAAGCCCTGTCATGTCTTTGTGCTCAGCTGGAAGGAAGGATGAATCATTTGAACACGCTCAGGGTAGGGTCTGCCCATCCATGGAGGTGCTTAACCAGCACCCGAGCTTTCTGGGCTGGTTTGCTTCTGTTGAGGGCGCCAACAGGACGAGAGGGATCTGTGATCTGCAAGTAGTTGAATGAGTTGAATTCTAAAGAGTTATTTAGAGTTAGGAGGTCTGTTATGTCCATACACCTAAGTTCAGCCTCCAATCCAGCATTTATTTATGATAATGCTGATTGAAAAAAAAAAATCCCCTTCTACCACAGTCAAGCTCATGGAGACAGAAAGTAGAATGGTAGTCCCTAAGGCCTGGGTCGAAGAAGAGGAGGGAATGGGGAAGTTGTTAGTGTTTAATGGGTATATATAGTGTTTAATGAGAATGAGGAGTTAGTGTTTAATGGGTGAACAACCTTAGTCCCAGGTTTGCAACATGAAATGAGGTCTGGTGATAATGATTCCAATGAAATCCTTGGGTATGTAATTCCACTGCATTGTACCCTCAGAAGTGGCTAAGATGGTAAATATTATGTGTATTTTATCACAATAAAAAATTGTGATGAAAAGTCCTTCTAATACCTGTGCCTGGGTTCCCCCAGGGTTACATCGTTGTTCAGTCACCAAGTCGTGTCTGACTCTTTGCAACCCCATGGACTGCAGCATACCAGGCTTCCCTGTCCATCACTATCTCTCAGAGCTTGCCCAGGTTCTTGTCTGTGGAATCTGTGATGCCATCCAACCATCTCATCCTCTGTCGAATCCTAGGGCTATATTTAACTGTTAGTTCCAGTGACTTACAGGAGTCAAAAGCTGGAATGCTAAAAACAATTCGACATCCCATGGTATTTGGTTCTACGAGGGAACTTCCCCCCAGAATAACATTCTAGTCTCTCTCCTTTTTCTCACACGCCCTTTTCCTTGGGAGGAAAACTGTCCTGTTAAAGCTAGAGAAGCTTTCTCTTTCTTAGAAGCACCCTGACTGGAGAAGGCAGACACAGAAGGAAGATCTTGCATCTCTACAGAGAGGTTTGTGTTGTGCAGATGAGCCTGGGATTGGATGGGTTACTTTATGTAGAAATGAAGTATTAGGAAGCCAGTGTGGTTGTACATTGTTATGTTTTTCAATCTAGCTTTTATACATTTGTTCATCCAACTATTTAAGGATACCTTTATGTTCCAGGCACCCTCCTACGCACTTGTGGCAGTGTAACAAAGCTGTGATTTTTATCTCTATCTGCCTAGTTCTTAAGTTTTTTTTTTTTTTTTAATTTGGGGCTGCACTCTGTGCCATGTGGGACCTTAGTTCCCCAACCAGGGATCGAACTCGCCCTCTCTTCACTGGAAGCAGAGTCTTAACCACTGGACTGCCAGGGAAGTCCCCTAGTTCCTAGGTTTCACTGTTTCACTGGGGAAGGAAAAAAACTGGGGGAGGAAAGAAAAGAGAGAGACGCTCTGTACTGACCTCCTAGGACCTCTGCAATGAACAGATTCTCATTCTAATTAGGCCAATATGGAATACACATCAAATTCTCAATATACCCCAAACTGAAGTCAGCACATCTTACCACCACCTTTGTAAATTCTGGCAAATGCTAGAGATATGGAAATTTAGAAAGGAAGGCTAAGAAAAAAGCAACACCTAAAATTAGGACAGAGTCAGATATTCCCGTGCTCAGAGGTTAGCATGAACAGGAATCAACATAAAATGGCTAAGATTAGCCATCTGCAGAAATCAGCCCAGGAAATAAGCCACCCGAGAGATGATTCACAAACATATTGCTAGCAATTTGAGGGTGCTTTTTAGTCTCACCAGGGGTCTAGTAGGCTCCTCTAAAAGGGAAGTCATCAGTTTAAAATGTAACTAGTGGAAGATTAGCAGTAATTTGAGAAATTGCAAACTGTCATAAGGAAATGATAGAGGTTTCAGATGACAGATAAAGAATATAGAAAATGAATAGCACAGTAGAATTTGTCAATGTGCCCTCACAATCTGTAGGGAAGGAAATCTGCTGACTCTAAAGACTACTAGCAAATATTTTAGGAATATTCCTAGGATCAAGAAGATCAACTCTTCTTGTTTGATAGTTGGATAATTACAGCCAGATCTATCTGTTCTTATTCTATGTTCACTAATTAGTCTGCTAATCCCACTGATACTGCTGCCGCTGCTGCTAATTCACTTCAGTCATATCTGACTTTTTGCTACCCCACTGACTGTAGCCCACCAGGCTCCTCTGTCCTTGGGATTCTCCAGGCAAGAAAACTGGAGTGGGTTGCCATTCCCTCCTCCAGGCAATCTTCCTGACCCAGGGATCAAATCCACATTTTCTGCGTCTCCTTGCATTGCAGGTGGATTCCTTAGCACCGAGCCACCAGGCAAATAAGTTGATGAGAAAATGGTAAAGGTGGGGGAGGAGGAGTCTGCAAGGAAGAGATAAAACTGTGAACAAGCAAATGATCCAAATAGTTAGGGATTGTCAAATGGTTGAATCAAGCCCATGCTGAGTTCTTAAAAGCTGTGGATGGGACAAAACTGACCTAGGACTGCAGACTTTGGAAGTAAAATTGTGATTCCACAACTCTCTTGGAAACTATGGAACAACTTCCATTCTTGGCTCACATATGAGTCACTTATTCATTGTTGTTGTTCAGTCGGTAAGTTTGTCAACTCTTTGCAACCCCACAGACTGCAGCGTGCCAGCCTTCTCTGTCCTCCACTATCTCCCAGAGTTTGCTCAAACTCATGTCCATTGAGTCCATGATGCTATCTAATTAATGCATTGTTTTCCATTTATTTATGTATTTCCATTTACCTATTCAGCCAGTGTATGGATTTTCTACTTTTATGGTAGCCAGTAAAACAAATTTAGCAGCTGAAATCAATGCAAATGCATTCTTTCAGTTCTGTAGGTTAGAAATACAGGTCAGAATGAAGGCATCAACCAGCCAGGCTCTTATCTGGAGGCTCAGATGGGAGTTCATCTGTAAGACCGTTAGGGTTGTTGAGCTCAGATGGTAAAGAATCCACCTGCAATGTGGGAGACCTGGGTTCGATCCCTGGGTTGGGAAGATTCCCTGGAGGAGGGCATGGCAACCCACTCCAGGATTCTTGCCTGGAGGGTCCCCATGGACAGAGGAGCCTGGTGGGCTGCAGTTGATGAGGTCGCAGAGAGTCGGACACGACTGAGTGACTAATCACAGCATAGCGCAGGGCTGTGGGCAGAATCCAGTTCCTCGCAGATACAGAACCAAGTCCTCATTTTCTTTCTGGCTGCCAGCTGGGGGCTGCCCTAAGCGCCTAGTGCCCCCTTCCAGTCCTTCTATGTGAGCCTTTGAACTTTAGAACCAACAAGAGGACGTTGATTCTTCTCACACTTGGAATCTCTCTGACTTCCTGTTACCAGAAAAGTTCAGAACTGCACCCACACTCTCTTGTGATCCATTACCTTCATTATATCTGCTAAATCCTTTCTGCCATGAATTGTAACACGTTCACAGAATCTAGGGACCTGGGTGTGAACTTCTTGACGGGGACATTCGGCTTACCACAGCCAACAATAATTACTGTTGATACAGACATATTTTTACTTTTAATAAATTTCGTACTCAGTGAAAATAGCACTGAAAAAAAAAAAAAGCTGATCGTTAACCTTGTTGAAACCCTGCCAAGAAGTGATCTCTTAGGCACAAGTTTCATGAACAACCTAATTTTTTAGCCTTAAAAAATATCATTTCCAACCCTTAACTGTATTAGAGGTTCTCCACTGGTTACTTTATAGATTATCAAAGTGTGCTTTTTATGATGGAATCATGAACAGTGTATAGAAATTGCACACAAATATATAGCAAGGATATGATCTGTATAACTGATTTACTGCTGAATTTTCTACCATGTGGGGAAATGAGAAATCACATTCAAACTGGTGTTGAGAGATAAATTTCTGGAGGGTGATTTGACAACATATAGAAGAGCCTTAAAATATGCATATTCTTTGACACACAAACTGTCCTTCTAGAAAATTCTCTTAAATAAATAATAATGGAATGGATGAAGCATTTACTACAAAGACAGCATAACATGATAGTAAAGGATTGCAAGCATGCAAGCTAAGTTGCTTCAGTCATGTCTGACACTTTGCGACCCTATGGACTGTAGCCCACCAGGCTACTCTGTCCATGGGATTCTCCAGGTAAGAATACTGTCGAGGGTTGCCATGTCTTCCTACAGGGGATCTTACCGACCCAAGGATCCAAACTGCCTTTCTTATGTCTCCTGCATTTGCAGGTGGATTCTTTACCACGAGAGCCACCTGGAAAGCCCAGTGAAGGATTAATGCAATCTAAATATACAAACAAAAAATGGTTAATTATACTTCTTTCATACAATGAAATGCTTTTTGATAAAATTCCTGGAGGTATTTGGAGATATGACTTCCCAGGTGAGGGTCAAACCTCGGAGAACGGGAAAGGGCTTGGATTTTTCCACACCTAATAAATGCAGAGACAGGGAAAGTAACTGCACGATGATTCCAGGCCAAGTTCCAACACGGAGCAGGGAACATAACATCCCCTGTTCCTGGGTAGTCTTAGTTATGGGGAAAGACCTCGAGAGGTTTCCATGATTCCAGAGCAACACAGACAACCTGCCCAAGGTTCCTGAGACAGAGTCAGACCTGGAAAGACTGTGGTGGGTGGGAGCACAGGTACAAGCAAGGTCCCTAGAACTCTTAGGTGCAACCCCGGGGCATTGGAGGGCTTCCCAGGTGGCGCTAGTGGTAAAGAATCTCCCTGCCAGGAGACACAGGTTCGATCCCCTGGTTGGGAAGATCCTCTGGAAGAGGAAATGGCAACCCACTCCAGTATTCTTGCCTGAAGAATCCCATGGACAGAGGAGCCTGGCGGGGCTACAGTCCATGGGGTTGCATGGAGTCAGACATGACCGAGTAACTACACAGCAGCAGGGCAGGGGAATATCATGAACTGAGGTTAGTTTCTGCTCCCAGCAGACTGAGAGTTGGAAATAAAAAGATGAACTTTATTCACATGTCTAACATATCTGAGATTTCAACACATAGCACACGAACATAGACAGTCTAGATGACGTATACTAGTCATAAAATCCTTCCGATGTTACATGGTAAGTGTTCCTAACTCGATCCTTTGAGATTTTCTCTAATATCCATTTGTTAAGATAACGGGATAGGTTTGAGTCTTAAATATGGATGAAATATGATAATTATTAATTTCTAACATAGATTCTAAAGAAAAGTGAAAGCGTTAGTGGCTCAGTTGTGTGTGACTCTTTGCGACCCCATGGACTATAGCCCACAAGGCTCCTCTGTCCATGGGATTTCCCAGGCAAGAATACTGGAATGGGTTGCCATTTCCTTCTCCGGGGGATATTCCTGACCCAGGGATTGAACCCGCATCTCCTACACTGCAGGCACGTTCTTTACCACTGAGCCACTTGGGAAGCACATACAGAGTCTAAGCACCAGCCCTATCCAGTGGGCAATTCTGCCCCAACTATTCTAGAACTCCCTCCTACATCTGATTAGGCTTTTCTGGGGCTTATGCTGTGTTGAGGTGTGTGAGTGCCTGGGGAGAAAAGGGTCTTTTTTTTTTTTAATATTTATTTATTTGGCTGTGCCTGGTCTTAGTTGAAGCCTGTGGGATCTAGTTCCCTGACCATGGATCAAGCCTGGGCCCCCTGAATTGGGAGCATGAAATCTTAGCCACTGGACCGCTGGGGAAGTCCCCCAAATCACCTATCCTATCACTATGTCTGTCCACACCAGTTCCCACATGTCATGAATGAGGTGGGAGGCTTGTGGTCTTCCTAATTACCCAAAGTGAAAGTCGCTCAGTGGTATCTGACTGTGACCCCATGGACTATACAATCCATGGAATTCTCCAGGCCAGCATACTGAAGTGGGTAGACTTTAGCTTCTCCAGGGGATCTTCCCAACCCAGGGATCGAACCAAAGTCTTTCAAATCTCAGGCGGATTCTTTATCAAATGAGCTATCAGGGAAGCCCCACCCACGGCTGGAACAGGTCTTAAAAATGTGCTTGTCTTAGGGAGACATCACTGAGTAGCTGGGGGCGCTTCATGAGTTCCAGATTCTGTTCCAGGAAGAAGCAAAGAGCCCCTCTCGAGCTGATCCTATGACTCAGCCTATTTCAGTAACAAAGATATGACCTAAAATTACAAAAGATGACTTAGGTGGAAGTGTGCCTTTTATAGATGTGGTAGGGATGAGAGTCAGGTTTAATCTCTTTTAATGTTTGCACTGAACAGAAGCTTCTCTTTGGATTCAAGCCACACGGCACACTTTCCTCTGCGCTGCAATGAGCTCTTATTTCACACGCGAGGTCTACTGGTTTGCAGATCTGATCAAATGGAAAAGAATAGATTCTGAGTTAGGGTGTGAAGGTTGTAAGAACAATGCAGAAAATGGTCAGAGTCAGTTAAAAATTGTGTTCCATCCTCTGCAAACCTGGGCCTTTTCTGATTAAACAGATCACAGAGAAGGAATTACTAAGATCCCTTCCCTGTGGCTTAGAGTCCACACAGATAAAACCAGAAAAATTAACTACTCTCCACCTCTGACATGTCACTCAGACTTTCTCTGGGGGAATTATGAGGCCTGGTTTGGGCTGCAAAGATCACTGATTAGATTTTTCTGGTGGGGACATCAAAGAAAAAGCAATAATATGGGACATGATATATCTAATTGTGATCTTTCTTGATGCAAATAACTCCATGAAAATAATGGCATAGATCTGAATACCTGTCTTTAATTTCTTGGTAGACAAATGTGATAAAACATGAGAAGAAAATTTAAAAAATACTTATACCAAGGCAGAATAAAATTTATAACCAATACACTTTGATGGCCATCAGTGCAATTAATGTAAATGGATTTTTCTCATGGGGGCTAAATAGAAAATACACCTTCACTCAGTTTGAGTCTCTATACACACTCAGAGCTTTCTTGGTTCTGTTTGCTTATTATGCTGTCTTTGAAGACTTCAGAGCAATAGGGGACAAAAATGTGTCACTTCGGTCTCTTTTGCCTTCAAATGACAAAACCTGCATTATCTGCTAATTTTAATTACTATGTGTCAGTCCTTATCTGTGCCTTGCAACTGGATGATCGTATGCCTCTAGTCATGGTCTTGGGTAACACTGGACAACATTCAGAAGATACTCAATGTTTTCTTTTGAGGGCCTAGAATTCCTCTACCAAGGTGAGAGGGCAATGACCCAAGAAACCTCTCCCTGGAAAGTCTCTCTCTTCCTAATTGGCCTGCTTACTAGGCAAATGCATATATGCACCACACTTTCACTAGAACTGGACTTAACCATTGGAATTGCTCTGTTTTGCTGACTTAAAAAGTGCACAATGAGAGAATTTTGAGTTAAATTTTATTTGGAGCAAAGTGAGGACTATAAACCGGGAGACAGCATTTTGGCTAGCTCTGCTCCAAAGAGGTGGGGGGTGGGGGGGAAGTCAGTACAGTTCTGATTTTGGTGGAGGAGTACGTGCAATCCAGCACAAACTTTTTGCAGGTTTTCTGCTTTTCACAAAGAGCAGTCATCTCCATGAAAGATTTTAGTGCTTTTCTAAGATATGAGGAGAAGCAAGAACTGGGCTGCTGAAAATATCTAACCATCTGAAGACCTGTCCTGCCAGTTTTCCCCAGAGCACAGAGGGCCTCATTTCTGCTCTCCACCCTGAACTCCTTTGATGGAGTATTTAAAGTCAGCAGCTGTAGCAGCACGTGATTTCATCATTGTAGAGGTAGATGGCAAGTGCCCATGGCAAGTGCCTATTTGTAGCTGACAGTTCAATGCTGAGTCCCCATATTTTATAGTCGTTTACACTTTTACACAATCACTTTTTATCCTAAGGGAGTTTTTCTATTTTGAAAAATTTGAGCCTTATTTTTATTATTCAGATTCAGAGATGAAACATGAATATTCTACTTTCTCCTGTTCTCATTCATTTGTGAATTCCGGATACTTTTGGCTATAATCTGAATGTCTCTGTGTCCATGATACTTGTTCCTCATTATTCAAAGACTCTTTCGTATCAAGTTGGCTGTTAGCAGCAAAGTCAGACTGTCAGAAGAGCCAAGAGAAAACGCTAATTGGTGTTCTTTTAATTAATGTCAGGACTTCCCTGGTGGCTCAGATGGTAAAGAATCTGCCTGTAAATGCAAGAGACCTGGGTTCAATCCCTGGGTCAGGAAAATTCCCTGGAGAAGGGATTGGCTACCCACTCCAGTATTCTTGCCTGGAGATTCCATGGAAAGAGGAGTCTCATGGGATGGCAAAGAGATGGACACAAGTGAGTGACTAACACTTTCACTGCTTAAAGTTATTCTTGCTTCTTATTCATGTAAGCCTTCCAATCTGGGTACTAGAACACTACAGATTTTGGTGAAATCTGGAACTGAGTCAAAAGAATGACTTCTTTGCTAAACAATGTAAAGAAAATAGATAATTGGGGAAAATGGGTATAAATTTCTAAAGTAATGCCCCTTCTCCATGAAAACAAATGCTTATTAAGTAAGGGATAATTGCGTTCTATCTCATGAATATGAAACTGTAATTAAACAGTTTTCTGTTCTTGGATATATTTCCAGTTTTAACTATAAAACTAGAATGGCAATGTATATTCATGATTGTTGTTTCTCTTTAAAAGTTCTTTCTTTCTTAAAAATATTAAGCAAAATTTTCATATTATGAATATGACATTTGTTAAGTATAAAATTTTTTAAATGCCTAGGAAACATTTTTTAATAATTCATAATTCTGCTACTTTCAAAATTTTGAGGTTTGGAATATCTATTTCCAGAATGTATAGTACTCACAGGTGAAAGTTTGTGATACTTCAAAAGGCATAGATTATAAATACAAGATGGGTAAAATTCCCCATTAAATAGTAAATTCCCATTGTTTAAATTTTGCAAACATTTCAATTATACCTATGAAGGTCATCTCTTTGTATTTCATCTCTATGGCTCCCTGAGTCCCTGAAGCTCAGCAAAATCTCGTCATTTTAGCTGTGGTTTATGTTTGGAATGACAATACCCTGAATATCAGTAGATATTCATTAGGTAATAATGGTCAAAAATCTAATGTTTATGAGGTATCTGCAAACGAGTTCTAAACTTCCTGGGCTATCATGGAGTGATGCAAATGCCCCAAACTTGCCCAGCCTGGCCATCAATTTCCAAAATGTCCCTCAGAAACTCAGAGCTGCTGTGGCATCGCTTCCCAGCAGACACATCAGTTCAAGGGCAATGAATCAGGGGCTAACCTGTGCCCTAATTGGGGACTCTCTTCCCCATGGATCAAGCAAAGCCAACTTTCCTCTTCCCTCCAGCAAAATGTGCATAAAGAGAAATTATGCCTGACTCATCCACTAGTGTTGAAAATAAATAATGAAATAGCAAAGGCAAAACTAATAGACTCAATTAATTTAAACCTTGCAAATAAAATCTGACAGTTTCAGAAGAAAGGCAAATGAGCCATCTCAGGTAGGGAAGAGGGCTATGGTACTCGGTCCTCTCAGAGACAGTTTGCTAGTGTGGTCATTCTTTGGGAAGCAGGTAACTTTCTGCCTGGTTCAACTCTGAAACTGGTCTTATTTTCAAATTTTGAAGTTTCAAACTTTGAAACTTACGAAGTTTCAAAAAAGAGGGGAGAATATGGTGAAATGTCCAAATGTGCACTTGACATTGGACTTTTCAGCAAATACATGGACCAAGCCAAATGGAAATGACATGTAGACCTTTTAAAAAAACACTTTTTAATTTTATATTGGAGTAAAGCTGATTAACACTGTTGTGAGAGCTTCAGGTGAACAAGGAAGGGACTCAGTCATACATATACATGGATCCATTCTCCCCTCAACTCCCCTCCCATCCAGGCTGGCACATAACATTGAGCAGAGTTCCCGGTGCTCCACAGGAAGTCCTTATTAGTTATTCATTTTAAATGTGGCAGAGTGTGCATGTCCGTCCCAAACTCCCTAACTATCCCTTTCCCTCGTCCTTTCCCTTCCCACTGTAACCCTAACTTGGTTCTCTAAGTTGGTGAGTCTGTTTTTGTTTTGTAAGTCAGTTCATTTGTTTCATTTCTCTTTATATTCTGCATATAAGGGATATACAAGATTTCTCTTTCTCTGTCTGACTTGTTTCACTCAGTATGACGCTCTTTAGGTCCATCCATGTTGCTGCAAATGGCATTATTTCGTTCTTTTTAATGGCTGACCTTTTGAAGTGGAGATGAGTCATTGAAAGAGCTTCGGTGTGGATAAAAAGAGAATCTAACTTGTGCTTATTGATTACAGATTGATAACACAACATTACTAGTATCTGTTAGATGCTTTCACACCTGATTTTCAGATAATGTTCAAAACAAATCCTGTAAAATGATGTATCCTCCTTTTATGTGTGGAGAAACCGACATTAGGAAAGTGCAAGTGACTTAGCCCAGGTCCCTGAGCTCATAAGAGGCAGAGCCGTTCCTGACACAGTCTGCAAAGGCGGGGCAGTTATTATGCAAGAAGTGGTGTAGAAAGTCATGTGGACACACATCATAGACTCTGGCACAAGCCCTTACTGTGGCAAACATTGTTAATTCAATGTTTTAGACATAATCAGAACATTAAAAATGAGTATAAAATATTATCCTAACTTTATATCATAATTCATACCTGTTTGGACTAATATGTGTGATCTTTATGTCCAGCTTTTCTAAACGGAGAAAGGTTAGAGCTGGAGAAGGTCCAGTTATTGTTCAGTCGCTCAGCTGTGTCTGACTCTTTGTGACCCCATGAACTGCAGCTCGCCAGGCTTCCCTGTCCTTCACTCTCTCCTGGTGCTTGCTCAAACTCATGTCTATTGAGTCCAAGTGACCAGGACTTAAAACAAAGCTGCTCTGAGTGAGTGGTGTCTGTGCACCTCAGCGTGTCCCTGGGAAGATGCTGTCATCAGAGCCTTAGAACGAGCTCCAGCGCACTGATGTTTTAAGTCTTCTGTGCATTAACATTATGTGTGTGAACTTTGTACCCACTTCTGTCTTCACCTTTCAAACAGGAAGCAGATATCTGCTGTCTTTTGCCCCCTCCCTCCCAGCCCTCATCCTTTTCCAGTTGTCTTTCCCTTTGGGGGAAACCTCCTCTTACTGCACTTGGAGTCCATTAGCACTTAGGCTCTGCCCCTGCTCCAAGGATGAGCAGAACAACCTGACTGACTTGTCAGTGCTCAGTGATTGGTTCAGAGCTGGTCATGTGACTTAGGGGAAGGCTAACCAGAGTAAACTGCTTTATCTGACATATTAGCTTCCTGCGGCCACTGTAACCAATGAACGCAAACCTGGTGGTTAAAAACAGAAACTTGCTCTGTCTCAGTCCATGAGGCTGGAATCTGAGATCTGTTTCCCCGAGTCACAATCCAGGTGTCAGCAGGGCCGCAGTCCCTCGAGTGGCTGCCAGCATTCCTGGCCTCCTGGCTGCATCACCTCCCAATTCCCCCATCCGACCCCTGCCGTGGTCACATGGCCTCTTCTTCTCTGTGTGTGCTGTCTTCCTCTGCTTCCTCTTATCAGGACACTTATTCTTGCATTTGAGGTCCACCTAGACAATCCAGGATAATCTCCCACGTCCAGGTTCTTAACCTTCTCATATCTGCAAAGATCTTATAAGATGATACATACTGGTCCCAGGGGTGAGGACCTTTCATCTTTGAGTGACCATTACTCAGCCTGCTACATCTGGGCAGAGTTAAAGAGAGGAAACATGTCTCTTTCATCCTGGACTCAGGCTTCTGGTGGGTGAGCCTGCAGATTTCTTGCCTGAGAAGGGAATAGCAGGAAGAAGTGGGGCAGAACACAGAGAGACAAGATTTGCTGACATCCTTTCAGGATTCAGCCAGGCCCCAGGCGAGGCCAGCCTCTGGACTACAAGTTCTTTTAGCCTTTAAATTCCCTTTTTGCTTAAGACAGATTTTTTTTTTTTTTTTTGTCTACAGATAGACCAATATAAATTCTGTCTCCACTATTAGAATACATCTTCTGAAATAGTATCTCAGATTGGTCCCATTTCATAATCTAGGGGATTGGAAATTTTCTACTCAAAGCCGAGGCTTTGGAATACCCATGTGTGCATTTTATGATCAAAGGTAGAATCAAGTTGTTTCTGAGAATTCCTGGTAGCTTTTGTTTTGCTTTTTCCATTGTCCAGAGATGTTTCTCATCCCCTCCTTCCGTGCTGTTTTTCTTTCCACTTCACCTGACTCTCACTCTATTTCTTTTCCTTTCTCACTTCAAAGGTTTCCTAATTGAAATGTGCTGAAGCAATTGAAATGTGGTACCTTGGCGAATTTCTGCCAGACACCATAACCTTTGGACCTGCTAGTGTCTTGCTGTGAGAAGGGACAGTGTATATTGATGGAAGCTTAGAAAAAAGAATCATAAGAAAGTTCATACTGGTAAGTTCTCCTAGGAAGAGAAAATAAGAGAAAAGAGTCAAGTTGCAAAATGGACAATGATCTGTCAACAATTAAAATATTTGGTATAAGATATTCTGAGCATATAAAGTGAAATACATGTCGCAGATACAGAAATGTGGGGTCATGAAACAAAGTAGATTTCAAGATTTAATTTCAAGAAGGTGGCTTTCAAAAAAGTGTTTTATGGTGTTTCTACTAACAAGCTGGAAGAATCTGGGCTGAACAGCTGAATACCTGTTGGGTGTATGGCCAGGTGAAAACTAGATTGAAGGGAGTGATGACCTATGTTTATCCAGAGGGAGTTCTTTGGAAGATTTGCCAAAGGCTGTCTTTCATCTGATGTGTTTATTAGTAACTTCAATCAGGCCAGAATGACATGTTTGTCAAATTTAAGTATGACATGAGCTGGAAGAGACAGAGATGAATATACTGAGTGATAGAATCTAAAATGAATCCCCTCAAGCTGGATCTAAATCTAATGAGACCAAAGTTAAATGGCTTCTATATTAGGTTCACATTCAAGTTTACAAACTCAAGATGAGGGAACTATGGCTTAACTGCACTTTAAGGGGGAAAAAAAAAGTTATTTTTGGTTAACAGCTAGATCAACATGAGCCAAAAATGTTTTCAAGTTACCAGAAGAGTTCACTGAATCTTGGTTGTCTGGTGACCAACAGAGTCCAGAACCAGGGAGTTAACCAGGACATGTTTTTCGTTTTGGTGCAAAGGACAGGATCCAGGTGATGAATGACAGACCATGCCACCAGATGAAGTATTACAAGGACGCTTAGTGAGCAAAATTAAAATTCCTAAGTCATAAGGATGTATCTTCAACATTTTAAATGATACAAAGTCCCAGGCTCTATTCTGAGAAATTTAGACTCGGTAGTTAAGAAGGAGACTTCAGTAATTTATCTTTTCACAGACCTCTCCAAGTGATGATCAGACAGATGAATTTTTTCTTTTGGCCATGCCATGCAACCTGTGGGATCCTAGCTCCCCAACCAGGGATGGAACCCATGCCCACTGTATTGGAAGCATGAAGTCTTAACCACTGGACTACCAGGGAAGTCCCCAAGACAGATTAATTTTTAAAACTCAGATTCTAGATCCCAGAGCAGCTTCCAACGTATTTTATATCCCTGAGAATTTTTTTCTTTCCAAATTGTACATATCTTTTAAAGTATTCCTTAAAATTGATCCATCCTCAAACATACATTATGTGTTTATCCTTTGCTAGATACCAGAGTTGGGTGACACAGGAATAACTGCTGCTGTCAACTCAGCCTGGCCCCCAAGTTCAACCGCATCAGGAGCTTCGGGAAATGCCCCACCCCCACTTTCAACCTCAGGGGCTGTAATTACAGGGAGGACCTGGGAATCTCATTCCTAAAAATCTTCCCTGATGCACTGCCTGTGACGCTCAACAAGCCCTTTCTCTTGCTCCAGAATTCTGTCTTTTATAAATTGACGTTTTATTTCAGGGACTGCCAGGGAGGGGATGATGTAGGTAGAAACAAAGGCTAAAGAGATGAACCGACGCCTGTGGGCTAATCAGTTATGATTTTACCTCTCCAGATGTGCGGGAGGTACCCCCACCCTCTGCACGTCTGCCTGTGACACAGGAGGCCCTGGGGAACCAGACCCATCATTTGTGCCCTTAACAGTTTCTCAGAATTTCACACGTGTCACCCCATTTCTGATTGTGTGCACTCAGCCAGGGACGAGATCTCCTATAACTGTGGGATTCTGTGTTTGAAAATAAAAGTCACATTGAGTGTTTCAGACTTTTGTGAAACCTTCCTGGCAGCCTTATTAATTTACTCTTATTTTGGTACTCACTGTTCTTTCTGTCTGGGTGGTTATTTTAAAATGGGAAAGGAACCTAAATTAGTATTATACATTTTAAGGCATACATTTGCATCCATCATGAACTTTAATTTATACTTCGGCCAAATAATTTTAACAGTTGCTATAAAATCAGTTATTTAATAATAGTTTTTACTACCATAGTGAATGCAGCAGTAGACAAGCTTAATAGCCTCGTGTCCACAACAAATTTCCAGCTATTATGTTTACATCCCCCACGCCTTTGACAACTCCATGGACCAGTCAAATTCCCACTGATTGCATTATTTGAATCTTGCTAAAAACTAGTTCACCATGTGCGCACAGTAGTTTTTTAGCGAATACATCTGTTTTTCCAACCTCAATCTCTTTTGCTTTCTCAGATTTACATCATTATAAAAACGCCTGTTATTTTCAATAGAATAATTTTCTGTAATCATATATGTACCCCTTCATAGGACATCTGCAATTCAGTTCTAAGGCACAAAGAAGAAAATGTGCATGAACGAACTACATTTAATATTTATGCTTGAAGTAGTAAACATGTGAGAAAATTTCAAGGGGGTTAAAAAAAAGCATACTTTAGACATATGCCAAGGTAGTTAAGTAAGAAAATTTAAATTGGGCAATTGGAAATGTAAAATTAAAAAGTACAAAAATATAACACTAACTTGATCTCTCTTTTTGGCAACTTGCTTTTTAAAATTATGTTCATTTTCTTAAAAGTACGATTATGACTTTTAGTTCCTTAAACTTGAGGTAACTTTGATTATATGAATTTAAGAAACTCTAAAGCTATCTAATCTGATTAAGTTAAATACTAAATTTATCTAATTTATCTTTGTGCACGAATGCTCAGCTGCTTCAGTCATGTCCGACTCTCTTCGACCCGATGGACTGTAGCCCACCAGGTCCCTCTGTCCATGGGGATTCTCCAGGCAAAAACACTGGAGTGGGTTGTCATGCCCTCCAGGCAGTCTTCCCAACCCAGGGACTGAACCCGCATCTCCTGAGTCTCTTGCATTGCAGGTGTATCCTTTACCTACTGAGCCACCTGGGAAATTCCAATTTATCTTTGTATCAACCTCAACTAATCAGACTTGTTTTTTTGCTGGCTTAATTTTCTAATTATCTAATTTATATTACCAATTCATTCCAAACTCTACCTACAAATATCTAAATCTCCTCCCAGTATGTTTAAAGATGGTGAAGCACAGAAAAGCCTGGTATGCTGCAGTCCATGGGGTCGCAAAGTGTCGGACATGAGCCGGTGACAGAACAACAGCAGTATTTTATTAATTTCATCTTCTTGGAGACATTCCTCTTGGACTCTTGACTTTGTGCATCCTTCTCTGGATCTTCTACACAGATGTTCTCTTGTGATCTCCTGATGCTTCAATCCTGAGGAGTCTGTCTTTCTCTGTTGCTTCTCTTGTTCCCCAATTCTATGCTTTTTAAATTATTGGTTTGCTTATCTGTCTGCAGTTTCCTCAGGAGTTAATTTTTTCTGAAAGTTTGCATGCTCAATTATGTTTTTATTTCGACCTCATAGTTTACTGCAGTATGGCAGAGAATGCAATTCCAAATAGGAAATAATTCACTTTCAGAATTTTGACAGCTCTATTCTGTTGTTTTCCAGCCTCCTGAGTGCTACTGAGAAGTTAAAGTCATTCTGCTTCAACAGTCCATTTTCTGAAGCCATTTCTTCCTGTCTGGAAGTTTGTGGGGATATTTTCTTGATCCCATTGTTTTGAAATTTCACAGTAATGTGCTGTGGTTTGGATCGATTTTCCTCAATTATGCTGTACACTCAAAGAATACTTTCAATCTGGAGGACCTTCTTTTCTGGGAAATTTTCTTGGTTTATTTCCTGATTATTTCTTTCCCACTGTTTTTCTTTTCCCTTAGAGCTTCATTTTCTGGAAAATAACTATTCCGGGCCTAATCTTCTGATTTTCTCATCTCTTCCCTTGTATCTCATTTCCTTGTTTTTTTGTTCAACTTTAATGGAAATGAAATTTGTTTTACTTTAATGAATAAATTAATCAGTTTTATTTTTCATTCTTTCTACTGAATCTTTCATTTCTGCTATTATGTTTTTTTATTTCTCAAAATTCATTTTTATTCTCTAGATATTCCTTCTCTACAGCATCCTGTTCTTAAAGAAGTACTATCTCATTGCTCCAAGGATGTTATTCATAGAATTTTTTTTTTTGGGCCACATCAGACCAAAGCATATGGGATCTTTCCCGACCAGGGATCAAACCTGTGCCCCCTGCCTTGAGAGCAAGGAGTCTGAACCACCAGATTACCATGGAAGTCATGATTGATTTTTTCTTTTTTGGTAGATTTCATGTCTCTGTCCCATAGCTGGGTTATTTTTCTCATTATTATTAATGGGTTTCTTTAGTAGAGGTTTTCCCCTACTTGCTGGTGTTCTCTGGTTCTCTATTCATTTTTAAAAGTGGGATTTTATCTTATGATCGTAAGTTACACCTCAGTAGAGCTCTAAACAGATATAAGAGAAACAATGGGGTATTAGGAGGCTGAGGGGAAGTTCCAAGCACCTGGGTGAGGCTTATCAAGTTCAGTGAGCCCCTGGATGGTGCACTGGACAATTTCAATGTCAGACTCTAGGGCGTGTCTCCTGGGGTGGTCAGATTGTTCAGAGAAGAGTCTCCCCACTGGAGGGTGAAAGCCTGGTCATCAAGTGTTCCAGGAGCCGCGTGGGGAAAAATGGTTTCGGTGTTTCAAAATTCATTATTTACACCATTCCTTAAGCTCCATTTTCAACCTGGGACTCCCAACCTCAGTGGTGCTGGATGTCCTTCTATCACCTTCTATCACCACCTTGCCTAAACCTGACCCTCCAGCCTTCCTCCAGAACTGACGAGAGGCCATCACCTGGGTGAACTCACAAAGGATGGTTTGATTGAGAGGGTTGTTACTACAGTTAAGCAAACTTTTAACCCATCCATCTACTTGCAGCCCACCTAGACCCCTGCTTCCTAAATCCTTTGGTACTTCAGGTCCTTCTCGAATTTCTTAAACGCTGACATAGGGTTTGTCTGTCCTTGTTCTATTGGGTAGATTGTCATTCTTCCTTCTGCTTTTCCATTTTCAAAATTTTGTTGCCCTTGTGCCCCTCCCATTTATCATCATTGTGATTTAGTTCCTTCCCCCCACCTTATCCCTTTTTTAAAGATTTCCATATTTTATTCTCAAGTTTTATTTTAAGTGATGCTAATTACAGCATTTGAAGGGGAGGATCTAATTCCATACAAAATGGAAGACACTAAAATGTGCCCATTAAACTGCTAAAAAATAAACTGACTGGTGAGAATACAACAGAAGTCCAAATTAGATTCTGAGTGCTGTCGCCATGTGATTATCATTATTTGGGGCTTTCAGGAGGAGGCAAAGGTACATGGGTGGGTTCAATATACTAATTTTAACCCAAAGTGGTGATGAATTTATGGGTCTTTCTGCCCTCAGTATTTTTTCCTGTAACAGGGGGATAAAGACAGGCTCATGATACTATTTATAAGATATAATAATTTCATCTGTGTACCACTTTACGCTATACAAAGGGTTTTACGTACATCTCCTTTCATCCTCCTGATACATTTATTCATCAGTTAGGGCAGGTACTGTGAGTCCTTTTACTTCTGTAAACTGAACATCACAGAGGTTCCTGTGCTGGAGGCCACATGGCAGCCAGGGATGGAGGTGGAAATGCAGTGCTTCTGGGTGCCTGGGGGCCTGATGGAGCTATTTGAACAGAACAGATGACAAGGAAAGCTTGAGAGCTGATTCTGGAAGCTGATTGAATGTCTACATAATTTGGAAAAAAATGAACATATTAGGCAGGGATAAAAGACCTCAGTTTCTACCAAGCAAATGGCTAAAAAAAAAAATCCAGGTAAACCTATGGTTAGGGAGACAGAATGAAACCCAGAAATTTAATCAAGATTTCAAGAGACCGAATTAGATTCCCTGGTACGGATGCGTATGACACAAGCCATTATCCCAGCACAAAGCCCTGTTTCTTAAGGTTAAATACTGATGTTCTTATCTTGGATGTCCTCTGGGAATCTTATTACTTTCATGGCTATTCTTCTATATTAAAGGAGCACAGAAACACAGAAGGCAGCACACAGTATCTGCAACCACCATCTGCAAGCATCTCTCTTCTCTGCTGAGCTGTACGGCCCACTTGGAAGAAATATACTAGAAACCTTGGGACTTATCGTCCTTTGTTTCATCCTAATTCTGTCATGTTTATCTTTAGCCCCTATTTAATCAATTAACAAATAGCCGTGGAGTCCCTTGGCAGGGGGCCCTAGAGAAGATACAAAGAGAGAAGACACGGTCTCCACCCTGGAGAAGTCATTGTTTTTGATAGAGCAAGACATCACATCATAGCAGTGAGGCCCAGGTCTCAAATCTTACCAAAATAGGGGATACTCATATTGTGTCACAATATGTCACTCAAAACAATTTATTCATTGAACACAATCTAGCTACTTTCCTGGGCAGCTATTGAGTGATGATGGCTGACCTGGTAGGATTAGGGCCATGTTGGATCTGGGATTTTGACAAGAGTCGTGCCATCTTCTTAGGCCGTCCTCTGAAATTGGGCCATTGACCCGCCTGTTCTTGGGCAGCTCTGCCTTGATGTCCAGCCTCTTAGTTCTGCTCTCATGTCCTTTTTTCGTCCGGTGTTTCACTGTGGCAGGAAGGGGTTGGCTCTCTACCTTCTGTTCTCTTTGACATGGACTCTCAAATACAACCTCCTCCCTCCCAAGGGGACCACATCCTATCCTCATAACAGAGGACATAACTGGGTACCATGGGAAGGGAGAAAACTCTGCTTGTCAAGAATATAAAAATATCATCCCTCATACCCTGCCCTTTGAATTAAGCATCATGAAGGAAATACACAGAGTACAAAAAAAGAGGATAAGAGGAGAGACCTGGATTCATTCACTAGAGAAGTCTTTTCCTAGGAGAAGGCACTCACCGCAAACTGAAGGATGAGAAAAACCAACATGAAGATGTATGTTCCCAGGCAGAGAGAACCATAAATTAGGTCCAACAAAATAGTAAGTCATGTTTGATAAGTTGGTAATGAGCGAGGACAAGCAGGTGGGAGGTGAGCTGGGTCTTCTGGGTGTTCCCAGGAATAGCTCCTCCTTCATGGATCACAGCTTTGTTGTGGTGAAGGAGCTTGCTGGGAATAACTCTTGAGAGTCCTTTGGACAGCAAGGAGATCAAACTAGTCAATCCTAAAGGAAATCAACCCTGAATATTGAGTAGAGGGACTGATGCTGAAGCTGAAGCTCCAGTACTTTGGCCACCTGATGGGAAGAGCCAACTCATTGGAAAAGACCCTGATGCTAGGAAAGATTGAAGATAAAAGGAGAAAGGGGAGGCAGAAGATGAGATGGTTAGATAGCATCACCAACTTAGTGGATGTGAATTTGAACAAATTCCAAGAGACAGTGGAGGACAGGGGAGCCTGGCGAACTGCAATCCCTAGGGTTGCAGAGAGTTGAACAGGACTGAGCAATTGAAAAACAACAACAGAGATCAATTCACCCAACAACCATTCCCAGCCACCATCCCCCTGCCTTCCTCCACAGGAGAGCTAGGAAAACATGCCACTGAACTCCCCAGCACCCTGGGAGCAAGGCGTGGCCATAGGACATGATTTTTGCTGACAAGTTGTAGGAGATAGTCCTTTTGGGGGCCTTCTCTTCCCAAGTAAAAGTCAAAATGCCCCAAGAAGAAGTCATCTTGCGCCTTGCCATTTCTCTTCCTCCCTACCTGGAGTGCAGAAGGAAGCACTCAGGTTTTGCAAGACTGAGAATGAGCAGTAAGACCAGTAAGACAGGAGAAACAAGAGCCCTGGATGGTATGGTGATGGGGCTGCCCCATCTGGGCTGGTCACCTCCAGGAGAGAAACAGAATGGCAACTTTTCTTTTTTAAGATGTTCTGAGCAGTTTAATTCATAGTTAAACTTGAATTCATAGTTAATCCTCAAAGGAACTTTAAAAAGTAAGTACCTTTGTCATCCCAGTTTTTAGATGAGGAGGTTGAGGCATGGAAGGGTTGAACAATTCACTCAAATGACTCATTCAGTCAGTGGAAAAAGCTGGACTTTGAACACAGGCAGTGGGCTCCTGCCTCCCACCCCTTGACCACTGGCGACATGGTCAAGCGTGCCAGTGCTGGCTGGGTTTTCTGTTATTCACAGATGTTTGCAACCCTAACCTATCCATCCTTAAAGGATGAACAAAGTTCAGATGGGAGTTTTCAGATGATCATATCAACAAATGGTGCGGTGTGTGCCAGAGGGCAAGTGAGACAACTATTTGAAGAATTGATGCTAGATAATGAATCAAAGGTGAAGACAGAAAATACAGCAGAGTGGAAAGACACATACCATAGATATCACTTACATGTGGAATCGAAAATATGGCACAAATATCTATGAAACAGAAACAGACTCACAAACATTGAGAACAGATGGCGGTTGCCAAGGGGAAGGGGCAGTGAGGGAGGGATGGATGAGGGAGTTTGGGATTAGCACAGCTTCCCAGGTGGCTCAGTGGTTAAGAATCTGCCTGCAGTGCAGGAGATCGGGCAGGAGCCACGGGTTCAATCCCTGGGTCAGGAAGATCCTCTGGAGAAGGAAATGGCAACCCACTCCAGTATTCTTGCCTGAGAAATCCCATGGACAGAGGAGCCTGGCTGGTCATAGTCCATAGGATTGTAAAGAATCAGACATGACTTAATGACTGAGCACACAGATGCAAACTATTAAATATAGAATGATTAAACAAGAAGGTCCTACTGTATATCACAGGGAACTCATATCCTGGGATAAACCATAATGGAGGAGAATAAAAAAGGAATATATTAACATATATATATATATATATATATATATATATATATATATATATATATATCCTCTTGAGAAACCTGTAGGCAGGTCAGGAAGCAACAGTTAGAACTGGACATGGAACAACAGACTGGTTCCAAATAGGAAAAGGAGTACGTCAAGGCTGTATATTGTCACCCTGCTTATTTAACTTATATGTGGAGTACATCATGAGAAACGCTGGGCTGGAAGAAGCACAAGCTAGAATCAAGATTGCTGGGAGAAATATCAATAACCTCAGATATGCAGATGACACCACCTGTATGGCAGAAAGTGAAGATGAACTAAAAAGCCTCTTGATGAAAGTGAAATAGGAGAGTGAAAAAGTTGGCTTAAAGTTTAACATTCAGAAAACTAAGATCATGGCATCTGGTCCCATCACTTCATGGGAAATAGATGGGGAGACAGTGGAAACAGTGTCAGACTTTAATTTTTTGGGCTCCAAAATCACTGCAGATGGTGATTGCAGCCATGAAATTAAAAGACACTTACTCCTTGGAAGGAAAGTTATGACCAACCTAGACAGCATATTAAAAAGCAGAGACATTACTTTGCCAACAAAGGTCCATCTGGTCAAGGCTATGGTTTTTCCAGTGGTCATGTATGGATGTGAGAGTTGGACTATGAGAAAGCTGAGCACCGAAAAATTGATGCTTTTGAACTGTGGTGTTGGAGAAGACTCTTGAGAGTCCCTTGGACTGCAAGGAGATCCAACCAGTCCATCCTAAAGGAGATCAGTCCTGGGTGTTCATTGGAAGGACTGATGCTGAAGCTGAAACTCCAATACTTTGGCCACCTCATGCAAAGAGTTGACTCACTGGAAAAGACCCTGATGCTGGGATGGATTGGGGGCAGGAGGAGAAGGGGACGACAGAGGATGAGATGGCTGGATAGCATCACCGACCGGATGGACATGGGTTTGAGTAAACTCCAGGAGTTGGTGGTGGACAGGGAGGCCTGGCTTGCTGCGATTCATGGGGTCGCAAAGAGTCGGACATGACTGAGCGACTGAACTGAACTGAACTGATGTATATATATACATATATATAAAACTGAGGTACTTTGCTGTAACTGGATACTAATACATTAAAAATAAACTATACTTCAATAAAATAAGTTTTTAAAAAAGAAAATATAGCAGGGTGATCAAGAAAGGGAACTCTGGGATATCTGTTTACCAATCACAGATCTATCAGCTGTGACTAGCTGTGGCCTAGTTATTAATACATCACATTATCTTTATTAGATCTAAGTCAGTCTGTCTTTAAGCCTCAGTTTCCTCATCTCTCAAATGGGCATAGTAACCAAACATATCTTTTAGAGTTTCAGTCCCCTAGCAATATGCTCTGCTCATAGAAAGACTTCTGCAAATATTAGCGCCCCAAACATAGTGAGATAAATTCAAATGTTTTCCTCTATGGCTCATCTCCTCTTCACAGTAATGACTGGAATCTTCAATTCAAAATGCGACATTTGGAAACTTTAAAATATTAAAGATGAAGAGAAAGTAAAGACAATCTTTTCTTTGATGTTAGCAATGAAATTTTTTTTTTCTTTTTCTTCATAGTCTAGTGAAAACCTGGCCTTATTACAGATCACAGGCCCCTGCCCACCATTGTTGCCATAATTTAATCCGAGAGAGGACTCTGATATTGTCAGTATCATGTTTCTTAATAGTATTAGTCAAGCAGAGCTTGAAGGAAGGTACCCAGTGACTTCAAAGGATATTTTAAAGAAAGTGAAATAAGAAGGAAGTGAGAATCCATGGGAATGTCACTGGGTACCATGGTTTCCACCCTGAGTTTTGGAAAAGCTGCATAACCTCCAAACTGTGTTCTGAGAAAAACAGTTGTCTGGTACAAAGGCATGAGAACTGATATAAAACGTTAGTTCAAAGCCTTTGGGGAAAAAAATGAGGGACCTAAAGACAGTCACTGTCTCCTTTAATGAACCCCCACATGGAGAGGGGCTGCTGCGTGGAGAGCTGGTGCCTTTGAACTGCGAGTCAGACAACCGGGCGCCCCCTCACGCCTTCTGACGGGGCCGAGCCCCCAGACTTCCCAGCTCCGAGAAGCGCCTGCGCAGAGCGTCTTCTCCCAGGACTCGTTGGGGACTTAAACAGAAGACCAAGAGGGTGATTGCACAGTGACCGCCAGCGGACCCTGGTAAAATCCTCCTAAATCAAGTGCTTCTTCCTTTGTCTTTTTTCCATATTTGATGAAGCAGCTTGAAAATTACGGCTGATGTGTATGTAGGAGGCTGTAACCGTGTCTCTAACGTGGCTCTCCCTCCCGGGGGCAGGGCGTGCTTTTGTGCTCAGGGGGGTGCTTTTGTGTGGGTGGTTGTTGCCCCTGGTCCGGGAGGCAGAGGAGAAGGATGAGATGGTTGGATGGCATCCCCAACTCAATGCACATGAGTCTGAGCAAGCTCCGGGAGATGAAGGACATGGGAGCCTAGCGTGCTGCAGTCCACGGGGTGGCAAAGAGTCAGAAGTGCCTGAGCAACTGAACAACAACAACAGGAGGCAGGGGTGGAAGGGAAGGGGACAGCAGGGCTTGTTTCCGCACAGGATCCCTCCCTGAGCGCCGACCCCAGAGTCCAGCCCGTGCAGTGCAGGGAAGACCCCAGAAGCTGCTTACAAGCTTGGACCCGGCCTTAAAGCCATATTTTCTAGCATCTTGACATCACCATGTGGGGCTCCGCCTTGCTATGGACTCCACGACTAAGCAGGGAACTTTTTGAGAATATCAATCTACCTAATCATTTTACCTAAAATCAGCAAGAGGAAAAAGCTCCACAGAATCATATTTTTATAAAAATAATGGCCTATTTGCAAATTGTGAGCATCTAGTCCCAGCTAGTAAGATGAAATACAAGAGTTATATAGTAAACTGAAAGTTTAGTCACTCGGGGCCTGTTTGTAAAGAACTCTCACCCACGATGTTGACACTCTTACAACGCAATAGGGTAGATGGGGCAGAAATTATTATTCCCATTTTTCAGAGGAGCAAACGAGAAAGGACTACCAGGATAAATTTCATGGTTTCCTTGGATGTGGCCTTGTGTTGGGTCTGGCAGCTGTTATAAACTCAACGTGCCCAAAAGAAGAGCCTGGAAGAAGAAAAAGAAGAGAAAGGACAGAAGAGAAACCCCGTTGAAGGTCATCCCATCTAAATGGTGCGTGCCTTCATGCTCATTCGATTCAGCGCTGTCCAACTCTTTGCAACTCCATGTACTGCAGCCCGCCAGGCTCCTCTGGACACAGGATTTCCCAGGCGAGAGTACTGGAGTGGGTAGACATGCCCTCCTCCAGGGGATCTTTTCAACCCAGGGATCAAACCTGTTTCCTGCGTTGGCAGGTGGATTCTTTACCACTGAGCCACCAGGGAAGCTCCCCAAACCTATTACCTCTCCCCTTTTAATTAGGCCTAGAGAAGGAATTCCTGGGGCATCTAAAGATTCATCCTAGTGGTTTAAGCCTTTATATGCAAGTGGCTTTGAACTCTGCTTGGAGGAGCCTTGCTTTTTTCTGGTGACAGGTTCTGGCCTCAGGCAGGATCTGAACAACTTCAAAAGAGGGCACCTGCCCTGTTCTTTCTTCTGTGCAGGTGTGAACAGGGCTTCACTGGTGAAAGTTTAAATGCCCTGGTTTCTTCTGGCCCCCATGAACCGCTAATGATGTGTTTTTCATTTTCATCCCATTCTCCCTGGTTTCATGTACACATATTCACAAGGTGAGTGAAGCTGTGAAGTCCTGGGTGAAAAATTCTATTTGCTCCCATCATGTCTGAGACTAAGCAGACTCTGACGGTGAGTGCATGCACCGGGCAGAGATCTGCTCATCACTGGGTCCATGCTCCTCACTGCTACCTTACTGCTCAAGGCTTCTCCAGGTAGAGACAGGTGGGGGCCAGGGGCGGGCAGGGTGGAAACTGTGATGCACTCTGCCCACTTAACGGCTTTGCTTCACCAGAGAGGATTGTTCAGGGCCACCGATGCACACAGAGCCTCCACGTGTAATACCATTTCTGCAGGAAACGGAAGTCAATTTAAATCATACAGTTGGGACTCAATCAAGTCGGACTCCAAATTCCAAACCAGCTCTGTCTCTAACTCCCTCTTTCCTCCTTCTCCTTTTCTTCCTTCTATCATGCCTCCTTCCTTCCGTTTGTTCTTTCTTTTCTCAACCACAACACTATCTTTGATCAATGAAAGATAATACGTCATTTGAAACCTCTGCAAAGGGGTTTATTTATATTTTCCATTTATTATCTCAAAATATGCTTCCATGATCTCAATGTGTCTCTAAAAATGAGATTTCATGATTGCAGCAGAGCCTAGAGAACAAAATGTGAGTAACAAAAACAGCGACAATTTTTTCCTTTTCTGCTGGGTCATGTTAGCTCCAATTAAGCCACCCTGGGAGGTATTTAAATGATCTTTTTGTCTATGGTTTTTGACAGGTGCTATACTTCTAGTGGATCAGGAACTTTTTGCCTGTGCATTCATGCTAAGTCACTTCAGTTGTGTCCCACTCTTTATGACCCCATGGACTGTGGCCCACCGGGCTCCTCTGTCCATGGGATTTTCCAGGCAAGAATACTGGAGTGGGTTGTCATGCCCTCCTCCAGGGGATCTTCCCAACCCAGGGATCGAACCTGCCTCTCTTATGTCTCCTGTATTGGCAGGCAAGTTCTTTACCACTTGGGCCAACTAACAAGCCATTCTGCCTGTGGTTAACCTCAAAATTCAGCCTAACATTGAGGATAGGTGGGAATGGGTTGTGGTCAGATCAGTGTTCTTTTTTAATTTACGTTTTGACTTTCATGGGGTTGGACAAGCGTCATAGGCTTACTGATGTCCAAAACACCACAACAGTACAAACGGTGGGCAGTGTGGGCTCCTGCCCTGGGCCTGGACCTTACAGGGTCCTGAGCATCACTAACCTATAAAAACCAATGTATCAAGGGGCCCATGGTCACCTTTGTCACTAGGGACCTGATGCTCAGTGTTGAGAGACCATAAAGCATCCCTACACATCAAAACACAAAGCCAGCTCTGCTCAGGCTCCAGAGAAATGCTCCCCCTTGGCTTTTGATCCCTGGTCTTGGAAGGGAAGGGCACTGTCAAGACTTCCAGGGTGGACTGCCACTGCCACGGCAGATGGACACACTTCAGTGTGTAGGTGATGTCACCGCAGAGCCACTTCCTTAAAGGAAAAGTCAAATCAATTAAAAATCAAAACCTTGGGACTTCCCTGGCTGTCCAGTGGCTCTTCTTTGTGGAGCAGTATAATTGGAAATCTAGGTTGGGTGGAGAGGAATGTGACTACTCAGACCTCAGTCCTGGACAACCAAATTTTTGCCAGGATCCGGCCAAGCCTATTAAAGTTCTGCATTGGGATTTGGGTCAAAACCAAAGGTAGGGACTTCCCTGGTAGTCCAGTGGCTGAGACTCTGTTCCCAGTGCAGGAGGCCTGGGTTCCATCCCTGGGCGGGGAACTAGATCCCACATGCTGCAAATAAAAATCCCTCAGGCCCCAGCAAAGATGGAAGATCCTGAGTACCACAGAGAAGACCCAGTGCAGACAAATAAATAAAATATTTTAAAAAAGAAAGGAGCTTTCAACAGCTATAGGAAAGATTTTTAATTTTCAGGTTTCAAGAATCTGAGGTAACATTTTTTATGGAAATATGTCCTCAAGTTTTGCAGAATTTGAGTACACAAATCCTTTCTCAGTGTTTTCCCAGAGAGCTTCCTGTGATGATGAAACACTCTGTATCTCTGCTGTCCACATGTGGCTACTGAGGACTTCCAAGAACCACTGAGGGACAAAACCAGGTGAAATGTGGCTAGAAACCTTCTACGCAGAACAACATAGCTTCCGATCATTGCTGTCACCAGAACACAAATTATGTGATCATCTCCATGATGACAACATTTGAATGATTTTACTAAAATAAAGGGAAAATTATATTTATGGAATAAATACCTAGTAATGCATGAATTATGTATGTCTTTATTACTGATCCATACACCCAGACTATCAACAGGGAATATAGATATGTACAGTGATACATTCAGTTGTCTTTGATACTTTGCTAACTTTTGACATATGAAAACTATAGGCTTTCTTTTTTGATATTTCTTTGGCTGCACTGAATCTTAGCTGCGGAACTCAAATCTTTAGTTGCGATATGTGAGCTCTAGTTCCCTGACCAGGGATCAAACCCTGGCCCCCTGCATTGGAAGCCTGGAGTCTTAGCTGCTTGACCACCAGGCAAGTCTGACAATAGGCTTTCTTGTCTTTCAATATTGTTATCTTTGTCAATGTAGGGAGATAAAACACCTTATATAATAGTTTGCCATCTTGATGAATAGCTTTGAAATCTTTTTTTTTTTTTTTTTTCTGCTGTGCCATGCAGCATGCAGGATCTGAGTTTCCTGACCAGGGATCAAACCTGGGCCCCCTGCAGTGGAAGCCCAGAGTCTTAGCCACTGGACCACCAGGAAAGTCCCTTGAAAGCTTTAGATATATGATAGGGGCTGGCTTTACAGCACCCCTAACTCTGACCAGCCATTCTGAAAATGTCACTGCTGTTCCCAGAGAGACAGGAGTGTCATGTGGTTGGATTAAAAAAAAAAAAAAATCTCTGTTTGGGGAAAAAAAAAAAAGTGACAGGAAATATCCCACTGGTAGGACTCCTGCAGCATCCTTCCTTAGAGGAAGTCAAGTCCATTCCTTCTGATACAGGCCTTCCATCTGGGCTCAGTGCTGCTTTGGCCAGTTATCTGGAAGAGGGAGCGAATAATCAGTAGCTGTTAGAACAGCCAGGGATTGAGCTGCTGGCAAAAATCCCATCACTGTTTGCAATGTGGATTGCAGGCTAATAAGGGCAGAGTCGGCTTAACACTGTAATATTTAGAGATCAGAGATAATAGAAATTCACTGGGCCTCCCACTGAGTTTTAAGTAACCAGGGGAAGGGACATAGCACCTTCAGGTTACCAGGGCAGCAGCACTGGGAGGCCCCTCAGGGCTTTTCTCTCCACTGCTGTGGGGACCCCACTCTGTGTACCTGCCTCCCACACCCCCATCCCCCCAGCCACCTCACACATCTTTGCCCTAGGGTGGGGTGCTCCATATTTTCTCCTGGAAGTCCCCAAGGGAGTCAGTCCTAGGGGCCCACAGTGGCAACCTGCTCATTCCCTACATTGACTTTTGCTGATTTTCCCCTCTGTCTTACTTTCCTATGCCTCTTGTACTGTTTCCTGGGATTACTTTCTCAACAGAACCTAAGACCACTTACACTTAAATCCTTACCTTCAGGCCTGTTCCTGGGGGAGCCCAGAGTTAAGACAGCCTCCTGCACAGAGCATAGTGCCTGGGAGACACATGCCTTCAGAGATCTTCAAACTAGTTCACATACTACTGTGCAAATGATATCCTATCCTAATATTAACATCTTTGCTCAAAGAAATTACTCGGAAAGAAAATGACTAGATTGATGTCTCCCTCCTTATCTGGGTCCATCTCACATTTATTAACATAACAGCTCCATTGGAAAGCACCATGACCATTTTTTAAAAAAGCAAATTTGGGACCCATCACAGTGCAGGCAGGACCTGGGCGCCAGGGAAAGCCCTGGGGACAGACCCTCACTGCTGATCCTCAGAGGTATGTGACCTGCCTGCTTCTCCAGACTTCAAATGTTATTTTGCAATCGAGATAAGGCTCAACAAGTACAGACTTGCAAAAAGAGTTTGGGTGATGTAATGTCCTTAAAAAGTAAATGATTAATACAGAGCCCCTGAAGAGGCACTTCTGATATATAAGTGGAATATAATAAGTGGAATTGTGTAATATATAATATTATTATATAGGATATAATAAGTGGAATTCCGCAAGAAAGAGGGGCTGTCGGCTGGGGCACAAAAGGCAAAAGTCCAGTCCAGTTGGCCCTGGGCAGGTGACAGCTATGACATATCCCTGTTTATTGATTCTAGGGTCCACTGGAGACCTCAGGGTCAAGGTGAGCATGGGATCAACTCACCTTTTGGGCCTTTGTGAGGACGGGGCTCGGGGTAGCCCCCGATACACCTGAGTGAGGGGTGTGTCCTCTTGCTGGAACAAGTGCTACTCACCGGTAGTTACTTGGTTTCTAATCGAACCTCTACGCAGGCCTTCTATCGCATTTATATAGGTCTGGCGTCTACAGACGCTCGATGCTGGGGCTCCCTGCGTCTATTCTGAGGAAGATAGAAATAGTTCTCCCCCCACCCAACCTCCCCTCCTCTTTTTTTGCAATCTTAAAAAGTGGACCTCTTTACTGAAGCATTAGAAGCTTTTTTATCCACTTAATGAAATAGGCATTCCAGACCCCAAACGGTAAATGATATATTTCCAGACATCATTTGATTCATTCCCCACGCCTCCTCCTCCCGCGTTTCCCAACACTTTGCACCAGATACAGAAATCACAGGTTCCGTAGGTCCGAGCCCTCGTTTCGGTGTGACCGCCGCCTCCAGTGCAAGGCCGGCGGCTCGCTCGGGTCCCCCACCCCCAACCCCCGGGTCGGCGGGGGCGCCATGAAGCGGCCGGGCGCGTCCGGTTCGGCGGGTGCCGGGCTCCGGGGCGCGCGTGTCCCGCGGGACCGATGCGGGGTCTCGGTGCCCCCGGCCGCCGCTCTCTGCCCGGGCGCCCGCCAACTTCTCGGCGCGGAGAAGCCGCAGCCCTTCGCAGCGCCCCGGATCTGCCGGCTCGCCCGGCCCGCAGCTGCCGGGGAGCGCCGGCCCCGCGACTCCCGGCTCCGCCAGCCCTACCCGCCGACCCTGCCGTCCGGCGCCAGGATCGGAGCCGCCGTCTCGCCCGCTCCGCTCGCCAACTCCCGGCGGCCCGTGACCCGGGACAAACTTCTGGTCCAGGCGCGGCCCCGGAGCGGTCACCCTCCCGGAAGCCGGCCGCGAAACCCGGGCCCGGGAGGGAGCGGGAGGGAGCGGGCGGGAGCTGGTGGCACCGCCCGGCCGCCGCTCCCGGCGCGGTGACGCCGCCCCCGCGGCCGCCCCCCGCCCGGCTCCCCCGGAGGCGCCGCGGCCGCCGAGCGCCGAGTGCGGGCCGGCGGGGCCGGGCGCTCACGCCCTCTAGCGGGCCGCGGCGGCCGGGCGGCCGTGACGTGGGCGCTCCCTTCAGCCGGCCTGCGGGGCCCCGCCAGTCAGTCGGGGAGCAGGAGCCCCGCGCGCAGCCGGCGTGGGCTCGGCCATCGGCGCGCCGCCGCCCGGGGGCTGGCTCGGCTGCCCGCGCAGAGGCGGCGGGCGGGACGCGCGCGGCCTCGCCCCCGGCCCCGGGCACCGCGGCGCCGGAGGCTCGGGTCCCGAGCCCAGGAAGAACCGAGCCAGCGCAGCCTCCGGCACGGAGGGCGGATTTTGGCTCCGCGGGCGCGCCCTCCGCGCTCTCTCGCAGCCGCGCCAGCTCCGAGCGGGGCCGGCGACAGGGCACGGGGACCCCGTCTCCTCGCCCTCCGGCCCCGGGAGCCGCTGGAGTTGGGACTTCTGCAACTGTTGGCACTCGGAGCGTCTGGTTCTGGTTTTGGCTGTTCACCCTCTTCTCGCCGCCTTGGAGGCACAGCTCCCGGCCGCCCTCCGCCCTCGCGCCCACCCAGCGCCGCCGGGGAGCGGCCCGGGGCGCACTCGGCACCATGAGCCGACTTGGGACTTGCCTGGTCACTTTGACCGGACTTTTGCTAACTGCGGCGGGGGACTCGTTTTCAGGTAAGCGGGGCCTCGCCTGCAGGGGCCTGGGGCGCGCGGGCCGGAGGGGGGCTCTGGACACCGGCAGCTCTGGGGTGGGAGAGCCCGAGCGGCGGACGGAGAGGCCGGAAAGGGGGCGCGGCGGGATGGGCACCGCGTCTTTCAGTCCCCGGCACGGGAGCGGGGCTGGCCGGGAGGGTGGGCACCTAACGCTCGGGCCGGCGGAGCGGAGGAGCCCCGGGCTCTCATCTCCGCCCCCGCCCCTCCGCGGCCTGGGCGCGTGTCCGCGCGGACGGCGCCACTTGGAGTCCCCGGTCGGCTCCCGGAGCAACAGCAGAAAACTTTGCCTGAAGTTGGGAGCTGCAGCCGCCGGCCGCCGGGCGTGGGCGCTGCGCGGTCCTTCTCGCCGCGAGCGGCTGCCGGGCCGGATCGCCGTGCCCGCTGCGCCCGCGCGATCGGTGGACCCGGCGGCGGCGATCTCCAGCTCCCTGCCCTCCCGCCTCCGCCCAGCCCGCCGAGGCCGTGACCTCCGCTCGTACTGGCATTCGGGAGGCTGCACGGGAGAGCCGAGGCGGCGGCCTCGCAGGTTCCGGCAGCAGGATCGGCGGCCCGGCGGCAGGAGGATCGGGCCCCAGGGTCCCGGCAGCCGCGGCTCTGGCCCGACGGGCTCTTCCTCCGCACCCCGGCCCCGCGGAGCACCCGGCCAGGGGCAGCGGTCAGCCCGCCCCGCGGCTTGCGGCTGGGGGTGGGCAGGAAAGGGAGTGCGGGGAGGTGCCCGCTGCGCGCCTGCAGTCGGAGCCCGGAGAGCTCCTTGCGGGAGGACGCGTGGCCGGGAGTTGGGGGTCAGGAGGGGCGCGAACCCCGCCTGGTGTTACTTGGAGCACACACGTGGATGGACAGCCAACGTTTGCACACCTGCACACTTGTACACTTTCTCGCGTGTGTGTCAGTTTCATTAAGATCTACGTAGAATGGTGGAACTGGGCTTTTTTTCCTTTTAATAAAAAGCCTGTTATTTGGCCTTGAACTTGTGCTGCAAAATAGGTTTCTATGTTTATTCGGGAGGAATGAGTAAGTTGAATTTTTTTTTTTTTTAGTTTGATGAGGGAGAATTTCACTGGTGGTAAAACACATATTTTAAAACGTTGGAGACTTTTCCGTCTGGCCTTCCGACCGGTGAAAACTTAAATCTTTACTTCCTGGAGCCTGGGGGACACGCAGGCGCAGAGGCCATGCCCCGGTGTTGCTGACCCCCGAGACCCTTGACCACAGTTGGCCTCCAAGGAAGCCGAGCGTGGAGTTGGCTGCTCGCTGTGTGCTGTCAGTTTCAATATAGAAATACCCTTTCCCGAAGTTTAATATGCCCTTAACTGTCTGGTAATTGCACGTGCGCCAGAGGACTTAACAAAACGATCCACTGCTGTCTGCTATAAAATTGATGCCGATTTTGGCCTGCGTTCTTTTTACTGGTGAATTATGGAGTAGACTCGCTAGTTTTAGAGCCTTGTAACTCATTAGTGTTAGAAGCCAAGGATGAGGGCCTCAGTGATGGTTTTCTCTTTATTAAGATCCATAGCTCCCTGCCTGGGATTTGTTTCAAGTTAAGCTGTGTCAGAAAGCATTTGGATGGATTTTCAAGAAGTGGGTAAGGGATTGGGGTGGAGGTGGGGAACAAATATTTACGTAACTTATTTAAATGATCAATTTCTCATCATTAAAAGGAACTTCAGCCTGAGTAGTACTGACCTGTGTCCTTGTTAATGCTTATGTAAATTAATAGTCACGCCAAAAGAGACTTTGCTTTTACTAAATTTTATCCAGATTTTTCTTTTAGAGGAAGTAAATCATTCTATTTGTTTGTTATCCTACCAGTAATTGAACTGTGCCTTTTTTTTTTTTTTAATTTGGAAAGCCAGAGTTAACCTAGTGTGGAGGAACTGAAGGGCAGTATCCCAGAGAATGCTTAGAAATGATGAAATTAAAAGAAAAATTGAAGTTGGCAAATTTTGTGTGTGCAGGGATCAGATAAATTGCAGTGTATTATGCTTTTGCTCTCCACTTTGGGTTTTAGGTAGTACATGTGGGAAGCGCTTAATGCTTTGGAAAAGTCAGTTTTTTATTTTTGAAAATTTTTTTATGTTGAGAAAGTTAATTCTGATGTTATGAGTGATACCAACACTTATTTCTCTTTATGAGTCTTCTGAAAATTGAAATATTAGGCTGCTGGTCACCTGACATGGGGATCCTTTTAGAGAAGAGGAAGTAGATTGTAAGTGGCTTGAGGGCGAAGTCAGTTGTTTTTTCTTCTTGGTTCCCATAGAACACTCACATAGAGCCCTAGACCCAACAGACACTCACTGTTTGTTGAGTAAATGACTGACTGATGTGAATTCTGATCCTTTGCAGACATTCAAATTGTACATGAACTGTCTGACACAGAAGGGAGGGAGAGGAAGGACTGTCAGACATTAGACTGGCTTACATTGTCCCGGCTTTTGAAATTGTCATTTTCATCACAGATTCTTCTCAGCCTCAGCGCAACCAATGGACTGAATCGGGAGGCTTTATGTAATCAGTGGAGGATTTCTTTTTTTTGTAACCAAGATTTGTACACAAGACACTTTGCTGTTTCCCCTCTTTCGGAATGCATTCACAATTGATGTGATTGCTGAGTAATGATTTCTGGAGGGTACTGCACATAATTTCAATGCTAGATATAGGAACGAAACATATTGGGAGAAAACAGAAAAGAATTAGGTTTTTTTTTGTTGTTGTTCAGGAGGCCTTTTATTTATTCTAAACATTTCATTTTAAACATCTTTCCGTTTTTACAATTTCTAAGTTGTTAAGCAAGATATTGGAGGCTCACTTTCTGCCTTCTATTTAGGTTCTGTATGATCATTCAGAATAACTTTTGCAAAAAAGTATGCAAGTAAGAAGTGAGGCAGAAAGAGAAATCATTTTTGCTTCTGCTTAATATTGTCATTTCCATAGTGAGAAGCCAAGTAGCTGGCAAGTCATTCTTCTTTGACCCATTTTCTTAAAAGCCAGGTGGTGATATATACTATACAAGGAAGTGTTTGGTTTTATATAATAATGAGATTGATGTGATAAGTTCTAGTAAGCAAGCCTTGGTTTGCAGAAATAGAAATACAAAGAGATTTCCATTACACTGTTTAGAACAGATTAAATCTTAATGTAATTTTTTGAGTTTGAAACTCTCCTGAAGAAATGTATTCTTTAAAATACTCTTTTAAGGACAATTAGGGAGGAAACAGCCAAAATCTAAATGGAGTCTGTAATTGCATTAGTAGAATTGTACCAACATTTAGTTTCTTCATTTTGAATAATCTGACTCTGAGTAGTTAAGTCAGATGTCCACACTAGGGGAAGGTGGGAGAAGCATGGACTTGAAATCTTTGTACTGTTTTTGCAACTTTTTTGTAAGTTGAAAATCATTTCAAAATAGAAGATTTTACAGTACCCTTTACAGAGAGTGTGAATAGATTTGTTAAGCAGTTTGTTTTATTTTCTTTTTCGGATAACTAGAGTCATGACGTTTTACGTGTTTATGTTGCTTTAATGAGATTGATAATGGATGTGATGAAAAGATTGCAAATTTAAATCACTGCGCATGAAAGAGATATGCCAAGAAATCACTTTACATTTTTAGTGTTATGTGGATGTAAATAAGTATTGCTTGAGCTTAATCAATTGTTCTGATCTGTAAAATCACAGGTTTTAGCCTCTGATGTTTTCAAAGGGTTGGTTCATGGATTTTCAGTAGAAAAGTTAGTTACATATATTGATATATGGATAAGTGTGTATATAATTTGAGTAATTCTAAATGAACTTTCCCTAGTGAGCAAGTAATCTGAATTATATCTTCAGATGATAAAAAACCCTGTATGAATGAAACACTGCCTTTTGTTTTGGGAAAAGTTGATTTTTGAATTTAGATATTTTTCTGACAATTCTATGGACGTCGGTAGCTTTATTTAAAAATTTCATAGTTTCATAACAATTGTACATTCTAGGAATTGATAGGCTATATGTATCTGTTTCAGTAGAGGTACTGTTTTGGGTTAAGTAGTGTTTCTCTCAGTTTTTGTTTTGGGTTTAGTTTTCTAGAATGAGTGTGTCTAACCTGAATATCCTAAGACAGTTTTCAGTTAGGGGACAGGCATTTTAATAAGTACACATACTTTTTCAACAGTATAACATTTCTTAAGGCAGTGTCTACTGTGCTTTGTAATTCTAGGAGTCTTCTCTTTGAAAACCAACTTTCCCACAAACTTTTCTCAGGCTGCTTCTTATCTTGAGGACTACAGCCTGTTAATCGGCTTCTTTTGTAAGTGAGAGAAGGTTTCATTACTTACGTTTTTCAAACTCATTAGTGAAAAGTTTAAGGAAGATGCTCAGTAACATAGACCTCCCATCATAAGAGGATGCTGCTTCTCCAGTTCCTAAAATACTGCAGTGGTTTAGCATTTAGTCTTATCAGAAAGACTGCTTTTACTCTGTTGCTCTGAAAAAGAACTCAGCGGAGGAGAACAGTAGGTAAGGCTGGTGTTAGGTGGGAAGTAGGAAAGTTTTAGTCATCACTTCCATAGCCTATGGCCCCCCCTGCCTTTCAGGGGCCAGCTGGCAAGGTCAGGATCTGATGAAGAGGTGGGAACGTGGGGAGGGAAAGAGAAGAACACGGGCTGAGGAGGGTGGGGGGTTGTGTGTGCTCACATGTAGGAACACAGGTGTGCAGATCTCGTTAGGATCCTGTGCAGGTTAAGGATCCAAAGAGGATCAAGTATGCAGGAAGATCAGGCTGACATCCTATACCTGTGTGGCTTTAGGTGGCCTGGGGGGTGGGGCCTGGTAGTGTTGCGCCAGTGCTTCCGCTGAGCTGCGTTTATACCCATACGTTCAAAACCAAGTGTGCTCGAGGGTCACCAGGAGCGGTCCTTCCCAACCCTGGTCTCTATGGCCGGCCGTGGTGATTCTTTTGTCCAGGCCCCTGAAGCATCCGCAGGTGATCCTGGCCACCTTTTGAGAAACATTATTCTAAAAGAGTCATCCTTGGGTGAACAGCGTCAGCATCACTCAGGAACAGGTAGACAGGTACACTCCTGGCCCCACCCAGAGGGATAAAAATCCAAAAGTCCAGGGTTGGGCCGGAGGCATGGGGACAGCAGTAGATGCTAGAACTAACCCTCCAGGCCCTTGGGATGCTGGACAGAGTGTGAGTTCTGAAAGGTTTGGGATTCTCAGCTTGCACTTTTCAGCCTCCCTTGACAAGAGCAGAAAGTACCGTAGATGCAACTAAAACTCACATCCATGCACGTAGTAACCTCCACCCCCACTGTGAACACAACCCAAATTATGAAACAGGCTGATGTGATGGTGTTGTGACTCTCAGCCTCTTAGCGTGACATTTCAAATAATGGTCTTATCTGTGGAAGATATTGGATCCAGCCAATTGTAAAATGACAATGAAAAAACGTTTCCTCTAATTTTACTTACTGCAATGTAAAGTTTTAATTAAATTCTGCAGTCACTGAAAATTAGCCACTGGAAATTTCTGTGGGTTGACACTGTGTTTCGAAGATATTTGTTGACTTGTTATAATAAGCACATAGCCCAGTGCACCTATTAAAATGATGCTTTCTATTCAAAGTGGATATTGAGCATTACTGCTGGGAAAGCCCCTTTAGGGGATTGGGGAAGGCATTGGGGGTGGTCATGGGCAAAGATCAGAAAGATACAGTTACCGTACTTTGGAAAGTTGTCCAATTATTTAAAGTTTCAAAATCTACTGAAATCGAAAGAAACAAGGAATTTCTTAGGCAAGAATGAGGAATTAATGTGCTTAAAATTTGGAATTTTAATATGGGAATGTGACACTTTGGAAATGAACTTCATATCCAAATAGAAGAGAAGAGGTTTTTAATATAGATCTTTTTAAAGTACTGATAATGTACTCTTCAGAGAAGGCAATGGCAACCCACTCCAGTACTCCTGCCTGGAAAATCCCTTGGATGGAGGAGCCTGGTAGGCTACAGTCCATGGGGTCGCTACGAGTTGGGCACGACTGAGCGACTTCACTTTCACTTTTCACTTTCCTGCATTGGAGAAGGAAGTGGCAACCCATTCCAGTGTTCTTGCCTGGAGAATTCCAGGGATGGGGAAGCCTGGTGGGCTGCTGTCTATGGGGTCGCACAGAGTCGGACACAACTGAAGCGACCTAGCAGCAATGTTCTCTTATGAGTCTCCTAAGATAGCACCTCGTTTTTCTGTTTTCAGCCAAAGACCACCCCTGCTTCTCTATCCTTAAACACTCCAGGTAAACAAAATGGATTGTGATGTCATTTAACAGATTTATCTTGAAACGTTGTCAGCAGACTTTCAGAGAATCCATGGCGGGCAGAGTGCTTTCCATACGGCAGGCAGGCCTCCAGCTCCCTGCTCCTGTCCCCATCCCATCAGCAAGTGTAGCTGCCTAGTGGGTATGTAGGCAGGGGTATCACCCAGCCTCACCCGCACGGCTCCCTGGATGCATCCGCCTAGAGCTGAAGGAAGGCAAGGTATGGAGGAAGCCTGCATCTGCTGTGATGACTTGCTCACATCAAATGAGCTTCTTCAGTGGAAGTTGCTGCTTTAGTTGTAGTTCACTTTAAGTTCCATACTGACCCCAGGACAACTTCAGACTCTGTGGTGATTATTTTTCCTTTCTTCCTCTTTTTTTTTTTTTTTAGGCTGTATCCTGTATGGGATCTCAGTGGTGTCCGACTCTTTCTAACCCCATAGACTGTAGCCCACCAGACTCCTCTGTCCTTGGGGTTTCCCAGACAAGAATACTGGAGTGGGTCACCATTTCCTTTTCCATGGCTGTATCCTAAGTGGCCGCTATTCTGTGTATAGCAGTGGGACTAGGAGAAATAGATTATCTGGCAGCTACCTAAGAGTTCAGGGTAACTTATGGAACTTTCTCCATCAAGTCTGTTGGTAATCGACCAGAAAAGTGGCCACGTGCAGATGTGTGACATGGATATGAAGAGCGTGGGCACCTTGCTTCCATCTGCAGGAGACCCCTTTTCCGACATTGCTGGTTTAGGTATATAATGCAGGGAGTCATTAAACTTTGCATGGATACCTGCATGCTTAGTCGCTTCGGTCCTGTCCAACTCTGCAACCCTATGGACTATAGCCAACCAGGCTCTTCAGTCCATGGGATTTCCTAGGCAAGAATACTGGAGTGTCACCTGAGTTAGTCCATTTATCTGCTTAAAACTGAGAAGAATCCCGAGTCCTTAAAAACTTTCTCTGTGATATGAAAGGTTTGGGCCCCAAGTTGGAGGCAGAGGGACGGTGGAGGATCTGATGGAAGGATGTCACTTACTTTCACACTGAGGCTGCAAGGGAGGGAAACCGTGGTGGTCAAGAATCCAAGACCTACAGGTGAGAGAGAATGAGGGTCAAATTGTCAGAAGCTTGTCAAAACAGAGATTTTAGACTCTCCCTTGGAGGAGGGGCTAGCATTTAACAGAATGATTTATTTAAAAATACAACAGCCTAGGCAGAAGCAAAGTATGTGGTTTTTATGGGTCTCAGAACAGAAACACTTACAGAGCATTCGTTTGTTTTCAGATGGGTGAGTATTCCCTTTCATCTCTTTCCTATTCAATATGCAGAAAGCAGATTTATTGCAGACAGTGAGAATATGTTTTAGTTTGAGTTACCATGGAAGACAGAGGCCTGGTACTTCTCCCTGATTCTAGTGGTGGAATCCCAAAAGGGTCTAACATGGGCTTCTGACTGTGGATGGGATGGGGAGGCACTGGATCACACCCTTCCTACAGTCCATTTTGAGGGTGTCTGTTTGATCTATCTTCTCTGATATAGTCTGAGCTGTTTTAAGTAATGTCATAAACACAAGTTTGAAGTTGGCTCATTGTGATATTCTCCCTAGATACAAATATAAAGTGGTCTAAAGCATTTCTTTTAAAATAAATACTCATAATGTATAGAATCAAGTTACAGTGTTTAGCATTTAGTATTCACATATTCTTTTTATACAGTTCATGGGGTTCTCATGGTAAGTATAGTGGGGTGGTTTGCCATCCCCTCCTCTAGTGGATCATGTTTTGTCAGAACTCTCCACTAAGACCCATCCATCTTGGGTGGCCCTACATGGCATGGCTCAAAGCATTACTGAGTTACACAGTCCCCTTTGCCATGACAAAGGGGTCACCTGATGCGAACGGCCGACTCATTGGAAAAGGTTCTGATGCTGGGAAAGACTGAAGGCGAAGGAGAGTAGGGTGACGGAGGATGAGATGGCTGGATGGCAACACCGATGCAATGAACATGAACTTGGGCAAACTCTGGGAGATGGTGGGAGACAGGGAGGCCTGGCGTGCTGCAGTCCGTGGGGTTGCAAAGAGTCAGACACCAGTGGGCAACTGTACAACAACAATCGCGTAGTAAATTAATAAACTTAAATATTTTTGAATGAGTGAATGATTGAATAAAGTTCCCTTAGGGAAGAAAAGACACAAATTACTTCTGCTTACTGCTGATTTTTTTTTCTTTCGATGAAGTTTGATTTTTTAAAAGCATTTGTGATAATCTTAACAGTAGGCTTGGGTGGTGGGTTTGGTGTTTGATACCCTTAGAGATTAATAGGCACATAGAGATTCAGTTGCTAAATTTAAAGGAAAAAGGTTACCTTTTGTTAATTAAATGTGTAAAAATGAGCCTATAATTTTTATCATATGTAGTAAAAATTTATAAATCAGTTACTGCCATAAAGTAGAATTTTGGTATTATACTGATCTCTGAGAAAAAAAATGAAATTCACTCTGTGGTAGATAAGCATGATTTGATTTTAGTTTCTGGTGTATTAAAGGAACCGTGTATCACCAGGAAGAAGCTGCCATGACAGGGAGTAATAGATAACATCTCCTGCTTTATTTCTGATATAGAATGAAATTGATTACACCTGCTCAGAGCGCAGCCCGCGCATTCCCATCGCTCGTCTGCGGTACAGCAAGCAGGCTCTCCTTGCTTCTTCATTCACTGTTGCCGTGTTCTTAAGTGAGGAAACTTAATAAAAAGAGGCTGCTTTGACAACAGTCTCATGACCTGTGTTCTCCACTTGCTTGACTTTAGCATCCAGGCATCTGAGCATGGTGTGATGTCTCCCCGATCGTCACCCATTGGCACACGTCCCGTGTGTATGTTATGGGGATCCTTGCCGTGTTGTTCCCGTTTTTCAGTGACCGTTTCATCCTGTTCGGGTGGCTTTTTAGAGAGCCCCTCCCTTTTGTTTCCAGCCCCTGTAGGGAGCAAAGAGGCCTCTTAGCAAAGAGGCCTGTGTTGCTGACCCTCGGAAAGTTTGGAGTGGGGTCTGGTCAGCCCCAGTGGGACTCGGACCAGTAGAGGGTGTTGTTAATTAAATGGCCTGATGTCGGCTATGGGGTCCTGGAGGGGAGGAAAGAGGGCAGAGACCTCCCCCGCAGCAGATCGGGTGTTCCTGATTTTGAAATCTCTTTCTACCACGGAACAGCAGCGTGGCCTTGGACATGGTATTTGATTTTTGAGCCTCAGTTTTGTTTTCTGGAAAAACACTTTGTAGAATTATGGTAAAGACTAAACAAGCAGACCAGCGCTATGAGGTTGGGAGGCACCCACATCCCATGGGTGTAACCACATGAGCTCCCTACTTTTATGTCAGAAAGCCTTGCATATTGACAATTTCATATGGTTCTCTGGGTCCAAGATTTTGGTATTTGAGTGTCCTGGGGGCTCAGTGGGTGATGTGTTTGTAGAAGCGCTCAAAAAATGTGTATGTTATAAACATAAGGCCAATATTATATTTTAAAAGAAAAAGAAACCCTGAGAATTACAAAATGACCCCTCAGAGTTGGCACCATGAAAAGCCAGCACTGCTTGGTTCCAGAAGGCAGTTCTGGACACCTGCACTGGACTCACCCTAAGCTCTTCTTAAAAAAACGCAGATTCCTGGCCCTGCAGAGGTACTGAGTCACAGTCTCTGGAAGGGGCCATCGAAACTGGTAAAGAAACACCCTGGACCCTGAGATCTCCATACTCGCTAAAGTTCAAAGAGTACTGGCAGGACATTAGCAGGGACTCAGAGACCCTGCGGAGAATTTATCACGTCTTTCCTGACTAGTGTTAAGAAAGCATCTGCGGAAAAATAAAAAGAAATCTGCGGATCGTGACATGAAGTTTCACATACCATACTGTAATTGACTGGAGACTGTTTCTCTTAGGAAGCAGAGGCCTTCTGGTGTCAGCAGAGAAAATGAATTATGAAACCTGGTATTTTATAGAAACCAAGCTGCTTTGTAGTCATCTTTCAGAGCTTCCCTGATGGCTCAGCAGTAAAGAACCTGCCTGTCAATACAGCAGATGCAAGTTTGATCCCTGGGTCGGGAAGATTCCCTGGAGAAGGAAATGGCAACCCACTCTGGTATGCTTGCCTGGAGAATCCCATGGACAGAGGAACCTGGTGGGCTACAGTCCATGGGGTTCGAGAAGAGTCAGACATGACTTAGTGACTAAAACAACAGCAACAACCCATCTTTCAATCTGATGAACTCCAATAATTGTGACATCAGTCTGGAATTTTTAGGGTATAATAAGAGAATAAAGATATTTCAGAGAATAAGAACACAGATCATTTTCGATCTCTACATTTGCAGCTGCGAGCCAAAATTTGAGATGACTCATTCAGAGACAGTAACGAGACACAATGATACTGGGGAGATAATTTTCCAGCACTTATTTCTGTCTGATGTTCATTGAAACATGGACACTGGAGAATAATTGGCCTTAGGGGCCCCTTGAGCAGGGACCAAAAGTGTGACATTTTTATTGCAATAGTTCCTAAAAGACTCCTTAGCCTCAAAAATGGGCATCCCCCTCTATTAGAGCACTTGAAATTTCCACCAGCTCATCATTTCAACCAAGGAAGAAAGGTGCTTGTTGAAATGTCATCTCTGGGAGCAGTGGCTCATTAAGTCATCTTAAGTATGACATCCCCAACTTGCTGTCACCTCCCTAAGTTGACATCCTTAGATGCCAGATCTCTCACTTGTAAAATGAAGATGTTTGATTCAAGAATCTATAGGGTCTCGCCAAATACTTAGAGAGCCTGAGGATTGTTACCCGAGTTCGCTTGAGTTTGTCAGGTAGCATGGTGTAAAGGAATGAGACCTGCATCCATAGGTCGTTTTTGATAGAGGAGAATGGGAGAAATGTCTTGAACAGTGGATCAATCTGAGATGCTGCCTCATATAGCAGGAAGGTGCTTGTTACAAGAAAGTGGGTATAGCAGGGATATATGCTGGAGGTATTTTAGGTGCTTCCTACGATTGTTCAGCTTTTGTTCCTTCCTGCCTCTGCTCAACTGTGCACAGATAAAACCCAAATTTTCCCCCTCGATACTTGGGGAAGAAGCTGCCAGCCAGAGCTGCCACCCAGGTCTGTCGCAGCTACCCCATTTAGGCTGATATTTTTTGTTTAAATCTTGGCAACATGGGTAAGCCTTATTTCAGGGGTTTATACTGGGCACTCAGTGTATGCTGGGTACCATGCTGTTTGTTGTTGTTCAGTCGCAAAGTCGTGTCCCACTTTTCACGACCCTATGGACTGTAGCCCGCCAGGCTCCTCTGTCCATGAGATTTCCCAGGCAAGAACACTGAAGTGGGTTGCCATCTCCTTCTCTAGGGGATCTTTCTGCTGCAGGGACTGAACTTGCGTCTGCTGCATTGCAGGTGGATTCTTTATGACTGAGCCATCAGGGAAGCCTGGGTACCATGCCGAGAGGGAATGTTATTCTCAAACTTACCGTCGCTCAGTAGCTCATCAGAGCTCAGCTGAGCTCACTGCAGGGAGCTTTTTTGGGTGGGTAAAGCTGTCTCTGTTCCTAACGAAGCCAGGCCCCCTGAGCATGGGGTGTGTGCACTGTTTTCTCTCTCCTCTCCCTACCCCTCCCCGTGCACACAGAGGTGTGTGTGATAAGCTGTTTCAGTCATGCAGAAAGGTGCAGGTTGTCTTTTCCTGATTTATGCCTCGATGCCGTCCACCTGTACTGAGGTGTGCTCCATGCAAAAGCATTTCAGGTGGAGTGTTGGGTCTGTTAGGAAGATGCTGAGTGTTTTATTATGTGATGTAGAGTCTTTAGACTTGGAGGAGGGCATGGCAACCCACTCCAGTATTCTTGCCTGGAGAATCCCCATAGACAGAGGAGCCTGGTGGGCTACAGTCCTTGGGGTCGCAAAGAGTTGGACACGACCGGGCGACTAAACAAGCACAGCACAGAGTCTTTAGAATGACCCTCTGGGGAGCTGTCCTTCTGGGTCTCACTTCCAGGAAAAGGTGTGACTTCCCTTATGAATGTACTTTCTTCTTGTGGACAAAGTGAATTGTGTAACTCATCAAGTTTTCCTCTCTATGTTGGCTGTTAGGGCGCCAGATGCAGATGGGTGGGCTGAAGGAGTTAGAACTTTTTTGAACAGAAAACCTCAGTCAAACTGGACTTCATCAAACAGGATTTGTTGGCTCGTGTAAAGAGAAGGCTGTGGGTGGCCCAGTTGGTCACGGTGGCTTGAGCCATTCTCTCCAAGCATCTTTCCTGGGTGTTTCTAAGGAGTTACAGACTGAACCCTCCAGCCCCAAGCCCCAGGGAAAGAGAAGGTCCCTCCCCCAACAGCACAGACCACGCCTGCCCTGTGGTTCATGGAGTCAGCTCACATCACCTGTTCCCACTTTAACCCTGTGCCCTGCTTGGCCCGCACACTGGACCAAGCATGGGGTCAGCCCTCAGGAACCGGGGGAGTGAGAGTGTGGAAACTGGGGCTGCTCCATGGAGACATGGGTTCTGTTACCAGCTGGAGGGAGTAGCTGCTGACTGGGCCTTAAACAGAAGAATGCCCAGAGCCACCATCTCTGCAATAGAACTGAATTCTGGTTCCTTTTCTTGGGTCTTAGCCTCCTCTTCACTTATCTTGTGCATGCGTGCTAAGTTGCTTCCGTCATGTCCGACTCTTTTGTGACCCCATGGATTTTAGCCCTCCAGGTTCCTCTGTCCTTGGGATTCTCCAGGCAAGAATACTGGAGTGGGTTGCTGTTCCCTTCTCCAGGGGAATCTTACCAACCCAGGGATTGAACCAATATCTCTTAAGTCTCCTGCGTTGGCAGGCGGGTTCCTTACCACTGGGGCCACCTGGAAAGCACTTGTCTCACCTTACTCTAATTTATCTTGCTGTGTTTTATGTCTCATGATAAATTTATTGACTCTCTTGGGACTGGGTGGTGATAGCAGAAAATAAATGAGTTCCAAAGTCTTTGCATCTGAGTCAGTGTTCCAAAGGCAGCTTTTGTGTGTGTGCATTTCTTTACATCCTAGTGACACGGGGAACAGTCTCAGCTCACTAACAGCGAAGAACATGGGTGTGGGAGGAGGCAGGGAGGGTATTAGAGCTGAGTCCAGTAGTTTCTCAACTTACTTTTCAAAGCACCACGTTTTTCAGTTAAGTAAAATCTTACATAGGTAGGAAAGCATAAATAACTCTTGGTTAACAAAATTTGTTGTGGGCAGATTTGAAAAGTGACCCTTCAAATTGGGGAAATAAGTGTTTGATGAACTACTACCCAGAAACAGATGCCCCCAAAGCTGATGGCAGAAACCAGGGGACCCCAACTTCATGATCTAATGCCTGATGATATAAGGTAGCGCTGAAGTAATAATAATAATAGAAATAAAGTACACAATAAATATAATGTGCTTAAATCATCCTGAAACCATGACTCACCCTCCCCCCCGACCCATTGTTTTTCAGTTGTTCAGTCGCGTATAACTCTTTTTGACCCCATGGACTGCAGCACACCAGGCTTCCCTGTCCTTTAGCATCTCCCAGAGCTTGCTCAGACTCATGTCCATTGAGTTGGTGATGCCATCCTACCATCTTGTCCTCTGTTGCCCCCTTCTCCTCCTGCCCTCAATCTTTACCAGCATCAGGGTCTTTTCCAATGAGTCAGCTCTTCTCATCAGGTGGCCAAAGTACTGGACGCCCCCAGGTGTCCTGTCCACCGGGTCCGTGGAAAAATTGTCTTCCACATAGCTGGTCCCTGCTGCCAGATAGGTTGGGGACCACTGGTGCAAACCACAGTCATCTACTGTTTTTTGTGTTCTGTGGATGGGGAGCATGCCTGCTGGTCTGAACTGGGATTGTATGCTTTCTCTCTGTGTCTCTACTCAGCTGACCTTGGCTGGCCTCTGTTGACACTCTAGGGTTGGCTGGCTGCAGGCTGGTCTAGGTTTGGCCTTGGCTGGGATGGCTGGGCTCCCCTCTCTGGGGTCCTCTGCGGGCAGGGTTTCCAGAGAGAGAGAGCAGAGGGTGCCAAGGCCCCTTGGCTTACTCTTGGGGAGGGCACATCGTCACTCCTGCCTCATCCTCTCATCACAGTCACACGGCTAGCCTGGAATCCAGAGTGGGGAAACACACCTCCCCCTTGATGTGTGGGGCAGCTGGGCCACGTTGCAGTGGGTAGATGTGGATGCAAGGACAGGGCTCTGTCAGACCCTGGGGCCTGTGTCCTGAGATGCTTCTTTGCAGAGCACAGTTGAGAAATCACTGGCGCATGAAAAAAGGAAATATAGGATTGCAAGACCTGCATTCAAGGGCCCCTCCAGCCACTGGCCATCCTCCGAGAGGAAGCAATTGAACTCGTTGAACTCAGTTCCTTATCTGTAAAGAGGGTCATTCTGGGATGCTGTGGTTCAGAGGTTGGCCTCAGAGATCGCCTGTGATAATGGATGGTCTGCAAAGAAACTTACAAACGACTGTGTCCCTGAGTGTATTCTGGAGAGACTGATAGGCTGCTTATACCTGAGTCACCCTGGCTGTGTCATTCATCCCCTGGGACAGTCCCCTGGCCTCTCCAAGGCTGGTTTCTTCATCTGTGGAGAGCAATGCTGTGTCACCCTTGGTCACCCTGTGGACAACCCAGTGCCTGGTGTGTGAGACCAGTAGCCCTGTTCTTAGAGGCCTGTGACCATGGGATGACCTTGAGCCTTCCTTGAGTGCTAACTTTATGTTATGCTTCCTTTATGTCTGAAAACCCCCAGGGGTGTGGTTCTGCAAACCCCAGGTTTTCTTCCATTTCTGATCCGATTTATTAGCTTATTTCTCTGTCCTCTGGCTTCCCAGGAGGAAGGGAAAAGTAAACAGAAATATCACGTACCACACACTGTTGGTCCTTTATGTGTTAGTTACCTCCCAAAGCTGTCCTGTGGGTGTGATGGTAGCGCTGTCACTTGATGGAGGTTTTTGGAGTTGAGGCCCCAACATTTCAGGATGTGGCACAGACAGTGGGTAGAGTTCTTTGTGGACCCAGAGGACTCCATCCATCCAGAGCCTCTGGGGCCCAAAGCACAAATCGTCATTTTTAAGTGTGCTGAAGTATTTGATGGGCTTCCCTGGTGGCTCAGTGATAAAGAATCTGCCTGCCAGTGCAGGAGATGCAGGTTCAATCCCTGGGTTGGGAAGATCCCCTAGAGAAGGAAATGGCAACCCATTCTCGTTTTCTTGCCTCGAGAATTCCATGGACAGAAGAGCCTGGTGAGCTACAGTCCACGGGGTTGCAAAGAGTCAGACATAACTTAGCGACTAAATGGCAAGTATTTGGTACAGTTTCTCATTTTGGTGTTAAAAGTGGTTGTAAAGTTGGTGTAACCCAGCAGTGCACAGTAGTTTATAGCCTGCTAGTTTATAGCCTCTAAAATAGTAAATTAGAAGGAAAAGTACCCAGCTTTTTAGTGCATGCATGTAAGTTGCTTCAGTCATGTCCGACTCTTTGTAACCCTATGGACTGTAGCCCGCCAGGCGCCTCTGTCCATGGGATTCTCCAGGCAAGAATACTGGAGTGGGATGCCACGCCTTCATCCAGGGGGTCTTCCTGACCCAGTGACTGAACCCACGTCTCTTATGTCTCCTACATTGGCAGGTGGGTTCTTTATCACTAGTGCCACCTGGAGAGCCCTTCTTAGTAACTTGTATGAAATGAATGGATTAGAGACATGGTCTGTACTTTTCACAAGCAGAGGAGGGGTGAATGCTTTCATCTCTGTGGTTTCAAATCCTCTAGAAAGAGCTGTATTGTTGTAATAGCCTATGTTTAGCATTTGGGGATCAGATGGAGGTGAAAAGTGTAAAGCCCTTTGCAAAGCTCTTGTCTGTGTGCACTCGTGGTCTTCGGCTAAATGCCACGAAGGTCAGTGAGGATTTCAGACCTTTCACCCCAGGTGCCTGTGAATGGGCCTTTGGACGTTGATGTTAAGTCACCTTTAGAACAAATTGCATTTGCTTTTAAGATTGGACAGAGGCACAGAGAGCACATAGATCTGTATTCAAAGTGTTGAACATTCTCCAATGAGTCATCATGGCAAAGGACCGTTTGGTATATGAAGTTTACAAGGGTGAGGTAGTTTACTTATTTGAATCACTTTTTTTTTGTTGTTGCAATATTATGGGGGAGAATTATGTTGAAATAAACTGTGCATTGGGGTTTCCCTGGTGGCTCAGATAGTAAAGAATCTGTCAGCAATTCAGGAGACCTGGGTTCAATCCCTGGGTCGGAACAATGCCCTGCAGGAGGGCATGGCAACCCATTCCAGCATTCTTGCCTGGAGAATCCCATGGACAGAGGAGCCTGGTGGGCTACAGTCCTTGTGGTTGCAAAGTCGGACATGACTGAGTGCATGCATAGTTGCGTTACATTGCTGTGTTAATTTCCACTGTACAGCAAAGTGAATCAGCTATTTGTATTCATATAGTCCCTCTTTTGTGTATTTCCTTCCCATTTAGGTCACCACAGAGCACTGAGTAGAGCTCCCTGTGGTATGCAGTAGTTCGCATTAGTTAGCTGTTTTATACAGAGTGCTGTATATATGTCAACTGCAGTCTCCTGATTCATCCCACCCTCTCTCCCCACTTGGTGTCCATATGTTTGTTCTCTATACCTGTGACTCTGTTTCTGCTTTGCAAATAAGAATAAATTCTTGTTTATTCCCACACTTGGTGTCACGGCCCTGCAGTTTCTTTTCTTCCTTTTCCTCTGTCCCCCTCCATCTCCATCTCCTGTAATGGGTGGGTTTTAAAAGAAGGTGGGCCATCTTCTTTTATCTTCTGGGCCATCTTCCTAAGGAGGTCAGGCTGCTTGGCTTCCTGTTTCTCCTCTGAAGGGTGAAGATAGGACAGAGTGTTGGTCCCAATGGTGAGTGTGAAAGCATAACCACTGCCTTGCCTGTCAGGCACTTGTGGGTGCATTTATCGGCTTTATTTCTAATCAGCACAGCAGTACTTAAAGGTAAAAAGATTATACTACAACAAAGGGACAACTAATGCTTATTGAATACTTAAAGTGTCTAGGCATTATTCTAAGTGCTTTTTCTATGTATCACCTGATTTAATGCTGATAAGCACATAAGTGACCCCCATTTTATAGGCTGGGGAATAAGCTCAGAGACTAAGCAAAGTGGCCCATCTTAGGCAAGTTGCAAGGGTAAAGCTGGAGTTTGGCCTTGAACAGCCTGAGTCTGAAACCACCAAGACACAAAGCCTGCCAGTTCTTCATGTTGGAGGCAGTCACTCCCAGCACACTGAGGTTGTAACCTGCTTCTGTCTTGAACCTCTGGATCTCTTTGTGTCCCTTTGATTGGTCGGTTGGGAATCCAGGAGGGTGGGTGGATGCTTCGGGTAGACAGGGCAGTGACCCCTGAATGACAGGATGAAGGACCAGAGGAGAACCCCAGCTCTCAGCAGGACTTTCCAAACAGTCGCTGAGTCTTCATTCTGGAGACTCTGTTGTCACATAACCGGCACAACTGGTAAAAGTCAGAAACAAAACAAGGACTTGTCGCTGTTGTTGTACTCAGTCGCATCTGACTCTTTGCAAGTCCAGAGTCTGTATCCCGCCAGGCTCCTCTGTACATGGAATTTTCCAGGCAAGAATACTGGGGTGTGGATTGCCATTAGCTCTTGCTTTATAAAATCTTATTTTAGGGAAGTGTTTTCCCTGAACCCGGAGCCAGTGCCAGTAAGTTCCAAGATCTGTGGAGCTCATGTGTTTAAAGAATTAAAAATAATCAGACACTTCCTTGTACGTTGATAAATTCACATCTGAAAAAAAAATTGCATCATATGTTCATGTAGTCAAGAAGAAGGGAATTTATCACCTGTGGTAATTACTGACTTTTACAAAAATCTTATAAAGGCATCCATCAGAGACAGAATATAAATACCAAAGGGATTTGATACTGTCCATTGGCCATTTAAAATTCCATGAACATGCTTTTCTTTAATAGAGAGAAATTTGACCTGCCTACTTTTTCTTTCTGAGCTGGTTATTTACATTTTATTTTTCCATAGAATATTATCCTGTTGTTAATATATTTGAACTTGAGAGTCTTTTAGTGATGACTTACCAGAGTTCTCTGCAACAAAAAATATGTATAAGATTGAAGGTTTAATTCTCTGTATTTTAATTCTATTTTAATTTTTAGCGACAGAAATTATGCTTACTGACCTGTATTATTAAGTTGACAGATTGATTACTTTCATTCCCAAAATGGTTCAGAGCAAAAAATTAGAAACCAGCTAGTCTGTAAAGAATTTATTGTCCAGTCCTGCACCTTCCCATTTGCTGGGAAGTAAACTGAGTGGATCACACCTGTTGTTTTTTAAAGGTACCTTTTTTAAGCAAAATTAGAGAAATATTCAGAAGTTGTTCTGAAAGGAAATAATATTCATTTAATATACTTTAGTCCATGCATGCTTTAAATATACACACATATATGTAAATACATACACATATACACACTTTTTTTTGGTCACACCTTAAAAATTTAACCTAATTAGTGAGTGAAAAATATCTGTCATATGATTCCATTTAGCACAGCAGTCTTCATCAAAGCTGTCATTCAAATCAGCCTTACTTTCTATCAGAAAAGGTCTAACCATTTTTAATTTCAAGTGTGTTAATTTGCATTTTGTGGAAAAGATTTAAAACCAGAACAAAGAAATGATATGACAGATTGCAAAAAGCAGTTTAGTCAAGTTTAAAGTGAAGTAGATTTATACAATTAATTATATTTTGTTATAAGTTATAAAACCATGGCAAATCTATACTGCTTTTCATTAATTTATAGAAATGTAATATAATAGGTACCCCAAATTATGAGGTATTATAAATAGAGGATTAGGTTTAGAAAAGCATGCTATTTTTCTGGTAAATGTGTGTGAATCTGTGTATTGATCTCTGGTGTTTTACCTCTGGGAATAAAGAACTGTGGACATACTTTCAAAAATACATCAATTTCTGAAAATTTCAGATTTTCCTGTGGATGTAAAAGAGAGAAGTATATGCTACTTGAAACTGATGCAGCAGCAAACTAAAATAATACATGTGTTTGTTAAGAGAAAGTATTAAATATTTTGTTGGGATTGACTTTTATTGGAAACATTGCTTTATGAAGAAATGTTTGATAAAATGGATATTAACTGTTTTACTGTGTAACACAAATAGACTGTAAACTAAATCTGATGGATTTTTATTTGTAAATTTTCCCTGTATAATTTGAAAAATTTAGAAAGCGTTAAAATTATATTGAAAAGAATCAGTGTCAGAAATGTCCACACTTTTACTTGTTTGGCGATTGTTTTATTTCCAGCTAATGTCATGCTTGAGTGTGACTATATTTGCTAAAAAAGAATCATTACATTTAAGTACATTTAAAAGTATTTTTTGCATTATTATTTACTGGTATAGTTTTTTTTTGTTTTGTTTCACCAAGTTTTGGCTCTAAAGTGAGTTCTCTATGGTCAAGGGAAGGAAGTTGCGTGGTCATTAAAAATTTTTAATATATCTGATTTTATAACATTCTACAAGGGCTAAACTACTCTATCTCTAGTACATTGTTTTACTTTTAAATGAAATGTGGATACAACAGGGGAAGTCATGGAGCACTGCAGAGAGTGGCTGGGGTTTGATTCATCATTAAAAGAAGGCTTCTTTTCCTTGACAGTCACAGCTCACATTGTTTCTTTGAAGTGTGGATGTCTTTATACTAGAAAGATGCGCCTTCCTTTGGTAAGGTGTGACGTCTGGAGAAAGGGCAGGCAGGCAGGAGGACCTCCCTGATGCTGGAATGGCTGTCGGTGCCCTTTGCCCATCAGTGCTCTGTACCCCTTAATGTTCTGTGGCCTTAGCTGGCAGGGGGTGGGGTGGAGGGGTGGGGTCCCTGCTCAGTGACTCTGTCGGGATTCTGACACTGAGACTGAACAAATGATAGGGCCAGGCCCCGTGGCTGGGCTTCTGTAGCCTTTATCTTTCTAGACAGAGATATTAATTTAAAAAAAAGACAACTTTTTAGTTTTCATTTTTTTTAACTAATTTTTATTGGTGTATAGTTTGCTTTACAAAGCAAATTGTTGAATTGAATATTGTTGTATTCATTTCTGCTATACAAGCAGAGTGAATCAGCTATGTTGTTGTTGAGTCGCTAAGTCATGTCCCACTCTTTGCGACCGCATGAACTGTAGCCCACCAGGCTCCTCTGTCCATGGAATTCTCCAGGCAAGAATACTGGAGTGGGTTGCCATTGCCTCCTCCCGGGGATCTTCCTGACCCAGTGATCGAACCCATGTCTCCTGCTTGGCAGGCAGATTCTTTACCATGGCGCCACCAAGGGAAGCCCAAATCTGCTATATGTTTGCATCTGTTCCCCTCTTTTTTGGATTTCCTCCCTGTTTGGATCACCACAGAGCACTGGGCAGAGTTCCCTGTGCTATAGGGTAGGGTCTCATTAGTTATCTAGTTTATGCATAGTATTGATATGCATTTCTCAATCAAAAAGACAATGTTTTAGAGCAGTTTTAAGTTCACAGCAACACAAAGAGGCAGGTACAGAGATTTGTCCTATGTTTCTGTCCTTGCACGTGCGTGGCCCTCCCCCAGCTCCCACCCAATGGTACTTCTGTTACACTGGATGATTTTGCACAAACAGATCACTATCACCCAAAGTCCGTGGTTTACACAAGGATTCCCTATTGATGTTGTGTGTCCTGTGGGTTTGGACAAATGTGTGGTGACATGCTTCTTGCAGTTACAGCATCACTGACCTAAAAGTTCTCTTTGCTCAGCCTGTCTTTCCCTCCATCCCCCAACAGGAAGAGGCAGAAATGTGGCTGGTGAGCTTGGGTTTACAGTAACTCCATCCTGGTCTTGACTGAGTCTGTGACTTGACAAATATTTTATGTCTCTCTGCTTCAGCTCCCCCTCTTGAGATGCAAAGAGGTCATTATGACTTAAAAATAATTCAGATGTTAGGACTTGAGCTTCTGAGTCATGAATAATTATACACGAAAACCAAACAGTCAACTCGTGATTTGACCTGAAAGAATCTTGCAAAAACATTAGTTTCCTATTGTGTAACTTAATCTTCGAATGATTGGCAATTTCCAGTTGAATTCTCACAACTTTGAGGGAATAACAGGCCCCGGGGGAGTCTGTAGCCATCCTTCTGACAGCCTGCGTGTCTCCAAGTCGCTGTGTTTATTTGAGATTTCCTTTCCACTTTGTGTGGTCTTTTTGATGTTTCTTTAGTGGGACATGGGCGGGAATTGTCTTACTACCCAGACCTTGCAGCGCAGGTTAAATGGTTTGCTCAGGTCCTAGAGGAAGCCAGGGTCTGGTCTCGCTGAGTTCTAAAGCCAGGCAGCAAAGCTTTTGTGAACCTGCTACTTGGGAAAATGATAAGCATATTATCCCTTTACTAAGAGGAAGGCAAATTTCTTGTTGAATTGCTTTCAGAAAATAGAACACCAGCAGCGAGTCATTTTTTCAGTGATTTTCTTACGTTGTCGTTCAGTCACTAAGTTGTGTCTGACTCTTTGCGACCCCATCGACTGCAGCATATTAGGCTCCCCTGTCCTTCATTATCTCCCGGAGTTTGCTTGGATTCATGTCCATTGAGTCGGCATTTATAATGTCCTTTGAGTGGGACTGGAAAACACGGTAGAATGGTGGGCCATCTGAGGTCAGTCCATGGGCCCGGGTTGTTTCTGGGGTGATGCTCCTCTAAAGCTCAGGTCTCTAGAATGTGCACCCTTGAAGTGTGAAAAGATGATGTATTGGGATGCAAAAAGAGGGGACATAATTAAAATATGAAAAAAAAATCCATCCTAAGGGCATGAGTAGCAATATATGGAGAATCTCCTGAAAGCAGATTTGTAAAAGCATTATTTAGAGTCGTGAAAAGTTAGGAACTGCTGAAATATCCAACAATAACGATTCAGTCATGATCTATTCCTGTGATAGGATGTCAGATAGCCACTAGGAGCAATGATAGAAAAGAATGTCTAAAGACATTACATGACCACAGTATGGATATATGAGATAAAAACTAGTGGCAAAATCAGAAAGTGTTAGTCGCTTAGTCATGTCCCACTCTCTGCAACTCCATGCACTGCAGCCTGCCAGGGTCCTCTGTCCGTGGAATTTCTCCAGGCAAGAATACTGGAGTGGGCTGTCATTCCCTTCTCCAGGGGATCTTCCCAACTCCGGGATCGAAGTCAGTTCTCCTGCATTGCAGGTAGTGACAAAATCATGTCTATAGGATAATGCTGATGTTATCAAATGATTCAAAGTATTTGTGTATTTAAAAAAGAAAACGAAGTATTTATGTATTTAAATTTTTTTTATTTTTCAAGATTTTTATTAAAAAAAAAAAAAAAAACTATGGAAATGTAAGAGATACAAGCCAAGATGTTAATAGTGGTTCTTTCTGGATAGTGGGTATAGGTATTTTTGCTTTCTTTTAACTCTTCTTTGTTTACTTTATTTCCTTCGATGTATTTATATATCCTCTGGTGCTGGGAGAAAGTTATTGTAAATAGTTGTTAGGGAAGAGTTGATGCCATAAGTAATGAACTCAGTAAAGAAGTGTGATGATTTGGGAAGTATGAACTGGCAGAGAGGAACCAAACAGGGAAAAATTCTCAGAGGACACCACCTACCTCCACTCTCCTTTGCTCTAAAATGTACTCAGCACACACTGTATAGAGGTAGGTGTGAGGATGTACTGCAGTGTGATTTTTAAAACAGATCGTTCCCGTAGCCAGCTGTCTCCTAATCCACACTTGGCTGGCTTCTCCTCTGGAATTGTTTCTTTGCTGGAGTGTTAATGGATTGGTTAATTTGTGAGCAACACTCCTAATTGTATTAAATCTCTACAACCTTATTAAGCATTTGTGCAGAATTAGATCAGAGAACTTGGGGAAGCAGCATGCCAGTGGTTGGAGGGAGGGATGGAAGGGGAGAGGGAGAGAGAACCGGGCTAACAAGTGGGTCTCCCCCCAAAAATTAAACAGCACAGAGAGAAAACCCCACTGCTGTAAGTTCAGCAGGATTCCAAGGCACATGAAATAGCCTCCTTGCTGTATGTTTAAACACCACTAATGAGAGAGAGAGAGACAGAGTTGAACACCAGAGCCAGTTTGTTCTTTTTATTTAGACCTGTTAGGGTTTACTTTTATTTGGGGAAAAAGAATAAGAACTAACAAACTTTCAAGAGTCTTAGGTTTTCTGGTTGCCTGTATTTATATTTAGATACCAGGCTACATGTATTCTGTGCTTAAAAAGAATCAGTTTCAGAAAATAGAGCTGGACCATGTCTATTTTGAAAACTAAAGCCTCAATGAACTGAAATATATGGCTTTTTAAAATTTTGCATTGGAGTATAGCTGATTAACAATGTTGTGGTAGTTTCAGGTACATAACAAAGGGACTCAGCCATACGAATACATGTATTTATCCTCCCCTAAACTCCCCTCCCATCCAGGTTGCCCAAGAGCATTGAGCAGAATTCCCTGTGTTACACAGGCGGTCTTTGTTGGTTATTCATTTTAAATATAGCAGTGTGTGCATGTCCATCCCCAGTTCCCTAACTGTCCCTTCCCTCATCCTTCCCCCTTGCTCAGCAACCCTAAGTTCCTTCTCTAAGTCTGTTTCTGCTTTGTAAATAAGTTCATTTGTATCATGTCTTTTTAGACTCCGAATATGAGATGTCACACAATTTTTCTGCTTCTCTGTCTGACTTCTCTCAGTGTGACAAGCTCTAGGTCCCTTCACGGTGCTGCAAGTGACATTATTTCATTCTTTTTGATGGCTGAATAATATGTCATTGTATATATGTACCAAATATGTGCATGCATGCCCAGTCGTGTCTGACTCTTTGCAACCCTATGGACTATAGCCCTCTAGGCTCCATGGGATTTTCCAGGCAAGAATACTGGAGTGGGTTGCTATTTCCTCCTCCAGGGTATCTTCCCCACCCAGGGATCGAGATACGTCTCCTGATTAGCAGGTGAGTTCTTTACTGCTGAACCATCTGGGAAGCCCCTATATGTACCATATATACTGCATTTTAAAAACCGTGGCTGGCAGCTACTTTCTGCCAACCAGGGAGATGGATTCGGCTTCTGAGAATGCTTAGTGCACCTTCCAGCAGTGGCTTTGGAGAGGATGGATGAGGAAGCTTTAACATTGACTTCCGGACATCCTGACTGTGTCCCATTGCTTATCTGGAACAATTGGTTTATCTTTTCCCCCCAGTGTTGAACATTTATTACTTAGATTATTGCAATAGTAATGAAAATCCAAGTAAAACTTTTCGGCAGCCTTTGGTTTGATTTCAAGCTATTGATATCCTTGTATTGTGTACTTTAGCACTTTCAAAGTCAGAAATAATGAAGTACTTTTTAGGATGAAGATGATTCAAACTCAGAAGCAGTTAGAATTTTTACTTTCTTGATAAGTTCCACAGTACCTCACTCAGAGTGTTTGTGGTTTTAAATTGGATGGTCCCACGGGTTTTAAGAGTCACTTGAAAAGCAGAAAAATAAAGGCTATCATTTGTTGTAGAAGTTTGCATAATCATGGTTTTGCTGCAAATAAGTCAGAATAATCAGGAAAGACAAGAGTGTGGGATGCTGCCCTCCCAGCTCCTGGGAGCTCAGCCCAGTGTGTCTGTTGCACTTGTTCAGTTGCTGAGTCCGATTCTCTGCAACCCCATGAACTGCAGCGCACCAGGCTTCCCTGTCCTTCACAGTCTCCCGGAGTTAACTCAGACTCATGTCCATTGAGTCCATGATGCCATCCAACCATCTCATCCTCTGTCACTCACTTCTCCTTCTGCCCTCAGTCTTTCCCAGCATCAGGGTCTTTTCCAGTGAGTCGGGCACCATCAGGTGGCCAAAGTATTGGAGCTTCAACTTCAGTATCAGTCCTTCCAATGAATATTCAGGGTTGATTTCTTTTAGGATTGACTGGTTTGACCTCCTTGCTGTCCAAGGAACTTTCAAGAGCCTTCTCCAGCACCACAGTTAGAAAGCATCAATTCTTCGGCACTCAGCGTCCTTTATGGTCCGACTCTTAACATCTACACGTGGACTACCGGAAAAACCACAGCTTTGATTATATGGACCTTTGTTAGCAAAGTGATGTCTCTGCTTTGTAATCGGCTGCACACCAGGTCAGGAAATCTGCAGGGGTGTCCCTGAAGTGTTTCTCTCTTCTACCAGGCAGGCTCTGCTGTTTCCTCTGCCGGGATGCTGTGGGGATGGCCCTGCCCTGGTTGCTGTGAGCACCAGGTAGCCTCGTGGCCTCTCTCTTCACCGCCGGGTCATCCTACCTGCTCTAGACCATCTGGATCTTCTCTGCCCCTGATGTGGGGAGCACCACACCCAGCTAGTGGCTCACACCCATCACAGAGGCCTGGGAAGTGGCTCTTTATTTCAGCCTCTGCTCTGGGGCTGTCAGTGAATTGGTCTGACCTGTGCAGTCAACAGGGTCCTAGAATCAGGGAGTTAAAAGTTTAGAGTGTGTGTTGTAAAACAGAGTTTTAATTAGTAAGTGCAAAGGTGTGTGTGTGTGTGCACTCATGAGAGAGAGCACATGTTCTGGAGAAAGGGGTTTAACTGTAGATAAAAGGGCCATTTGCTTAGGAGCCCTTCTGTGGAAGGAGGCGGAGGCAGAGATGCTGGCGGAACTTTCCATGTTTGTGAGAGGTCAGCAGGGGTGTGGCTTCCCTTAGCACCTGGATCTGAACTTTTCCCAGACATGTACAGCAGGTTCCTTCCAACCCTTCCAGATTTTCTAGGTCCTTATAAAAATATGAACACATTTCATGTTGTTGTTCAGTCAAATATACAGGATGCTTCCTGGAATAAAATCGGTGGCAAGGAAAGAGTGTCGACCGACCGCTTGGTTAATAATTGCTGGTATGGAGCGTTCTGTTACTTTGCTTTTTTCCTCTTAATTGGCTGAGAATTAATAAACTCCTGGTTGGTTTCAAGGGCACAGCCAGTTTTTAATGGTCATGCGGAAATTTCAGAAAGAAAGCTAAAGAATTAACATAATAAATAATTATTGCTTCCAGAGTTTTTTTTGTTGTTAGGATTATAAAATGTTAAAAAGCAAAGCCTCTTGAGCGGAAAGTAATGGCCCTGACAAGCAGGGCAGCGGCAGCATTCACAATGAGGCCGATCTTCCCTCAATGTCAGGCAGATTTGCTTCCCCCGGAAACGTTTCCTCGCATTATGGAAATGTTCTTTTCCCATCAACAGTGGAGAATGAAACTCCAGGCTTCTAATTAATCTCAGCTGACGTTTGATTTCATATCCAAGTTCAAGGCAGGAGGCGGAGTGGTCTCCCTCCTCCCGCCATGTCCATGACCACAGGCAAATTTCTCCATTAATGTCAGACTGCATCTGTGTGTCTCATTGACACTGTCACACGTCAGTCATTAATGCATTAGCAGTCACTTCCGTCCACTTGCTACCCACTCGCTCCCTGCTGGAGGAAAAGCATGGCAGGAATTTTATTTTGGAGGCCTTTAACCTTGAACCTCTGTGTTCACGGCATAAAGAGCTTACTCAGATATAATGCATTATAGATGATAACTTGCTCATACATTTTCTCCCAGCTGTGAATCACAGCAGCTTGGTGAGAACGACCCTACACCCGTAGTTCACAAATGTGGAAACCAAGATTCAGAAAACCTATGGGGCTTATCGGGGCTTCCCTGGTGACTCAGTCGGTAAAGAAGCCGCCTGCAATGCGGGAGAACTGGGTTCGATCCCTGGGTTGGGAAGATCCCTTGGAGGAGGGCATGGTAACTCACTCCAGTATTCTTGCCTGGAGAATCTCCAAGGACCGAGGAGCCTGGCGGGGTACAGTCCATGGGGTCACAAAGAGCAGGACATGACTAAGTGACTAAGCACAGCACAGCACAGCATGGGGCTTGTCGGAGTTTCCTGGTAAGTAAGTGGTGGACCTGGGATTTGAACCTGCAATGTCTTGAATCAGATGGAATGTTTTTGTTCCTAAGAGGGTTAGAGAGTGCCTTTGAGGATAGAATTATCTTCACCTTGTCTGTTTCTGACAGCCCTCTCACCTCTTCCCAAGTCTAGTTCCTGGATATTAGGGAAGCACTAGGAGGCAATGGCAACCCACTCCAGTACTCTTGGCTGGAAAATCCATGGATGGAGGAGCCTGGTAGGCTGCAGTCCATGGGGTCTCGAAGAGTCAGACATAACTGAGTGACTTCACTTTTTTCACTTTCATGCATTGGAGAAGGAAATGGCAACCCACTCCAGTGTTCTTGCCTGGAGAATCCCAGGGACGGCGGAGCCTGGTGGGCTGCCGTCTATGGGGTCGCACAGAGTCGGACACGACTGAAGCGACTTAGCAGCAGCAGCAGCAGCCATTTTTCATTGTCCAAAGGAAAAAAAAAATCAGATGTATAGAAAAAATGTTAAAAGCAATTTGTTACTTTGAATTAGGACATAAACAAGAAATTTACTAACGTAAGAGTGAAAAAGAAAGATGGATGTACTATGAGCTTAGTGTTGTGAATTCCCTGGCTGTCAGGGGAAGAGGGAAACACAGGAGGTTTCGATCTGGAAGAGGAACCTTCTTCCTTTCCTGCTTCTGGATTTCTTCCGAGGGCTCCGTGTCAGCAGATCGAGCGATGCAACAGGACCGTCCTTCTCACAGACAGTTCCAGTGTCTTTCTGGCAGCGTGGGGCAATGGGTATGTTTTATCAGCATGACCTCCTGATTGAAGGAATAACTGCAAACAAGCCAGTGAAGGCTACTCTGCGGGGGTGGAGATGATGTCTGCTGATGTGAGTGAGGGGCAGGCATCAGCATCCCCCGCAGAGGGAAAAGTGGCTTCTTTCTCGAGCTGATCCTCGAAGCCCCCTTCGCTGTGCTGGGTTTTGACAGCCGCGAGCTCAGCAGCTCTGTGTCTCTGGGCTGGCCTTCTGCAGCCTTCCCGGGCTCTGAATGGCCAGGCTGGACTTGGGCGGGAGCTGGGGGGCCCTTGAGGGGCAGACGGGGACTTGGCGGTGATCGCAGATCGCCCCACCACTGCAGATGGCAGGGCTGGGTCGGCCGGGAGGGCTGGGAACAGGCGGTCACCCCCATGAAGTGTCAGAACTTAAGGCAACGGCAGTGCCTTCCTGACGGGGCTCCAGGGAGGACTCGGCTGCAGACAGCCCCTCCAGGAACGAAACAGCGACCTTCACGTGGAATGGCTGTTTTACTGGCTCTTTAAGTGTTGTTGTTGTTTAGTGGCTAAGTCGTGTGTCCAACTCTTTTGCAACCCCCGGGACTGTAGCCCGCCGGGTTCCTCTGTTCATGGGATTTTCCAGGCAAGAATACTGGAGCGGCTTGCCATTTCCTTCTCCATTACGTGTTGGGGAATGTCTGTCAAACAGTGACTTCTGTTCTGGCGTAGTTACTGTTGAGTGCTTTTGGGAGGCATGATAATTAGGCAAAGGTTGTTTGGGAACACCTGTGGGTGTCAGTGGCATCCTAGGAGATGCAGCCTTGCATTTAGATGCTTTTACCCCACCGTGAAGTCTCTGGTTGGGCTTCTCTGGTAGCTCAGCAGTAAAGAATCCACCTGCCAAACAGAAGACGTAGGTTCGATCCCTGGGTTGGGAAGATCCCCTGGAAAAGAAAATGACAACCTACTTCACTATTCTTGCCTGGAAATCCTGTGGACAGAAGAGCCTTGCAGGCTACAGTCCACAGGGTTGTGAAGAGTTGAAGGTGACTTAGCAACTGAGCATGCATGTATGAGTCTCAGGTGGTTACATGTGTAGAAGAGTGTGGAGGCCCAGTACTTCAATAGCGGTGTTACTCTATCTGCATTTTTCATATGTTCACTGTCAGTCATCGATGGAGGGCTTCCCATGACTGTGTAATAAATGCTTCTGTTCCCGTTTTGAGGCCCTCGCCCCGTTCTGCCATTCGTCTCTGAATATTTGAATTACATCTCCTATCCTCAGGCCACCTGAAGCAGTCTAGTCTTTACTTCCAAGGCAGTAATTAAACGTAATGTTTTCATGGTTTTGCAGCTTTTATTTTTTCCTTTCCCCCCTAAGTGTGACCTAAAAAAAATAATCCCATGAGATTGGTAATAGTTCTCACATTTTAGATTAAGGGAAATACATTTAGGCCTAGCAGGTAACTGGTAACTGGCAGAGCCCAAGATGTGAACACTGGCTTTTGGGGTCCACACCCAATATTCTTCCCAGGGCCCCACAGAGAATATGTCAAATAAAGATCACGGGAAAATTTCCCCCGCTCTCTGTTACAGACTAGTAGAATTAATGCTCATGAGTTAAAGTGTCAGATTCAAGTATTTTACTTCTAAATGATTAAAGATTTTGAAATGGAGACTCAAAAGAGACTCAAAAGTGAACAAAAGTAAATTGAAATGTAATAAATTATTTTGAGTTACTTTAAAAAAATTATTGTGTTTTCTTTCTAGATGTTCAGTTATGGAATGCTTTTCCACTTCATATCTAGCCTTCAATTGGGACTAAATATATAAAGTATCATTATAAATATATAAATATCCTTGATACTTGAGGTAGATAAGTTTTTTTTTTTTTTTTTAATCTTACTGACAAAGGTGGCTTAGTTAAAATCCCATTTGCCACTTTTAGAAAACGACCTGATTTCTCTCTCTCATTTTGGAGATAAACTCTAGAGTATTGTTATTTCTTTCCATCCGTAGACATTTTCCAAGGTGTTATGTTCCTTCCCCTAATAAGTAGGAGGATGCTTCTTGGTCATCCCAGTGCAGGTTCTCACCAGATAGTCACCTCGTTTATAATTAGGTTAATTGTTTTTAATTCAACTTGATTGTCCTGTACTCCTAATCCCTAGAATGACATGTAGCATGGATAGGAGACTAACTTCTTCAATAAGTGAATGAGTTTCATAAATTATCGCATTGGGCAGCTACCCTTTTACCCTAAAACATCTCTAGCAGAAATTTCATTATGTAGATAACCTTTTAAAATGCACTTGGCACACCTACTTTGAATTTAAATCTTCTAGGAACATTTTTAGTAGAATAATTTCTTTAATTTATTTCTTGACTCTTTATATATTGGACAGTTTCCTTCCCCTTTAACTTCGTTTTGTTAAAAATAATATTTCTTTTTTCACAGAGCAAGTTTGGAAAACAGTCAAAATTACAGGAAGAAGAAAAAAAGTTTATAATGTTGCCACTCATCCTTACCACAATTCAGTATTTTTCTTTCTAGTTTGTTTGCAAATTGTGAGTGTGTTTTTAAGGATTAGAGTCTATCTTTTTTTTTATCTTAACCTTAAATGTGTTAACCTTACTGTTAGTCACTCAGTCGTGTGATCCTATGGACTGTAGCCCACCAGGCTCCTCTGTCCATGAAATTCTCCAGGCAAGAATACTGGAGTGGGTTGAAATTTCCTTCTCCGGGGGATCGTCCCCTCCCAGCAATTGAACCCAGGTCTCCCACATTGTAGGCAGACTCTTTACTGACTGAACCACAAGGGAAGAGTTAAATTAGCCTTAAATAATCTTAAACTATATTTTCTGTATATCCTTAAAACTTAAGAAGACAGGGGATTAATTACCTGGTGGTCCAATGGTCAAGACTGCATGGGTCAAGGGTTTGATCCCTGGTCAGGGAACTAAGCTCCTATGTGTCATGTGGCATGGCCAAAAATAGAAAAAAAAATTAAGGAGACACTTGAGAGCCTGTTTCCATGGCTGCATACTACTCCTTGCTATTGAAGTGTGTTTTTACACATTAGTGAACACCAAAATGTTCAAAGCCTGGAACAGTGCATTTCTAAATGCACTGCATTTACCAACAGGGATATTTTTCATTTTCAAAAATAGCCTTTATCAAAAGGCTTCTTTTGAAATTAATGAGAAGTTTTAGATATCACATTAGATCAGATTCTTAAATAAAACAAAAGTTTGTATTTGAAAAACTTCTGTTTATACCAAAGTAAAACAAAATGATGCGAGAGCCTACTCATTGGAAAAGACCCTGATGCTGGGAAAAGTTGAAGGCAGGAGGAGAAGGGGGCAACAGAGGACGAGATGATTGGATGTCATCACCAACTCAATGGACATGAATCTGAGCAAGCTCTAGGAGGTGGTGAAGGACAGGGAAGCCTGGTGTGCTGCAGTCCATAGGGTCGCAAAGAGTCAGACACAACTTAGTGACTGAACAACAACAACAAAACAAGATGAAATTCTTTTTATCTTAATCAGAATATATATAGGCTGATGGTTTTTGTTTCTGAGCTCAGAATCACCAAGAAAATCTTTTGGTTTTGCAGAACTCAAAATGTGTATTTTCCACAGCCAAGTAGTGCCTTCTAGTGAACAGCAGGCTCAAAACTGTGTCCCTGTGTTTATCTGAAATCTGAGTGCAGTGCTGTGATGCGCGTCCAAGCTGTGCATACTTTCATAGGAATGAACACAAACATAATTATGAGGTTAAGATAAACCTGTTTGGTGTTCACGGAACTGTCTCTACTCATCCTGTCTACATGTGTTTATTGAGCACCTGCTATATCCTCAGTTTAGTTGCTTAGTTCATTTGGGGGAGAGAGAGAGGAAATCAGGATCTCAGAATTTTCCAGAATTAAGTAACATTATCTTTTAGGCAAATACAAGATAGTGTTAATCTGGTGTCCTTTTTGAACTGGTTCCCCACTATTGTCAAGCTTTGCTATATTAATAGTGTCCATGTCAGCACTTCCTTGGGAGAAGTCTTTTTTGCTTATTCAACTTTGGCCTCATGTTAAATTTTTTTTTCTTTTTCTGCTAAACATTGCTATTATCTTAGCATTGTTTTTTGTTGACTGGTTCTGTGGCCTGAGAATTCAGTTTGGAACCTTTATTTATTTATGTAAGCAACCTAGGGCAAAGCAAACAACTGTGTGTCCAGTTGGGACAGTCACCAATTTAAGATAATTTATACCCACTTACTTCCCCTGGTGGGGAAAATGGCAACCCACTCCAGTACTCTTGCCTGAAAAATCCCATGGACAGAGGAGCCTGGTGGGCTGCAGTCCATGGGGTTGCAGAGTCAGACAGGACTGAATGACTAAGCTTAAGTATACCCACTTACTTAGCCATCAAGTCTCTTTCTTAAAGCTCTGGATTCCTTGTAGGGACCTTCACATTGCTGGAACTCTGCACTTGTTAAATCATTAAGTTTGGGGCCAAACAGAAATATTCTGTCTAATTTTTGCCATTCCCAAACACAGTGGCCTTCTGTGGCTCAAGCGGTTTAATCAAGTGTTTAGAATTTCTTGGCTGCAACCTGTTTCTGAGGAGTTTAACTCAGCTTTTGTTGAGAGAGGTCGTTCTTTAGTCACTGTGCAGCTTTTGTAAGTCTGATAAGAGCTGGTAAAGAAAAGGAGCTTTGAAGTCTTGATTAGAAAATATGATGCCTCCTTGTGCTTTAGGTTTTGAGAGGTAACTAAAATACGTATTTTAAATTGCTGCAGGGCCTTATTCAAACTTGAAATATAAAGTGTGTCCACGGGGTGGGAGAGAGGGATAACTAAAGAGGTTGGGATTAACATATACACGCCGCGTGTGCGCTCAGTCCTTAAGTCCTGTCCGACTCTTTGAGACTCCCTGGACTATAGCCTGCCAGGCCCCTCTGTTCATGGGATTTTCCAGGCAAGAATACTGAAGTGGGTTGCCATTTCCTTCTCCAGGGGATCTTCCCGACCCAGGGGTCAACTCGTGTCTTCTGCTTGGTAGGCAGATTCTTTACCACTGAACCACTAGAGAAGGACCTACTATATAGCATAGGAATACCTACTGTATTATTATGTTGTATTCCAGTAATAACCTATAAGGGAAAATAGTCTGAAAAGAAATGTATATTTATTCATATAAAATTGAATCACTTTGCTGGACACTTGAAACTCACATGACATTATAAATCAACTATACTTCAATTTAAAAAATGGCTATACTCCTAGACAGATTGAATTTGTAATTAGGAGCTGAATTGCTAAAGATAGAACATGGATTGTATTATGAGAATTAATGCTGGTCTGATTAGCCTCAAATGTCCCTTTAGTTTGTCTCTCTGATTGTAAGTTTAATAAGAAGTACTAATATGAGGGTGGGAGTAGGAAGGGGAAGGTGGAATGTAGCATGGAAACACATACACTACCATATGTAAAATAGATGGCCAATGGAAATTTGATGTACGACTCAAGGAACTCAAATGGTGACTCTCTAATGTCCTAGAGGGGTGGGATGGGGTGGGAGGTGGGACGTAGGTTCAAGAGGGAGGGGACATACGTATACTTAAGGCTGATTCATACTGATGTCTGGCAGAAACCAACACAATCTTGTAAAGCAGTTACCCTTCAGTTAGGAACACATAAATTTAGAAAAGAAGTACTATTAATTTATGGAGATTTCACTGTCTAACTGGGACCCTCCCATCTTTTCCTGGACCATTGCTGCAGTTGTCCCACTTCCTAGAGCGGAGTTTCTCCAGCCTCAGGGTTCACAGAGTGATCTGGGGAACGTGGAGTGCTGGACCACTGGATGAGTTGGATTCAGGAGGCTGGAAGGGGACCCTGGAGAAGCTACAACTGTAAAAAGCAGCCCAGGTGACTGTGAAGCCCTCTTGAGAGTAAGCAAAGGTGTTTTCATGGTCAGAGTCCAGTCCTGGCCACCCCTCCTGTCCCACCTGGAGCATTCATTTCAGGGCTCCTGACTGATGGGCTGGGCTGTCCTGCCCTGTTCTCCTGTGCATGTTCCCGTGTGGGGTCCACCCTGCCTTCATCCTGGTGATCTTCCAAAGATCTTCCAGGGTCTAATCTCAGGTCGCCTTTCACTGGACTTTTCTCCTTCAGCACGCCCCCCTGTGGTGGGAAGTCCATCACTCCCTCTCCTCTGTTCTCCGATTGTTTACCCGAATCTCCAGTCCCTTTTGGCACCTATTACAGTGCCTGAAGGCAGGACTCTGGAGCGTGAGTGCCTGGATTTGAAGCCTGCTCCTTTCTAGCTGTTTGACGAAGGATAAGTTCCTTAACCTCTCTGGGTCTCAGCTTCTTTATGTGTAAAGACCACACTGTCTGTTCCGAAGACCAGATGAAACGTGTATTGGATGGAGGACAGTGACTTATTGAAGAAGAGCCTGCTGTGAAGATCAGCTGTGTTGTCTTTGTTTTGTCTCTGATGGTGTCATTTCATCACCATCCCGCAGGGCAAGCTGGCCCCAGAACCCAGAAGGCAAGGGGATCCCCTCCATTTCCACACACCTGCATGGCCCCAGACCCGCTCCCAACCCATGCTGCCCCGCACCGCTTGATGTTTTGGGTTTTTGACTTTGAGGCATATGGAATCTTAGCTTCCTGACCAGGGATCGAACCTGCACCCCAAGCATTGGAAGGCAAAGTCTTAACCTCTGGACCACCAGGGACGTCCTCAAGATCTCTAATTCTATCTTGAAAATCCTTTTTCCAAAGAAGGACGAATTTACAAGTTCCAGGGATTAGGGCTCGATAGCTTTGAGTGGCCACGATTCACCCTCTTACATCTAGGTGCCAGGAGTTTCCACGATTGTCATACCAAGTTTATAAACTAGCGTCTGTTAACAATGCTAATCTGGTTGCTGCCAGGAATTTTTCATATTTGAGGGAGAGAGACTAATAAACTACAGAAACAGTACTTTTTCTTTTTTAACCCTTTCCTGTATGCTGTTGCTGTGACATGTACTGGCTTCACTGCCCTGGAAGAAAGGAGTTACCATGGTCCCCATTTTGTTACAGAGAAGAACAAAATCTAACTGCATGTTAGATCTGTTCCTTGTACTTTCATCTTTGCTTCCTGTTGCTTTTGTTACTGTAAAGATACTGTCTATACATAATGGCCTGCCTCAGGGGGCCCTGCTGCTCTGCCTGATTTTAAACCAAAGCGCTTTTGTCCAGGACCCTGTCCACCTGTGGGTGGCTACAGGAAGGAAGAAATTAACACCTCCCCTCCCCTGAGCTTGACCTCTCCAGGAGATATTTGCAGGAGTTATGGATCTCCTCACCTCCTCCTCCTTTCTGTCCTATAAAAGAAACTGGCATCCAGATAGACACGGATAAGAGGGTTATTTTGAGACACCAGTCAGCCATCTTCTTGGTCTCCTGGCTTTCTGAATAAAGTCGCTATTCCTTGCCAACACCTTGTCTCTGGATTTATTGACCTGTCTGTTGTGTGATGAGCAGAGCGAGCTTGGACTCGGTGATAGTTTTCCCGATGAGGTGACAGAGGCCTGGAGCGTTTAAGTACCTTGCTAAGGTCTTTTCAGCTAGTTGGTGGCAGAGTGGGCCCTGAACTCCTGGGAGCAGCTTTCAGAATCTGTGTTCTTGAAGAGGATCAGGGCTGTAGAGGGTGTGTGTGTATGTGTGTGTATGTGTTTGTGTGTCTGTGTGTGGGTGTGTGTGCGCTATAGAGGTGTGTGTGTGTGTGTTCGTTCAGTCACTTAATCGTGTCCAGCTCTTTGAGACCTCATGTGCTGTAGCTTGCCAGGCTCCTCTGTCCTTGGGATTCTTCAGGCAAGAATACTGTAGTGGGTTGCCGTTTCCTCCAGGGGATCTTCCTGACCCAGGCATGGAACCTTAAGCCTCCTGCATTGGCAGGCAAGTTCCTTATTCTTAGCACCAGCTGGGAAGCCCTTAAGCACTATACATATGTTAACTGTTTCAGTTACTCAGTTATTCCAGTTTCTGCTTGTCCTGAGTTTGGGACCTTAAAAATAAATTTGTTGGAAAAAAAAAAAAAAAAATAAATTTGTTGGAAAAGAAAAGCATGTTAATACTTCAGTAAGTTTAAATATGTATGTTGATATTTGACATTAAAACTATTGGGAGGAAAAGATAAAGTATTGCAAAAATGTCTGAGAACAGTGTCTTTGTTATTGATGTTTAAAAATATTTTAATTTTATTATAGTTGATTGACAGTGTGATGTTAGTTTTAGGTGTACAGCAAAGTGATTCAGTTAAACATACACATATATTCATCCTTTTTTAGATTTTTCTCCCGTGTATAGATTATCACAGAATACTGAGCTCCCTGCACTATACAGCAGATCCTGGTTGGCTGTCTGTCTTATATATAGCACTGTACATGTGTTTATCCCAGGCTCATAATTGATCCCTCCCCCTCACGTTTTCCCTTTGATAACCATAAGTTGGTTTTAGATCTCTGTAAGTCTGCTTCTGGTTTGTAAATAAGTTCATTTGTATCTTTTAAAAAAAAATTAGATTCCACATATGAGTGATACTCTATATTTGTCTTTCTCTATCTGACTTACTTCATTTCATATGATCATCTCTATGTCCATCCATGTTGCTGCAAGTGGCATTATTTTATTCTTTTTATGGCTGGGTAATATTCATATATATATGTGTGTATACACACACACACACACACCCTACATCTTTATCCATTTATCTATCGATAGACCCTTAGGTTGCTTCTGTGTCTTGACTGTTATAAATAGTGCTGCTATGAACATTGGGGTGCGTATATCTTTTTGAATTATGTTTTTCTCCGGATATGTCCAGGAGTGGGATTGCTGGATCATAGTGTAACTTTATTTTTAGTTAAGGAACCTCCGTATCATTCTCTGTAGAGGCTGCACCCGTTTACATTCCTACCAACAGTGTAGGAAGGGCCCTTTTTGGGAGCAATGTCTTTGAAGTAACTTTTATAACTTTTGTACATGGTCTCCTTTAATTTTATGGTGAAGAGGTAATTAGGGTTTTCCTTCACTGTAGAATTTGTTTTATGGGATTTATTGCAAAACTCTAAACATGCCTACTTGCAGCTTCACCTCGGGAGAGTCATTCTGCATCTTCTTGGGCCTGTGTGATTTGGAGTTAAGCTGACTTTTGCTGCGAGCCTGTTCCAGTTCACCTCTGCCGGTCCGTGGGCTGCCTGTCATCAGTTCTTCCTCTTCCCTTAGGTTGAAGTCGTGAAAGATCAATAGGAGATGCCGAGGGTCCAAACCTCCCGTTTCTGCCTCCCTCTCTGCTTTGCTGTAGGGCAGTTTGTCTGGGCCTAGAGATCCTCTCCCTTCCTCCATCTTCCTCTCTTTCTACTCCTTGCTGGTAGGTTTGGCTTTCAAATGGACAAACTGCTCCCCTGGCTCAGAGTTAGTGATTTCTGTCCTTTCAGGGAGCCGCTGTGAACACACAGTGGCCTGTTGAGTTTCTGCTAAGCCTGCGGGTTCACAATGAAGCATTGATCGCGGGGCCGCGGCAGCCCGGCCTGAGCTCCAGCCGGACGCACTTCCAGTGGGTGTTTGGAGCTGTCACGTCAGCTTTTGTTTGTAGTTAAACGGGAGCATCTCTGTCCTTTTAAACATGACAATCAGCCACCTTTTAGACTTTTAATGAAAATGTAATCATTTATGAAATCTTCACATCACACACGCTGATTTTATTCCTCACATGAGCGATGGTTTTCAGTGGATGTATTGATTGGTGTAGCTCCTGCACGTTGAGCCTGATCTTTTGAGATTTACTAAATCAGTGCTCTCTTCAGGAGGCCGAAAAATGATCCAGGTTGCAAATGCATTGTTACAATTCTTTTCATTCTGAGCAAGTCTCCGTGCTAAATTTGGGGCCTCAGGAGACAGATACGGGATCCCGAGTTAGGAGTTAGACATGATGGCTGCCTGGCCACCTGCCAGATGCTGGGGAGGTAAGGCTGATGGTTCATGGCAGGGTTTGGATGTCACGGCAGGGTTTGGACATCGTGGTTGCTCTGTCAAAGCAACAAAAAGCAAACTCTAACTTGATTCCTATGGTGGTGCATGCATACTCAGTCATGTCTGACTCTGCGACCCTGTGGACTGTAGCCTGCCAGGCTCCTCTGTCCATGGAATTCTCCAGGCAAGAATACCAGAGTGGGTGCCAATTTCTTCTCCAGGAGATTTTCCCGACCCAGGGATTGAACCTGTGTCTCTTGTAATTGGCAGGTGGATTCTTTACCACTAACGCCACCTGGAAAGTGCTAAAGTCTAGAAAACCGAGATCCTCCGGTATGGGAGATGCTGTGGTGTTCCCAGCATTTGTGGAGCAGCTAGAAACACTCATTTCCATTCATGAACCTGAAATAGGCTCCGTAGGGACTACAGGGGAAATTTGCAAGTGGTGTTTGTTTTGGAAATATTAACTTTTTATGGTGAAGCCAAAAGTAGGGATACTGAAGGGACATATGTACTCAGGAGGAGGAAATAAAAGGAATTTAAATTTCATTTTGACATTGCCATCCTATGAGATTCAGAGATGAGCAGAAACTGAAAACAGAGGTAGAGGCCTTGACTCCTGGAAGATGCCCAGGATGTGTCTTGTCCACCTGGGGCCACATTTATTTCCATGAGAATGGTGGGAAGGGGGACAGGTATGAGCCAGATGAGGTTTCCTTTAGCCTCAGTTGGAAAAGAAATATTTCTTCTAATTTAGTTTTGGATGGAATGATAAAACTGTTCTAATACACTCATATTTCTCATTGCTATTATGCAGTACTTTTCAGTCTCAGTTCCATGAAAGCTGTCCTAGGCCCCCAGATAGAGTTTGGTTTTTCTCTTTGGTGCTGATGTGTTGGTAATGTTCAGAATGCCGAAAAAAAAATCCCACAGATGAATTTTTAATGTGATCAACTACTTCAGTTTTATGCACCAGAATCTTAATAAATATGGTACAACAAAAAGGCTGTGCTTATATACAACTTCAGTGATCAAGTATGGAAATTAGGTGTATATATCACCCTGTCTTTTTCTGAAGAAATCAGCAAAAGTGTCCCTCTTCCCCGTTTTCTTTGGTAGCATGCTTCATAACGAAACATTATAGGAAAGTGAAGGTATTCTTGTTCATAGCGTCAACATCCTTTTCTCCAACAGAAGGAGGAAGGCAGTGTAAAAATCAGATTGTCTTTTCAAGACCTTGCAGGAGATTAAGCCAAATCTTCTCTGTTATTTTGAGGATTAGTTCCTTGGTTTCTCCGTGAGGTTGAACAGCCCACAGTGAGTTGATGTTGACCAGGCCTAGCTCCTTGTCGTACTGCCTCCTCTGGACAGCATCTGCGGCCTGTGCTGGGTATTCTAGACAGAGTATTAAAAAGCAGAAACATCACTTTGGCGACAAAGGTCCGTATAATCAAAGCTATGGTTTTTCCAGTAGTTATGGGAAGTGAGAGTTGAACCATAAAGAAGGCTGAGTGCTGAAGCATTGATGCCTTTGAACTATGGTTTTGGAGAAGACTCTTGGGAGTCCCTTGGACTGCAAGGAGATCAAACCAGTCAATCCTAAAGGAAGTCAGTCCTGAATGTTCATTGGAAAGACTGATGCTGAAGCTGAAGCTCCAATACTTTGGCCACTTAATGCGAAGGGCTGACTCACTGGAAAAGACCCCAGTGCTGGGAAAGATTGAAGGGAGGAAGAGAAGAAGGTGACAGAGGATGAGATGGTTGGATGGCATCACCAAATCAATGGACACGAGTTTGAGCAAGCTCTGGGAGATGGTGAAGAACAGGGACGCCTGGCATGCTGCAGTCCATGGGGTCACAAAGAGTCAGACACGACTTAGTAACTGAACAACAACAACTGCTGTGTTGGCAGGCCAGCTCCTTAAGGCCTATTTGGGTCCAGACTGAGAGATGATATGGGGGGAGATGGTGTGTGTGGGCATCTGGTCCTCATCTTGTGATGAGCCTTTCAGAACAGAAGAGACAGGAACCAGGGCAGTGTTTTGGGGGTGAGCAGGGCTGAGGATTCAAGACAGTGGGATCTCTTCTGGACCCACCCTCGCACCAGCCACTCTCTTTACTTGTCCTTGTGGATCGGGGTGGGGGTAGGCCTTCAGCCCCCTCCCAGGATTATAGGGAGGGCAGCTGCCTTGCTGCTGGATACCTGCCCTTGGTACCTACTTAGCCTTGCTGGTACCTGCTCTTTTTCTGGACTGAAGTCCTGGACCATCCTTAAACCCCCAGGATCTGGTAACCTGCACTGAGCATTTGGGAAGAGATTTTGCTGGCTAGTGGTGTTCAGACTGGAGAATCAGGCACTCACCACCCCTAGTGTCCTGGGCATGGGTGAATTGGGGGCCTTTGGTGTTGGCACAGCTCCAGGAAGAAGACGCACCCTGGCCCTGGTTGCTCCCTGGCTCATCGCCCTTTTGCCTGGAAAGATGCAGATCAACCCTAAGCTCTCGTCTGGGATGGGTGGGGGCCAGATGGGAAGGGGCAGCAGGAACCTACTTCTTGTTTTCCACCAGCGGAAACCAGATGTGCAGGTGAAGAGCGCCTGCTCGTAGGGTTCTGACGTCAGTGGGCTCCCCTGGTAACTCAGCTGGTAAAGAATCTGCCTGCAATTTGATTGCAGTTTGATTCCTAGGTCGGGAAGATCCCCTAGAGAAGGAATAGGCTACCCACTTCAGTATTCTTACCTGGAGAGTCCCCATGGACAGAGGAGTCTGGCAGGTTTCAGCCCATGGGATCACAGAGTCAGACACTACTGAAGCAATTGAGCATGCACACACGCAGAATACGAGGAGGCTCTTCGCATCAGGTGGCCAAAGGGTTGGAACTTCAGCTTCAGCACTATTCCTTCCAATGAATATTAAGGGTTGATTTCCTTTAGGATTGACTGGTTTGGTCTCCTTCCTGTCCAAGGGACTCTTCAAGAGTCTTCTCCAGCACCATTGTGGTTGACTAAACTGATCATTTTGAGTACAGTTCTAACAGTCTCCTAGCAGAAAAGGAGTAACGATCTCTCTTGTCTGTCCCTGTCTGGCAGAGAACGGGGCTACAGGGCTTCCTCTGGGACAGGCTCTTGACTGTTCAGTGTCAGGTTGCTGACTGCCTGCTAAAGGCTAAGATGTCACTGTCCTAAAATAAGAATCCTGGATGCCCTAGGTAGCTTGCTCTTTCCTGGCTCTGCTGTCCTCAGGGAACTGATTGTCCTGTCCCCATAGATCAGAGTCCCCAGGGGATGCTTCAGCCCCCTCCCACCCCCACCCCCAAAACGTGATTTTCTTCTGCCAAGCCTCTGACATTTAATCCTAAATGGCCTGGCAGTGGTGGTGCAGGGGGGAGTGGACAACCCCATAGCTGGCCTGTTACCATCCTAGCCTGACCAGCTGCCCATGTGCTGGCCTTTTAGGGACATTGGGCCCTCTGGCTCTGCAGGATCTGACTCCCACCTGTTCAGTAATGAATGAAACCGTAAAGCCTTCATTCCCTAGTTAGAGAAGAGGCTGGGCAGGCCAGCACTCCTGGGAGAGGCAACACATCGACTGATAGTCACATCAGTGGAGCGCAAATCCCTTTTGCTTCTAAGTAGATGTTTCTGGAGCCCACAGGATAGAAGTGCCCCAGGAACATCAAGAAGGATCAGGGAAGGGAGGTGGGGAGAGCCTGGAGTGACAAAGAATCATTCTCCCTATTCAGGTTTTCTTTCAGGCTGGCAGGCCTCTCCTGAGGTCACACCAATTTGCGTACAGCTTGTCTAAGATGAGAAAGGGTTCTGCTAATTTTTGCATTCCGTTGTAATGGAAAATCTCAGAGTTGCAGGTGTAAGACAGTCTTGTTGATCTGTAGGTTGCATTAACAAACCACTCTATTGGTTATCTGATTTTTTTTTTTCTTCCCCTGAAGCCCCGTATTGGTTTCTGGAATTAACATCTGAGCTTCCTGAGGTTCCTAAAATGACAATGGGATGGAACTGGCTCTTTTCCATCCCTTAGAAGGTGACTGTGGTTGGTGGTCTGCAAAATTCAGATTTTCCTTCCGATTTTTCCTTTAACCCCTTGAGTCTAAAAGCACTGAAATTTTCCGTGTAGGGCTAAAGTCAAGGTGTCAAAGTGTTAGTCGCTCAGTCATGTCTGACTCTTTGAGACTCCCTAGACTGTAGTCCCCCAGGCTCGTCTGTCCATGGGATTTACCAGACAAGAAAACTGGAGTGAGTTGCTATTCCCTTCTCCAGGGGATCTTCCCAACCCAGGGGTCAAACCCGCGTTGCAGGTGGATTCTTTACTGCCTGAGCCACCAGGGAAGCCCATATAGGGCTAACGGACTAGAATTTCCTTCTTGGCTCCCATGCTTGAGCCGCACAGATTTGAGAATCAGTCGGGAGTGCAAAACATTGGAGTAATGTTGGCGGCTCTGAAACAGCTTGGAGAACTTTGAGAATGCTCTTGGGAGTTGGGGTGGGGCTGTCTGATTGAGGAGTAACCTCTCCCAGTTAGAACAGACTAAGAAAAGAGAGCAAGTCCAGAAACATCTGGAAAACCCTGGAAGTGCAGACTCATCCCTGAGGGCCCACAAGGTCGGTGTATCAGAGGCTATGGAGGCAGATGTCAAAGTTAGCTATCTGGGAACCTCTTCACCATCCCTGTTTACGCCCCCAGAGTCCATTGATGCTATTATTAAATGATGACATACTTGTTCATGCCTTTTTCCAGTGTACTTTCTAGCTAATGTCATTTAAAACTAAAAATAAGTCTATGTACTCCTTAGATTTGCTGAGATTTTTAAATTTTTTCCTTCTTGGCCCTCTTTCTTTTTCAGAGATTTTGGTCTTCTGAATCATAAAGAATTTTGATCTTATGATCTTTTTTGGCCTTGCTGTAAATGATTAGAGTTTCTGTTTTTTAAAATAAGTTACTTAAAAAATATTTTTATTTATTTATTTATTTTAGTTAATTTATTTCTTATTGACGGATAACTGCTTTATAGAATTTTGCTATTTTTCTGTCAAACCTCAACATGAATCAGCCATAGGTATACATATATCCCTTCCCTTTTGGAACTCCTTCCCATCTCCCTCCCTGTCCTACCCCTCTAGGTTGATACAGAGAGCCTAGAGTTGATACATACAGCAAATTCCAGTTGGCTATCTATTTTAACATATGGTAATATAAGTTTCCATGTTAGTCTTTGCATACATTTTACCCTCTCCTCCCCTCTCCCCATGTCCATAAGTCTATTCTCTATGTCTGTTTCTCCATTGCTGCCCTGTAAGTAAGTTCTTCAGTATCATTCTTCTAGATTCTGTATATATACGTTAGAATACAATACTTACCTTTCTTTTTCTGACTCACTTAACTCGGTATAATAGGTTCTAGGTTCATTGACCTCATCAGAATTGACTGACATGCCTTCCTTTCTATGGCTAAGTTCCATTGTGTATATGAACCACAACTTCTTTATCCATTCATCTTTTGATGGACATCTAAGTTGCTTCCATGTTCCAGCTATTGTAAATAGTGCTGCAGTGAACACGGGATACATGTGTCTCTTTCAGTTTTGGTTTCCTCAGGGTATGTGCCTAGGAGTGGGATTGCTGGATCATATGATGGTTTTATTCCTCATTTTTAAAGCAATCTCCATACTGTCTTCCTTAGTGGCTGTATCAATTTACATTCCCACCAACGGTGCAAGAGTGTTTCCTTTTCTCCACACCCTCTCCAGAATTTATTGTTTGTAGACTTTTTGATGAGGGCCATTCTGGCTGGTGTGAAGTGATATTTCATTGTAGTTTTGATTTGCATTTCTCTAATAATGAGCGATGTTGAGCATCTTTTCATGTGTTTGTTAGCCATCTATATGTCTTCCCTGGAGAAATGTCTGTTTAGGTCTTTTTCCCACTTTTTGACTGGGTTGTTTGTTTTTCTGGTATTGAGTTGTATGAGCTGCTTGTATATTTTGAAAATTAACCCTTTGTCAGTTGTTTCATTTGCTATTATTTTCTCCCATTCTAAGGGTTGTCTTTTCAGCTTGCTTATGGTTTCCTTTGCTGTGCAAAAGCTTTTAAGTTTAATCAGGTCCCACTTGTTTACTTCTGTTTTTATTTCTGTTACTCTAGGAGGTGGGTCATAGAGGATCTTGCTTTGATTTATGTCATCGAGTGTTCTGCCTATGTTTTCCTTTAAGAGTTTTGTAGTTTCTGGTCTTATATTTAGGTCTTTAATCCATTTTAAGTTAATCTTTGTGTATGGTGTTAGGAAGTGTTCTAATTTCATTCTTAAAATAATTAAGTTATTTTTAATTGAGGGGTCACTGACATACAGTATTATATTGAGTTAATTCCCTGTCATCATTATAAATTAAGAACCTTTAATTTAAGGGTTAAATACAATTGAACCCTTAATTATATACTGTCTTAGTCTCTTTTGCTTCATTCAGTAGGCACTCAATAAATAATGTTTGCATCTGAGGCCGACCTGGTCACCTTGTCTCTTCCAAGGAATTGAAACACCCCTGAGAGCTGGGGCTGTGTTGCTCATGCAGTTATTGATCAGGATGTAAATGCTTGGTTGATTTCAGTGCAACAGAGAGGTGACCTTGTTTGATTAGTCTCCTGGGACCAGCAGATTACTACTGTCAACTCCAATAGGGCTAACTCATAAACTTTTTTCACTTAGACCAAGTGAATGAATTGCAGTGTTACTCAGATGGTAAAGAATCTGCCTGCAATGCAGGAGACCCAGGTTCGATCCCTGGGTTGAGAAGATGCCCTGGAGAAGGGACTGGCAACCCACTCCTGTATTCTTGCCTGAAGAATTCCATGGACAGAGGAGCCTGATGAGTTACAGTCCATGGGGTCATGAAAAGTCAAACATGACTGAGCGGTTAACACTTTCACTTTTAGATGGAGAAGACGATTGAATGGAAATCTGAATTTTCCCTGGTAACATTGATAGCTTTATTGGGGCTGCTGCATGGTTACTGGAAACAAGAAGATGGCACACAGAAGCCTCAGTAGGAGATTGATGGATTTGGCTTATTGGGGCCATAGTGTTTGTGGTAGGGAACGCATCACAGTGGAGAGAAACCTTTGTTCTCTGCAGAATAGTTTAGGGCAAGAAGCAGAACCAGAGAACATGCGTTAAATAGAATCCACATCAGACCTACCAATCGTGCAAATGATTTAAGGGTTATTGTGGAAATTTACTTAAACCACCAACTCAGCATAAAATAGCATAAACAGTAGGCAAAGCTGGTGTTGCCATAGTGATAAAGTACTCACAGGGCAGTGAGCCTGCGGTACATGTAAGGCAATCGAGTGCATCTGGAATGCTGGTTTCCAAAACAGAAGAGGATGGCCCAAGTTTGATTTTGTGTGATCAGAGATCATTTCAGGGCCGAGGAGCCGAAGGAATACGAGAGAATCCGGGAATGTTCATATTTGAGGCAGTTAGAGCTTCTTGTATGCTTCGAGGGAGGGAGTGAATTTTAAGTGATCCTAAAAAGAACAAAGTAGCTTGTCACTCTGAAGGGATGTCTTTTTCCTTGGAGAATATTGGATCACTTATAGGCAATTGATCCAGTTAATAATCTGAATTTTAGCTGCTCCAGTCAAATCATATGGATGAACTTTTCTTGCCTTCTTCCCACCTTATACAAAACTCTAGCTCAGGGTGCTTCTCATTTCTCATAAAGAAATTGTCAGCTGCTATTGACAAGCAGCTAATGAGTTTGACACGGGATCAATATTACCATCAGTCTTTAGCACAGACATGTGTTTATCCGGTAATGTGGCTTTCAAGAGTTGTTTTTTACTCCAGGGGACACATAAATAAATTTCATCTGAACCACTATTTTTGGAAGATTCATCAGTTTTTTTTAAAGGGGATGATTGGTCTTTGAGAATTTAACTCTGACCCTACTTGGCATTCCGTGGCCAACAGAAAATATTATAATAGGATTCAACCAGTGGCTTCTTTTTCTCTTTTAAACTATGAGGTTGATGTTACCATTGAAAATTTTAAGGAACTTTATCTTCAAAACCCCTTGTGGTTTAACTCAGATAAATTTTCAATTTGGGGAGCTGGTTTGATTTTGCTTGAAAAATACACCCTCATTTAGATGCACTTATTTTAAATTGTAACCTGAAGGTAAGAGTAGAGAAAATTTGGGAACTCTAAGAGGGAGTAAAAACATCTGTCATGATCTTACCACTGTAATGAAGTCACTGTGGTCATTTGTGAAAGTGAAAGTGTCAGTTGCTCAGCTGTGTTCGTTGTTGCCTGCCAGACTCTGTCCGTGAGATTCTCCAGGCAAGAATACTGGAGTAGGTTGCCATTCCCTTCTCCAGGGGATCTTCCCGACCCGGGGATCGAACCCACGTCTCCTGCATCACAGGTGTATTCTTTACCATCTGAACCACCAGGGAAGCCCTCGGTCATTTGTATTCTGGTGTTTTTAGGAGGATGGTTTATTTCATACTTTGTGCTCTTTGGGTTCATTTGTTCTCAGTCGTACCTGTAAAACCTTCAGTGACTGGGTGTCAGGTGTAGCAATGATGCTGACCTTGTGGATTATCTGTGACTGTCCCTTCACATATGGCCCAGGGGTGACAGAATCTACAGCTGAAGGGGTCGCTGGCATGTTCTGGAGGCCACCTAGCCACATCAGCAGATGTGTGGGAATCACAATTCTGACAACAGGATCTTATATGGAGATTTGATAGGTTTTTTGTTTGTTTGTTTGTTTTTACAATTTTAATTGTTTGGCTCCACCATGCAGCATGTGGGATCTTATTAGTTCCCTGACCAGGGATCAAACCTGGGCCCCCTGCGTTGGAAGAGTGGAGTCTTACCCACTAAGTTCCAGGGAAGTCCCCAAGGGACTTTTAGTTTTAAGGTGAGTTTGGAAAGGAAAATTTGGGAAACTGGAAGAGATGGGAAAGATATTTTTATTAGTAAGTTGAAGAATCAAAGTTGTCCTTAGTTTTCAAGTCTTTGATAAAAGTGCCACCTCTTCCCTGAAGCCTCCCTGGATTCCCCCTGATTAGCACTAATATCCCTTTGATTTTCAAGTGCCCAGAATATTTGACCATTATACATTGCAGCACTTAAGTGTCATTTGTTTAAGTAACTTCTCCTCCATCTGTAAACTCTGAGGTATAACACCCCCTTTCCCCGCTCTATTTCCCTGGAGCATAATTATGTCCTCAATAAAGATTTATTTGAATCAAAATATATCAGGTAGTATTTCTCTCTGTGTGTATGGTAAAAATGTAGTTTTCCTGAGTAAATTTAGAAGACGCTTGTTTCAATGAAAGAACATAGTCCATGGAATTCTCCAGGCAAGAATACTGGAGGGGGTAGCTATTCCCTTCTCTAGGGGATCTTCCTAACCCAGGGATTGAAGCCAGGGATCAAACCTAGGTCTCTTGCATCGAAGGTGAATTCTTTACCATCTGAGCCACCAAGGAAGTGAAGTCATTCAGTCGTGTCTGACTCTTTTCGACCCCATGGACTGTAACCTACCAGGATCTTCCATCCATGGGATTTTCCAGGCAAGAGTACTAGAAACGGTTGTCATTTTCTTCTCCAGGGGATCTTCCCAACTCAGGGATCGAACCCAGGTCTTCCACATTGCAGGCAGACATTTTACCATCTGAGCTACCAGGAAAGCCCAGAGCTACCAAGGAAGCCTGGAAAAAAAGTACATAAGCCTTAATTAAATGACTTTGTTTCGAAGAGGCTTTGCATCTGGCTTGGATACTGGGTGTATGTATCTCTATGTCTGTTTCACCATAAGCCGTTCGTGAGAAGAGGACCATCCTTAAGCATGTGACTTAGTGTGTGTGGTGGAATGTCTGGGAAGTGGGAGGTTCAGGAATGCCGCAGCGATGAATAAATCGTGAACATTTCTGGTTTCAATTTGGTTTACCTACTCTCGGTCTGGAAGATCTGGCAAACTGCCCTGGACTTTGGGTTCTGTGTGCATTGGCTCTGAGGAGGAGGAAGAGGAATTCTGAGCTTCGGGGCTGGGATCATGAGAAGTAAGTGGACTGGAATCCATTCTCTAAAACGATGCCACGGAGTCTGCCTTGCTGATGACAGCTGGGGTTGGAATGATTTTTCCACCGTTCATAAAAGATGTTTTATTTTCACACGTGACTTGCTCATTACGCAGCTTAAAACCCTGCAACCAACCAACAGAAACAAACCCCACAAAATTTTTTTTGGAAGCTCCTTGCATAGACAGTTGAATACAATACTATGATAAAGAAAATGTTAGGCTTCCCTGGTGGCTCAGTGGTAAAGAATCTGCCTACCAATGTAGGAGACACAGGTTAGATCCTTGGTCCGGGAACATCCCACATGCCTTGGAGCAAATAAGCCTGTGTGCCACAACTACTGAGCCTGTGCTCTAGAACCTGCAAGCTGCAGCTACTGAAGCCCACGTGCCCTAGAGCCCGTGCTCCACCACAACAGAAGTCCCCAAAATCAGAAGCCTCCCTCGCCCCAAATAGAGAAAAGCCTGAGCAGCAGTGAAGACCCAGCATAGCCTAAATAAATAAATAAAATTATTAAAAGTCCATTGTCTTTCTTTCCCTGAGGGAAATGGGGTAGAGGGTAACGACCTGAAATCCACGAGGGTGTCACAGTCAAGTGTGATGCTTATAAACTTTCCCTTCCTTCTGCTCAGCATCTGTTCACCACTTTTCTTTTTTGTTTTAAGATTTAAAAAAAATTTGTTTGGCTATGGACCATTTTTAAAGTTTTTATTGAATGTGTTACACTATTGCTTCTGTTTTATGTTTTGGTTTTTGGCCCCGAGGCATGTGGGGTCTTAGTTCTCTAACCAGAGATGAAACTCACAAGCCCTGCATTGGAAGACAAAGTCTTAACCACTGGACGGCCAGGGAAATCCTTCTACTTCTGTTGTTCTGATTTATTGCACGAGAACAATTCATTTCTAAAGTGTATTTTTCTCCCTTGTTTTCACTCTGACTTGACGCGTTTGGGAACTTCCGTTTAATGTGTTGGTAAAGTTAGGTTGGTGACGAGTCCTCAGTCTAGGATGTAACACCCAGGCAGAGCTAATGAATCGGCTAAGAATGGTGCCCGGAGAGTTGGTGCTGTTTTGCTCTTGGTTATGCTTCTCAGGCTCTTATACAGGAAAGCAAGGCCTTTTCCTTGGCTCCTGCCGAGATCTTCCCTCTTTACTTCTGTGTAGCACGGTGGCTAGCAGGGTCAACAGAGCAGGTGGGGGAGGCGAGAGGTGGCCCCCTTCCCGGCCAGGAAGGTCAGTGCTCCCCAACAAGGGTAACACACCATGAAGAATGACCGCCAGAGCCCTCAGCTACGATGCTCACTCACCTCCTGAGCTGGATATTTCAGTGTGGTCTCACGTTCAAACGATTTTGTCACACCAAAATAGATTAAGGAGAGAAGAATCCCCACAAGTGGTAAATGAGCAGGAAAAGGCAGATGAGGATTGCAAGTATATCTTGAGGGCATTATGCTAAGTGAAATAAGTGAGACAGAGAAAGATAAATACTCTGTAATGTTGCTTCTGTGGGGCTTCCCTGGTGGCTTAGATGGTAAAGAATCTACCTGCAGTACAGCAGACCTGGGTTCCATCCCTGGGTTGGGAAGATTCCCTGAAGAAGGGAATGGCAACCCATTCCATTGTTCTTCCCTGGGAAAGCCCATGGACAGAGGAGCTGGCAGGCTACAGTCCATGGGGTCTCAAAGAATTGGACATGACTGAGCAATTAACACTTTCACTAAATGGCTAACAGCAATAACTGCTTATTGAGAGTTATTTATCTTAATGGAGTAGCTTATCCATAAAATAAGTAACTCATCTTACAGAGAGAGACACTAGGTATCCTCTCGTGTAGTTAGGAAGAGCTTGGTTACCTGGTGTGTGAGGAATCATCTTTGTAAGATGTAGGAATGTGAGTTGGAAAAATTCATCACTGGTTGTTCTCTCAATAATCTTGCTACAAGGTTTTCCATGCAGGAAGTAGTATCTTGATGACTGCAGTGTGTGGTGGTTTATGGTCATAGTGGGGCATGTATTGGAGATGGTAGGGCTGTTGAAAACCATTGCTTTAAGGCACTGGTTTTCCCAAGTTGTCCTCTACTGGCTCTCAGAAGTTTTGTAAGCACCTATATTACCAAAGGATAAAACGAAACAAAACAAAAAAGAGTAAAAAAAATTCAAAAGAAATACCAAATCTTTGGAGCCCATTACTACTATCTTTCAAAACCAACTAATAAGAACCACAGTTCTGCAACATCCTTCTTCATTCTTTTCATAGTTTGGTGTCACCTTTGAGTTCAAAGCTAAATGTTGAATGACAGCTTCACACACACACACACACACACAACACACACACACACCCCTGGAATTGTTATTTTTAATCACCTTTAAAAAAGCCTCATAAAAAACATCAGTATGATCAGACTTCACCCCTGTGACAGTTAGGATGTGTGTCATACAAAATCCAGGAGCTGGCAGATCAACTCCGTAGCCCTTGTTAAGCCTTTTCTATTCTACAGGGGCAACAAACTCTGAAATGCAGAAGTGATTGCATTAAATCCTTGGCTGGCAATTTTGTGTGGGATTGGGTATTGAAATGCAGCAAAGCAAATAATGAAGGCATATGTTTACCTATAATTCTTTTTACCTTGGGAGAAGGATTAAATAGGAACAGTTTGGTTGTTGTCAAATTCTTAACAGTTGCTTTCAAGCATGAAACAGTCCCTAGGCTCTCGGAGGATTTACTTAGCAGTTTGAATAGAGAGGTCTTTACTGCTAATGGAACTGAGATGGCAGGCTTAAGCAATGGGGTGCTTTATAGCCTCTTTAGCCACTTGAGAAGATGTAACATCAATAGCTGAAACCAGCCCGGTCTCCATTGGTGTTTAGGAAGTTGTGCAAAATTGGTGAATGAATAATTCAGGGTTGGATGAATATCTGGATGCCCAAAGTATAGAGAGTATCTAAAAGCTCGATTCAAGGAAGGTTTCATTCTGGGAAGAAGTCTGGGAGCGTCTGCTTGAGCATGGCCCTGGGGAGCAGTTACAGACGATGACATTTTCTATGAAAGAAAGAATTTTCGCTTGGGATTGACTGAGCTTTGTAAAGAAACATTTCGCTGGGGACTCCAATCCTGGAAAAGCATTATTCATAAAAAAAAAGAATATTTTATTTTCAAGTGCAGATGGTTGGCAATGACTGCTTGGGGATGGAAGCATGGGTATATGTTTAAAGTAAGGATAGTGATGATGGCTTGGAGTCTTAAGTAACCGCTGAAGCTCTCTGTTAGCTGATGGTTAGGCTTTAAGAAAATACCTTTTGATGGGGTGGGGGAGAGTCACATTTCGTCTCTTGGTAACTGGTGGAAGCTTCTGCTTCAGGCTATAGTCAGTCTGTCTGTGATCGTGATGTTTCTGGAACGTGTTCCCTAATGAGTGGTGGAAGATAGGTGTTGGGGACCGGCTGGATGGATGCATGGATATTTGCAAACATTCTGACTCTCCTTCTTGGCAGAGTAGGTAGGATTACATGTCCATGTCCTCTTGAACATACCTGGGCTTCCCAGGTAAAGAATCCACCTGCCAACACAGGAAACGCAGACGATCCTTAAGGGTCGGGAAGGTCCCTGGAGAAGGAAGTGGCAACCGACTCCAGTATCCTTGCCTGGAGAATTCCACGGACAGAGGAACCTGGTGGGCTACAGTCCATGGACAGTGTCACGAGGAGTCAGACATGACTGAGTGACTATGTGTACACAGACGGCCAATTACGTGTCACTTCGGGGCAGAACCAAGGACACAGTATAAAGAAAGAAGGCCTAGAGTGATTTGCCTGAGACCACCTAACTGGTTCTCTGTAGCTGTGAGAGGACCGCAGTTCAAAGTTGGTTCCTTCCTTCCCGGGTTCTGGGCTCCTCAGGCTTCCTGCTGAATAAATAGCTAGGATCTCAGTTCTCTGTTCACATGGGGACAGATGACACCTGTATGAGGACTTCTCCCATGTTGCCGAGTTTGAAATCAGTATCTTTCCAAGTTCAAGGGTGGCCAGCCTGTAGCCTGGCTAAACTGGATTTCCAGCTGTACCTTTTCCTGGCCCCATGGCCTGGGAAAATTGTTTCACTTCTCTGAGCCTCAGTTTCCTCTTCTGTAAAATGGAGATTGAAAGAATATTCCCACACGGGTTTGTTTTGAAAAGAACACCAGAGACAGGGGAATGGAAATTTTCAAGGACGTTGAAGACATCGGATTTTTTTTTTTTTGCCTCTAACAAAATTTATAGAAATTCTGCAAGGGCTTGAAATATGCCTATAGCTGTCATTGAGAGTATATATTTAAGGAGAGTAACATGATAAAAGTATTTGTGGGAAAAAAAAAAAGCTTTTAGAAGACTAAGAAAACTCCCAAGTTCAAAGATTATTTTTAAGCTGGCAGTAGAATGTCATCTCAAATAGGCTTCCTTTTTTTTTTTTCCCTTATGAAAGTTGTTGGGAAAATAGAAAACAACCTCATCCTGTATTGATAAGTCAGAGCTTTCCAGATTTCCTGACTTGATTTCACCTACTAGTAATTTTCCAGCTCTTAGAAACTGAAGGTGAATAAATGTTTTTAAAATCTAGCTTCCCACAGGATTTGATTCAATTTGCTATTTTCGGTGTAGAAATGAAGAAGGAATAAGGCCTAATCCTGGCTGGATGTTGAAGATATACTGTAAAGTCAGAGAAGAGGAAATGGAAGCTTCCATTGTAACTGCTCCATGCCTCCCAGGATGGAGACCCTGGGCCACAGCAGAGGGGTGAGGGCGCCAAGATACGCTTATTCTGTCTTTGTCAGTCACTGGTGGAGTGGCAGTGACACCAGCAGTGGTGGGCAGTGTGTGACCTTGGCAGGTGCGGACCTGGGTTTGAAACTGAAACCTGCGGTGTGCATTGGGGTGACCTAGAACGGGAAACCTCCATGCATGCCTCCCAGCTTTGTTTTCTGTACAAGAGAGTCCTTTCTCCCAAGAGGACTGAACAAGTTAACATCTGTGAGAGCATCTGATGGAAGGAGGGCTTCTGGGATCCCGCTTTTCCTCTGACGATGTTCTTCACCTGGGAAAGGGGACCCTGTGGATCGATCATCAGAACTTCATTCTCCGCATCAGGACCCAGTTCTAGGTTTCCTTTTTTTTTTTTTTTAATTTAGTGAGGGAAATAATTTTTTTAAGTGAAGAATAGTATTTAGTTGTCATTGTTGAGTCAGTAAGTCATGTCCAACCTTTTTGTGACCTCATAGACTGTAGCCCACCAGGCTTCTCTGTCCATGGGCTTCTCCAGGCAAGAATACTGGAGTGGGTTGCCATTTTCTCCTCCGGGGGTCTTCCCGACCTAGGGATTGAACTCATGTCTTGTGCATTGCAGGCGATTTCTTTACCACTGAGCCACCAGGGAAGCCCTAAATGGTGTACATTTAGTTGATGTACAATATTATATAAGGTACAGGTGTGCCACAGCAATTTTTAATGGTTATACTCCATTTATAGTTATTATAAAATATTGGTTAGGGGTGCTTTTAAACCAGGTTCTTTTCTTATACTATCCAGGCAGAGGATGTGAATATGAGTCGGCATGCCCTCTGTGAGACAAGCACTCACTTTGGAAAAGATTTCCTCCCCAGCCCCCTTTAAAAGGGCTTAACCATCCTTGGACCTTGGCAGGTCCTAGGAACATATACGGTATAGGCTTGATGTACAGAGTTCAGGCAGTGAGAAGACTTTCCTTTTCAGTTTCATAGGTAGGCACCAAAAAATTGCAGCTGGCAAACGGAAGGTGGGCGCAGAGGAGCACATGGCGGGCGGTGGGGGGGATCCCCCCATCCCCGTGATTAAGCTGGGGGCTTCCTGAACCTTAGAAGCTTGCTCATCGTGAAGGTAGTGTGGACAGTCGTGCCCCGCTGGCTGACAGGTGTGTGACGAGCGTGATGGGGCCCTCCACATCCCACTCTAGGTTGCTCGGGTGACACTGTGAGGTTTGGCCCAGCTCTGATGCTCTGTCCAGTCGCATCCTCCCCCTGCCTCCCCCCAACCCCCCGGGAGGAGCTGATGGTCCTCTGCTGCCCCTTCCTGGACTCCAGACTCTGGCCTCCCCACCCTGTGTGGGCGGCCTAGGGTCCTTCCTCTCTGCGGGGAGTGGAGGGGGTGTTCTGGATCCCCTGGTCTTCTGGTGGCTCGGGGGTGACTCACACTGCAACCCTGGTGGAATTAGGATTCCTTCCGGAAGCTGTGGTCTCCATCTGACGCCGTTTCTGCCACTGCCCCACCCCACAGACCCACACAGCCAGCCACTCCGTCGCACCCTGGGCAGGGCCTGCTTCTTCTCAATGTTTTGGTCGCCAAACATCACAGTGGATTGGAGGCTCAGGCTTGGCCTTGCCCTTGTCAGGGTCACAGCTCCCTCCCTCGGGGCCTGGAAAGCCCCGAAGCTGGACAGGGAGGTGATTTACTCCTCACTTCCGTGGCTTGTGTGTCCTGTCCTTGGCCTACCAGCCTCTGGGAGTGGGATTCTGTCCACCCAGTGCCGGCCCCTCCCAGTGCACACACATCGGTGTTTCAGGGCTGGACTCCAGGCCTTGGGGTCCCCTGGGAGGCAGCCTTTGGGATGCAGAACGCTCAGAGGCCTGCGGTGATGCTGGGTTCACTCCAGCCAGTGTGTGGGAAGCACTGGCTCCCTGCTGGGCCTGTGCTGGATCCTGGGGGAGGATGAGGATGAGGCCCCTGGGTGGGTCCCAGACGCCTGAGCCTCCCCATGTGTGTGGGCTGTGCTGATCTTAAATGTCATCAGAAATGTTTTAAGCTGGAGGGATTTTGGTGATGGGGGCAGAACTGAACTTTAACCCAGTTATTTTCCCTCTGAAAGGAGCAGTAAGGAAACCAACAATACTGCTTAGTTAGGAAACAGGTTAGGGAGGAAACCCTGCTCCAGTGAGCAGAGTTCCATTGATTCCAAATCAGAGGCCTTTATTTGTATAAGTGGGGATCCTGATGTGGGCGACCCCCCTGGCTCCTTTCTTTGAAAATAAAAACACCAACTTATTTTTTTTTCCCTAAAAGAATTTGCAGTATTTTCAAATGGCCCTATGGCAAGTCTACTAAACATACTTCAATAGAAATATAAAGAGTATATGTGTCCACATACGTGTTCTAAGAGCCACTATTAGGTCTCTGTCGGCCAGACTGGAGGTTTTTCAAGTGTCTGAAGCATTTACTGTTTTTCACTTTAATATCAAAACATTAAAATCATTCAGAAACAAAAAAATGTTAAGTCACTTAACGATCCTACTTAAAATTAATGCAGCCGATTTAATGTATTTTTGTTAGTCCCTGGTGCCCTATTGTTGCACAGTAGTTATTATCTTTGAAATGAGAGTTGAAAAAGATGCCATCTCTTTCTGTGTCTTTCATAACATTGCAGATATGGTGCAAAATCTTGATTCTAAGTCAGACATGTTTTATTCCATTTTATTTAAAAGAAGAACATATTTAAATCACTGTGTGGTATGCCAGAACCATTAGTTGGCATTTTAAGTGTCATTTAAAGAAAGTACTTTAATTTACATCAGAAGGAAAACTAAATTAGAATTCAATTGCGTCTTACTTCTGCCTTTTTTCTTTTACTGTATTCAAAATGAAATTTTTTCTTGTTTTAAATTCTAGTTTTGTCTATGACTATTCATGCTGGTCGTTCAACAAATCATTGGGTGCCCCAATGTTAGCAGTGCTAAATAAACAAAGCCAAGTTGACGCAGAGCTTGGTCTTCAGGGAGTCCCCATTCTATTTATGGACAGCTCTGCGTGCCAGGCACAAGGCTGTGTGCGTTCCCTGCAGGAGCTATTTTAACCCTTACATCAGTGCAAAGAGGAAAGCAGTATTATTGTTTCAGTTTAAGGAATTAGGACACAGAGCCTTGATGCAGGTCCCAATCTTGACCTCATGGGCGACAGACTGGTTTTCCGGCTGTCTCTGTGTGCCCTCATGCTGGTTTTGTGATGTGGGTTAGAGTCAGGGAAAACCTGGAACCACTTAGATTCGGTGTTAGGAACTGAGCTTAAAAAGAGTTTGGGAAGGTCATGTTTACACTGCTGTATTTAAAACGGATCACCAACAAGGACCCACTGTACAGCACAGGGAACTCTGCTCAATGTCATGTGGCAGCCTGGGTGGGACGGGAGTCTGGGGGAGAGTGGATACGTGTGTATATACGGCTGATTTCCTTTGCTGCTCACCTGAAACTACCGCAACCTTGTTAATCGGCTATACCCCAGTACAAAATAAAACGTTTCAGTTCAGTTGCTCAGGTGTGTCTGATTCTTTGTGACCCCATGGACTGCAGCACGCCAGGCCTCCCTGTCCCTCACCAACTCCCAGAGTTTACTCAAGCTCAGGTCCATTGAGTCAGTGACGTCATCCAACCATCTCATCCTCTGTCGTCTCCTTCGCCTCCCTCCTTCAATCTTTCCCAGCATCAAGATCTTTTCAAATGAGTCAGTTCTTTGCATCAGGTGGCCAAAACCTGTAAGTGTGAATAAAAAGAATGGGAGACTGTGGACTGCAGGTGTCAGGATGTGTCAGTGTGGGTCATCAGGTGGGGATATTGATCATGGGCTGTCATATGTGGGGGCGGGAGACCTCTGTACCGTTTCCTCAATTTTGCTATGAACCTAAAACTGCTCTAAAACTGGAAATTCTTAAAAAAAAAAGTCTGGAAGCTGGCTCAGAGGAAGGTTATTAAGATGTCGAGGGAGCCAACCACATCCAATGAGGGGATTTTAAGGGATTATTGAACTAGGATCAGTGGGTAGAAGTTCTGGGAGTCTGGATCCAGGTCAATAAGGAAGAGCCATTTCACCTGCCCACAGATGGATGGCTCATGAATGGAGACCCTGAGCCAGTGGGTAGGGTCAGGGCTCAAGTATCAGATAGATGACCTTTTATGTCAGGTCTCCAAGCCACTCCTTGGAGTCATCCAGCCGCTTGTTAGAAGGCTGCATTCTGACCTCCTGATGTTTTGATGCTTTTAGGTTTAGGTGGGCCTGATCCTCTGAATTTCCAGTTGACCCAGGAGACGACCCATATGTGGGGTGGGAGTGGCGGTGGTATGGCAGAGGTTACAGAGGTCCAAGGACTGCTTTTTTGAAGAGGGTGAAAGTGAAAGTGAAAGTCGCTCAGTCGTGTCTGACTCTTTGCGACCCCATGGACTATACAGTCCATTGGGATTCTCCAGGCCGGAGTATTGGAGTGGGTAGCCTTTCCCTACTCCTGGGGATCTTCCCAACCCTGGGATCGAACTCAGGTCTTTACCAGCTTTCCCAGATGAGCCACAAGGGAAGCCTTTGAAGAGGGTACATGGATTTTATTAGAAACTGAAAGGCCAACGTGGGGAGCATTGAGTTACAAAAACAGTGGAGGAGTAGGCGGCAGAAATGGGAGGGTCTGCTGAACCCTGGGAGGGGTCTTCCATGCAATTGGAAGTCTTTGAGCCTCAAGCAGCTCAGGATAATGAGATTAAATATATACGTGTGGATGTGCACACATACACAGAGTATTTTTAAAGCTCACTTGGACAGTGAAGAGGACAGATTTAAAAGTGCCCATGGGAACTTCCCTGGTGGTCCAGTGGTTAAGACTTTGCCTTCGAACATAGGACATGTGGGTTTCATCCTTGGTCAAGAAACTAAGGTCCCACTTGCCTCGGGGACAAAAAACCAAAACATAAGATGGAAGCCATATTGTAATGAAGTCAATAAAAACTTTAAAAAAATAGTGTGGGCAGAGAGGGACTGGGTGGATGGCTACAGGTGATTCTGTAGACTGGGGAAGTACCCCAGGTGAGTGAGGATGGAAACTGAGGAGGGTTTGGGGACCACAGTCACCAGGACTTGAGGACAGGGTGAGGGAGAGGGGAGAATGAAGGGTGGTGGCTGATGGCAGTCAGTCATGGAGGGAACCCTGGAGGACGAGAGCCGGGGTTAGGGGTCTGTGTTGAATGTAGGGGTTCTGAGATGATAGCGGGAGCTCAGGACAAGAGGTCAGGTGATGGAGGCCCCAGGGGCGGGAAGAAAGCGGGGAGTTAGGAGAGCTTTACAGGGGACCAGGGATGGAGGCAGACGCACCCGGCACTGCCTGCCTGGTTGGGGAGAAGTACCGGAGCAGAGAGAGTGAGTCAGGACGGGAAGGAGGGGAGGCCCCGGGGGAGATGGCCTTCGGCCCTCCTGCCTTGAACTGGCCAGGGCTTCAGGGACAGCCCTCGAGGGGCAGCATGCAGGCTGCAGAAACATGGAGGACTCTCCTGAGACACTGGGTTACAAAGGGGACGGAGAAGTAGGGCAGTGGCTTGAAGAGCATGTGGCAGCGAGGTTTCAAAACAGTTTAAAAAAATGAGACAGACTTTTGGCCTCTTTGCTGATTTATTGGAGAATTGGGAGTGAGGGAATTAAAGAAATTTGGAATAATACTTTTAAAGTATTTTGTCTTTGTTCCTTGAAAATGTTTTCCATCATGAATTCTGAAGCCAGCTTAGAGGGGCTGATAGATTTCTGTCTCTAGACTCTTACTCAGGTGAGTGGAGAAGGGACTTTTTGAAGACCAAAGCTTTGTTTTTCTCTCCTAAGAAAGATAAAGGCACCATGGAACACTTTGTTATCTGAGGGTGGTCCCAGGTGCATATTATGCTAAGAGGTGCCAGTGATTTTGTGTCTGGACCCTGAGACCAGCTCATGTTACATCCTCTAAAAGGGAAAGCTCACAGCCAGGATCTGATTTTCCTTTTTAACTGAGCATCCCATTTAATTCCGGAGCCCCGGGGACCACCATGCAAAACCATTTGCCCACGTCCTGATTTGTTTTTCTGGTCTACAAATCTATGTCTTGTTTCATTTAAAACAAATGGACGTCTTTAATTAAGAAGGTTTTAAAGTCGTGAGATTACAAAGTAATCTTGAATCCAATCCTCTGGAATTTTTATCCAAATCACTCAGTATCTTTAAGCTCAAAGAGTCTGTTCAGCTTTAAATTGAAACTGAATCCCACAAGAAAGTGTTACCCAGTCTCATCAAAACCTGTGTTAATTTCCTCGTTTGTTTCCTCGTTTCCTTTCTTAAATAAACAGTGAGCTTGCCTCTCTATGGCAGTGAGTCTCAAATTTGATAACTGTGATGAGATGTAATTCTTCCCATTATCTTCACTGTAATAACAAATTTGGGGCTTCCCTGGGGGCTCAGTAATAAATGCAGGAGAAGCGGGTTCGATCTGTGGGTTGGGAAGATACCCTGGAGAAGGAAATGGTAACCCACTCCAGTATTCTTGTCTGGGAGAATCCCATGGACAGAGGAGCCTGGTGGGCTACATTCCATGGGGTCAGAGTCAGACATGACTTATCGACTAAACAACAACAGTCCCTCAAGAGTGAGGCAGTAACACTAGCTATGGGTCTTAGTGGATTTTTCCCCCCAGCTTTATTGAGGTATAAATGACAAATAAAAATGGTGTGTATTTAAGGTCTATGCATCCATGTACATTTGGTGTACATATACATTGGGAAATGATTACCACAGTCAAGCTAATTATAGCACACCCATCACCTTACATAATTACCATTTATTTGTTATTGTGGTGAGAACATATAAGATTTATTCTCTTGGCAAGTTTCAGGTATATGATTGTTGTTGTTTAGTCTCAAAGTCATGTCCAACTCTTTGAGACCCCATGGACTGTAGCCTGCCAGGCTCCTCTGTCCATGGGATTTCCCAGGCAAGAATACTGGAGTGGGTTGCTATTTCCTTCTCGAGAGGATCTTCCCAACCCAGAAATCGAACTTGTGTTCCTTGCTTGGCAGGTGGATTCTTTACCACTGAATCACTAGTGTTATTAACCATAGTTGTTGGGCTGTAGGCAGATCTCTAGAACTTATTCATCCCGTGTAGTTGAGACTTTGGCCCCTTTGACCACATATCCTCGTTTTCCATCCCCACCTCACCCCACCCTCCTTCTTGCCCAGACTCTGAAAAACACCATTCTCTTCTCTGCTTCTGTGAATTCGACTCTTCTAGATTCCTATGGAAGTGAGACTGTGGGGTATTTGTCTTTCTGTGCTCAGCTTATTTTACTTAGCATAATGCCCTCTGGGTTTTGGGTGTTAATGAAATTTGATTGTCAATATATACTGTGCTGATCTTACTCAAAGTTAAGCAAAATCATAAGTTGCAAATTGAGAAAAACCCAAATGTCAAATGCTGGCTGATCAGTTTGCAGTAAGAATGTGATGGGCACTCGTACCCAGATCTAAACAGAGAAGTTCGGACAGAAACCTGGTTGCCTGTGAAGTCAGCACAGGGATGTCAGTAGCTACTTGTCCTCAAGCTCTTTGACCAGTGTAACCATTTCTACTGTAGTGACACACCAATGGCAAGAGCCAGACCAGGACACTTCTATGGTGGTGCCATTTTCCTGGCACATTTTATACGCAAAGACATGAAGTGATGTCTTCAAGTTTATAGATGAGGAAAGTGAGACTCAGAGAGGTTGTATATTGGCCTACAAGTTGCACAGATCATAGGAGTTGGAATTAGAATTGGAGCTCATATTTAATTCTAATGACTGTGATTGTATTATTACTCACTGCACTGCACTCTTAAGATGTGGGGGCCTGTAGGTCCTCAGTGGCACAGATCATCTCAAAGAAACCTCAGTGTCTTGGCACCTGGTGGCCTTTCTAGGAGCAGAGCATCCGGGTCACTTTGCTGAGGGCTTTTCTAAGCTGGGGCAGCTGAGAAAGGTGGCATGACTGCCACTAGGGGCCACGTCTGCTCTAATCAGGGATGTGTGAAATTCTAGCCGTCATCTGTACCTGGAGTCTGGATGCAGTGAATGTCACAGGTGATAAATGATCCCAGGCAGCATACCTGGATTCAGTATTTGGGAAGGAGTTGTAGAGAAGAAATGACGAGGCGCGTCTTAATGGTCTGTCTTACTAAGGCGGTGTGCTGTTTACTGTTGGAATTAGCATGACTGATTAGAACAGAGCTCTGAAAAGCTGTGAAAATGGCTAGAAAGATTCTGTGATTGCCTCAGTGCCCTAAATAGTCTTATGTCAGCAATTAGCATTAACAGTCCTTCATTAATCCATCAGATTTCTGATGCCGCACATCCTAAAGCAGGAGATAACAGCGAATTAGGATTAGCCAGGCAGCGGTGTTGAGGCAGCATGTGGATGCTTGTCTCAGAGCAGCAGTGCCCGCCTTCTTTCAATCGATCCAGGGATCTAGAGAACACGGCATGTTACTAAGCAGTAGTCTGTAATACTGGAGGAGGGCATGGCAACCCACTCCAGTATTCTTGCCTTGAGAAGCCCATGGACTGAGGAGCCTGGCAGGCTACAGTCCATAGGATTTCAAAGAGCTGGACATGACTAAAGCGACTTAGCACACATGCACAGTCTATAATATCAACTCTATATCACAGACCCCTAGACTCCTGTTGTAAAGACTACGTTGTATTAATAAGATGTTATTATAGAAAGAACATTCCAAGTTCCCCCATGGAAAACGGACTCTTGATGCTAAATTCCCAGGGGTTGACTTCTTGTGGTGCTGGGTTGTCTCTGCAGTGCCCAGGTCCCTATTTAATTGAGGCAGTGACACTGAGCACCCCAGTTATACCCAGGTGTCTACAAGACTCCAGGTTTGCCTTGGCTGAGTGTTTGTTCCCAGAGCTGTGAAGGTCTCTCCTCATTTTTGCTTGTTGAAGGCCTAACTCAGTTGCCACACACAGATGTCTTAGTTCCTTCAATAAAATCTCTTTCCCCTCGGAAGTCTTCGGTCCCTTATACAGCATCTGTCCCACTGTATAGCATCTATCTTGCTGGTCCTCTTGGAGGTGGTGGGTGAGTAGCTATCTTCTTGTTATCTTTGAAAGCTCCCTGATGATGGACTTGGTTTCATTTCATGTTTGAATCTTTTCTCTTTAGCTGTCACCTTGTGGCCTATGTTGACTGAACTTACTGATGAGAAACAGCTCTTAGTTCATATTTCAGATGATCTCAATGAGTATGAAAAGTGCTTGAATTATTTACTTGAACAAGAAATAACATGCATATAATAAGTTAGAATGTATTATTTTCTTATTAAGTATCTTAGGATAATAAGCAATGAATTATTAATGTACCACATCAGCATGTATTTTATTCCATTTTTGTGTGTGTTTAAAATATAAAAACAAAATTAAAGTGGGCGATTATTGGCCCTAATAGGGTGTTTTTAGGATTTCAGGGAAAATGACTATTTTTACTTACAAAGGAATCACTAGTTTAAAAAAAAAGAAAACTTTAAAATTTGCATTATGCCCTCTAGAATATTTCCATGTATTTGGAATGTATGCTTCAAATATATTTGGAAAGAACATTCAGTGTATGTTAGAGTTTTAAATATTTTTACAAAAGTATTTAAAAAATAGAAAAAATGGTCTTCTGTTCATTGTGAAATCAACATTTATCTTCCTAAATTTTGACTTTTTGATTTGAATGGCAAAGGTAATTTTGTAATGCTGGATCCAAATCTCATTTTCTTCTTATATTTTCTCCCACCACATACGTAATACCTCTTGCTGTAACACACTAATATTTGGCATAAAATGCAGGTTACTACAGTACCAGCTGCTTAATACATAGTAAGCACTCTATAAATGTTAGCTTTTATTATTCATGAAAAGGTGACAATCCTTTTCAGCCTCTTTCTTGCCTTAGCATTCATCATGTACAGTCTTATATGATACTTATTTTTGTATCTCTCTTTAACTATCTATTCTTTAAGATGGCAGAGAATTTTGTACATGGTAAGAGATGAATACATAATTTATCCATTGAATACATAATGAACTTGTGAACATTCTTTTAAAATTTCAGTCGCTTTGATGACTTGATGTTCCATAACACGGAGCCCAAACATGGTGACACGCCCAAGCACAGACAAGTTAATTCCTAAATGATCCCAGAAAAGCCACTGGAGACTGAAGCTGCCCATGGGGACCAGCCAGGAGTCCCATCTGCCTGGCGACGGCTTCCTGGCTGAGAGTTTTCCTAAATTACCAGGGGAAGTGTTACAGTGTGTAGAGACCTCTGAGAAACCGTAAAACCCACAGAAGCCCTCCTCAACTGAATCCGATGGAGTTACCCGTTTGGTTAAGATTAGTTACTCAGTTTATTTATGGTGAATGACTCATTTCGCTTCTGTTTGTGCGGGAAAGGTGGGACCAAATGTTAGAGACAGACAGCAGACAGTGGCTTCTGTTTTCCAACTGTGCAGTCGCAGGAAAGAAAGCAGTCCCTTTCTCAGAGCTTCTGCTGGCGTCCCTCACATTTCAGATGAGAGCCGTTGATCATTCAGAAGTAGGACCTGACCTGTTGGACCTGAATGGTCAGTAGGACCTGACCTGTTGTTCTGTGTGTGTGTGCTCACTAAGCATCGCAGGACTTCATAGCAGGCATTCAGGGCATCCTTGGAGGGGGCGCTGGTTTACAGATCAGAGGAGACAGAATTTCACAATGGCTCACCTGTTGGAATTGGTCTGTGAGAGGCTTTATTTGGTTCTCCCAAGGCTCTATGTTTGGCCTGCAGGTTAAATCATTTTCAGATCAATTAATGGAATTGATCATTGCATTACATTAATTGTATTGTAATGTACCATTTATTTGCAAGTCAGAGCAGTCTTCCCTGTCATTAATTTTATTTATTCTCTTTAATGATTCGAAACTTCTGGGCATCTCAGAATTGTAAGTTACTCTATTGGGTGATATCATGGTTCCCATATGCCCTAATGGTATCTTCTGAGCTATTTGCAGCCCAGCCGGAGATCAGACCTGCCGGAGTCACCATCAGGACAGGATGGCAGGCCCATGATCTGCTGAGAGGTTTAAGAGGAAGGAAAGTTTATGTAGAGCTGGAGAAATCTGGAGGACTTCAGAGAAGAAGGTGCATTTTGTTCAAGGCTTTGGAAGAAACTTTGGACTTAATTAGTTGGGAGATTTCACGTGCAGACATCATAGTTAAGAGAAAGCAGCAGGCATGGTTATTAGTAACTGTGTGGTCATGTCAATGCATTCATGGTCATTAAAAGTGTTAAACTTTTAAATGTTAAAATTCTTCATCCATGTGTCGGTCTCTAAGTACAGTGATGTATTTTGTCAAATTTAAGATAAATGTAATTTTTCCCCTTCAGTCTTCTTTTGCTGCAGGGTATATTTCAGAATACAGTTTTGAGTTGTTCAGGTTTTTGTGATCTTTTACTGTTTCATTTAAGTATTGGGATCCTTCATAATCAAAATGGGAAAGGAACTCTCACGTCCTGTGCTAACCTTTGAAGGGATGTTGCACAGTGTCCCAGGTGGAGGTAAGGACATTAGTGTTTCCTCCATAGTGAGAGCAGCCTGCCTCTTCCTCACTGGCCTTGGAGCCATTGCATTCATCTGTTCACTCATTCAAAAAATATTTATTAGGCACCTACTGTGTGCCTCAGGCACTGTGTGGTGTCTGTAAATTGTACTTGCATGCTTTATGGTATGTTTTATAGTCTTTTTCTTTCTTCTATTTCATTAATGGGGCTTCCCAGGTGGCTCAGTGGATAAAGAATCCATCTGCCAGTGCAGGAGATGCTGGAGACTCAGGTTCGATCCCTGGGTTGGGAAGATCCCCTGGAGGAGGAAATGGCAACCCACTCGAGTATTCTTGCCTGGAAAATACCACGGACAGAGGAGCCTCGTGGGCTGCCGTCCACAGGGTCGCAAAGAGTCAGACATGACTTAGTGACTGAGCATATTCCATTAACATTTCTTTGTGGAATATAGTAGGTTCTTAATAATCATCAAATGAGTGCTTATCAAAAAATCTCAGAAGGGAATTAGGGCGTCAGCAGGATGGACTTGTTGAAAATGCCAGTCCTATTTTGAATCCGAGTGCAAACATGAAGCACTTTGTTTCATAGAGGTGCATTAGCACAGGATGCGTTGATTACTTTTGAAGCATTTCTGGTGCTTTGCTTTAATTTAGCAGATAATTCCACAGATGAATCAGATCAATTGTTCAAAAACTTAATTTTGCATTTTTGACTCATCTTCCTACCTGTGCGGAGAAGGCAATGGCACCCCACTCCAGTACTCTTGCCTGGGTGATCCCATGGACCGAGGAGCCTGGTAGGCTGCAGTCCATGGGGTCGCTCGGAGTCAGACGAGACTGAGCGACTTCACTTTCACTTTTCACTTTCATGCATTGGAGAAGGAAATGGCAACCCACTCCAGTATTCTTGGCCTGGAGAATCCCAGGGACGGGGGAGCCTGGTGGGCTGCCGTCTATGGGGTCGCACAGAGTCGGACACGACTGAAGCGACTTAGCAGCAGCAGCAGCAGCCTACCTACTGGAATTTTGGTAGTGATTTACACTTGAAGGACTTTTCTTGGCTTTTGCCAGAAGAACAGATATTTAAGTTTTTTATACATTTATTAATGCCAAACTTTCTTTAGCCCATTTCAGCTCTTTGCTGATTTGAAGGTGAGTCACAGACCATTCAGCCAACCGGACAGAAAACAAGAGATTGGTGAGTTAAAGCTTCATGGGCTGTGTGTCCCCTCAGCTCTACCCGCCGTGCACCCAGCCAGTCCCATTCCTGGAGAGACCCAGCCAAACCAGAGTAGCAGAAGGAGGTCCAGAATAGAATGTCTGACAAAGAGTGTTGTACCTGTAAGAAGAAACTCTTTTGGAAGACAGAAGTTGAGGGGTAATAGCTTTGACTTCATGTGACTAACCTAGTGTGTGCCATTAAAACATTTGTGCTTCTTGATGTTTTCATCTAGAGCTCACATTTTTGGAAATGGAGAAAGGCAGTATGTGATAGAATTAAAGGTTCAAATTCTGTTGTACTAAATGTTTTGACTGCCCTGTGTTGTATAAACTTCTCAGTGGCTTTCAGTTTCTTAAAAATGGGTCTAATGACGTGTGCTTGGGAGACACCTTTGTGTCTATTGCAGTTTTTTTTAAAAAATGATTTTAAGTTCATTTTTATTGATTGAGAATGAGACTATCTTTTGAGGCAAAATCATGTAGTAGTACATGACTCTATTAAGTTATTTAAATTAGAGTCACAGTTTAATACATTTGCTATTTGGGTATTACTAGGTTGATTCTTATGTTAATTCTAGATTTATTAACAGATATGCTTGAGTCTGACAATTATTCATCTTTTTCTGTTGATTTCAGCAGTCATTTGTATAGTCCAGCATGCAGGTAGATTTCTTATGGTCTTTTAAAAAATGATTTTCTCTTGATTTCATCACTTGGTATAAGACATGTCATTTAAAACATTTCTAAATTCAATAAAATATTGCATTATTCCATAGGCAGTAATCATTGCAAACTCTTTTCTCACAGTGGAAAAGTCATCTTCTTAAATACACCTCACCATGTTTGTTTCTCTAAAATGGTAGTATTTTACTTTGTAATTTTTTTTCCCGAGTAATGCATTTAAAAGTAGGTATCTCATTTCCACTTATAAAGCATTTTTAAAAAATTTAATCAACTTGTATTGTGCTAGATGCGTTTAAATCTTACAGATGTTGAGCTAGCAGATATTATCCTCGTATTGTGAGGGATGCAGTTTCTTGCTATTCCCACTGACTGGTTTCCTGTGAACAAATAAAATATCCTTGCATTGGTGTTCTTGTCCAGTTAGATTATATCCGTGCTTGAACACCTAGTCAGAAAATGCCGCCACATTTAACAAGGGAATCAGTAACGTAGGAAACAGCCTTGTTATCAGGCTTTATTTCACTTGTACCCAGATAAAAGCTCTTTAGTCATTTGAAAGAAAGAAGTGAATAACCAGTCTTTTCCACAGAATTTATTTGGTGGGAATAGTGGGAGTGGAGGTGGTCACCAGTTAAAGATGAATGAGAGAATGGAAGAATAATTGGCCGTGATGGATATTGACCTAAGAAAGGAAAATGATGCTTCAAATAAGTTTCCTGTGTCTTAAAATGTCAAAAAAATGATATATACTTTATACTTTTTTATACTGATGATAGTGAAGGACAGGGAAGCCTGTCCATGGACTGAAGTTCAGTCCATGGAGTTGCAAAGACAACAGTAATACTGATAATTAGCATTTGGGGCTTGTCTTCTGCACTGGTGCAGATAATAAGCAAGGTTGAAAATCCAAACTCGCTGCATTAAGCAGCTTTTTCCCAGTGTCCAGTTGAAGGAATTGATTAATTACAAATATCTATACCATTCCAAATTGTCTGATAGTTACCTAATTTGAAACAAATAATTTTATGGAAGGAGCCTTAGAGATTATTTTATTGGGAGGAATTCTGTGATCAGGAGGAAAACCGAGGTCCAAGGAAGCTTATTTTTCACAGGTGTTTGTGTATTAGGATGTTTTCAGTTGCAAGCGACAGAATCCCTAATTGAAGCTAGTTTAAGCAAACTGAAAACAAAGAGGTATTGAATTACGTGGCTGGGAAGTCTTTGAGTGGATTTGGAACCTTGACAGTATTTCCAGGACGTGTTCCTGCATCTCTCGGTACAGCTATTTTATCCGTGTTTCAACCACTGTCTCCTCGGTGACACAAGAAAATTACAAGGTAGTAATTGTGCGTCTTGTGTTTTCTACACCAGGTCCCTGAGACAAGTGTGACTTTTAATAATAGTGGCGATTGTAAGCCAGTTCCAGACTAGCCATTCCAGTAAGGGAGGAGAGTGGCTTTTTCTCTTGTGTATTGTAGCTGTGTTTAAATTATCAGGAAATGCCCCGATTTTCCTGCCTCAGGTTGTCTGCAGATCTCCTCGGCAATTTTTTGCCATGGCCAGGGGTTGAGTGTCATAATTTTAGGCTGTGCCCTCATTCCTGAGAAGGCTTGGGGAGAAGGACACGTAGGTGATGGCAGGACCACTAGAGCCACCTGGAAAGGGAGAGGCAGGTCTCTGAAAAAGGCAGCAAACCATCCAGTGGAGTGATGTGATGGCTGATGGAGTCTGGCCTTTCAGCTTCCAAGCCAGTGTCACTGCTGTCAAAACCTTGATACATGGCCAAACGGGCGGATAAATGAGAGTCCCTGACTCTTAGTGGAGAATGTTGTCTATTTCATTCTCACCTAAAGGGCGCCCAGAAGTTTGAGTTCCAAAATCTTGACTCGAAGCCAATAAAAGCTTGTAGTTTCAGTCTTTTGGAGCATAGAGCTTTTGTAAAACAAATTCAGTGTCAGTGATGTGATAAACATAGACCAGAATAAAGTGTGAATCTGCTACCAAAAAAAAAATGTTTCTTTTTCTTTTTTTTCCCTAAATGAGAATGTAAATAATTCCTGAGGGCATGTAAACGGTTCTGTTCAACAGGCAGATCCCTTCATCCTTTCTTTGCTGAGCACACCTGGGCCTGGCCCCAGGCATCTTCTGGGGGTGATGGTCCTTTCATGGTTCACATCCTCATGGGCTACAGCCCACCACCTGTGCTTTCCTGCTCCAGGGCCCCTTTATTATCTTCCCCACCACTTTCTGTTCATTTCAGTAGATGTTCCTGTTTCTTTTACCAGATGTTAAATTCCTCAAAAGCAAGTGCATCTTGAGTTTTTTTTGTATCCCTCATTTTTCCCAGGGAGGATGCTGAGAATGAATGAGGAGTTTCATAAATATTTGTCATGTTTCTTACTTAGCATCAAAGGTCCATATAGTCACAGCTATAGTTTTTCCAGTAGTCATGTATGGATGTGATAGTTGGACCATAAAGAAGGCTGAATGCTAAAGAATTGATACCTTCGAACTGTGGTGCTGGAGAAGACACTTGAGAGCCCCTTGGACAACAGGGATCAAACCAGTCAATGCTAAAGGAAATCAAGCCTGAGTCTTCCTTGAAAGGACTGATACTAAAGCTGATGCTCCAGTACTTTGGCCACCTGGTGCAGAGGGCCAACTCACTGGAAAAGGCCCTGATACTGGGAAAGATTGAAGGCAGAAAGCGAAGGGGACAGGATGAGGATGAGATGGTTAGATAGCATCACTGACTCAGTGGACATGAATCTGAGCAAACTCTGGGAGATAGTGAAGGACAGGGAAGCCTGGTGTGCTGCAGTCCTTGGGGTCACAAAGAGTAGGACAAAACTTAAAACTGAACAACAACAACATCGGAATCATCTTGTATTATTCAAGGGCCCATGCTAGGTTGAATTATATTTAACTGGTTTTTTGTTTCCTTGGTCATTTAAAAGTTCCTATGTTATTAATCTCCAAGGAAGTATGAATTACTAAGGAGCGCGATTATCCAAAATGGAATTTATAGATAGGTTTCATCTCAACCAGTAGATTTGTCTTTTTATATTAAATCCTAAGTGTGTTAATGTATGTGTATATCTTAAATTTACATTTGATTTTGCCTCACTGTTCACAGTGAGTTTTTATAAATGTGATCAGAAATATTCCATCATATCAGGAAGGAGGGAGAGACAAGAAAAGCTGTAGTTAATCCCCAAACCGCATAATTTATCAAGATAGGATTGCTATCATGTAAAAAGAGAACGTTTAAGTTCTCACTCAAATGTACATATCATTCAGATATTATTTACAGAAATGTGTATACTTTAATCATACTCTGTATATAAAATCAGAGGAAGAGTGTGAATCTGAAGAAGAGGGTAATTAACCAAGACTGTATTCCTCTATCAGATGGGCTACTCTAATCACTAAACATTCTTATAGGATTTCATATGAATGTAGTGATTAATCAAAGGTAATTTTAAAAATTTAAGTATATCTGAATTACAGTGTTATGTCATTACTGCCGTACAGCCCAGTGACTCAGCTACACACACACACACACACACACACACACACACACACACACACACACACACACACACACACACTGCCGTACAGCCCAGTGACTCAGCTACACACACACACACACACACACACATATCCTGGAGTAGGCAATGGCAACCGACTCCAGTATTCTTAACTGGGGAATCCTATGGACAGACAAGCCTGGAGGGCTATCGACCATAGGGTCAAAACTGCTTCAGACAAGACTGAAGCAACTTAGCACATATAGATATATGTATATGGCTTCACAGGTGGCTGTGGTGGTAAAGAATATGCCTGCCAATGCAGGAGATGTAAGAGACTTGGGTTCGATTCTTTTCATATTCTTTTTCATACTGTTTTCCATTATGGTTTTTCACAGGATATTAAATATAGTTCCCTGTGCAGTAAAGTAGGACTTTGTTGTTTATCCACTCTATTTACATCAAAGGTAGTTTTAAAATGGAAGATGTTTATTTATAGACATTAGATTGTTGGCATCAGAGAATAGGGTGGTAAAAAATAGGTGAAACTTGTATTGAATGCTTGCTCTGGGTCTTGCACTGTGTTTTCATGCATGTGAATTAATCTTCCCTTCCATCCATGAGGCGAGCACTGTTGTGGATGATACTCCGCCTTACAGATGAGGAAACTGAGGCTTTGAGGGGTCAGTAAATGGTGTAAGGTGGATCCAGCCTTGACCCCTGGCCCTTGGGGGAACGATGAGGGATGTTGAGCCCTGTCTGGCAGCGCTGAATACAAAAGGTGCATACTAAGGGTAGGTATCTGACTTTCCAACCACCTGTTCTATCTGTACCCATGGCACACATTTCCCCAAATACCTTAGGATCTAAAAGCAATTAGGTCTGCTAGGCTTACTGACTTTGTTCTGTGAAGAAAAGAAAAGTAGACATTTGTTTCTGAGAAAGATTGCACCAAAGTAGAGAGTGCCCTTAATTTGCATCAACTTTTAAGAAGTGTTTTAGGCATGAGGAGTTTCGTTTTTCCCCCCAGAAAGGCTGCATGGCTTTGTACCCGGGGAGGAATAGAATATACATTAACCTCCTTCCAGATGACCATTTGTTCTCTTTTAGAGACGAGGTCTGCTCTTAGAAGTTGGGCAGACTTCACATCTAATTATTCTTCTGTTGTTACCATTTCCTCCTCTAATCCTAAACCCCATGGAGGTTTTATTACTTGGGTTGGTGGCATTAGCCCATCAACAGCTGGATGAGACAGAAGTTAGAAAATGGACTTTTCGAGGTCAGGAAGCTAAGCGGCCAGAAAAACCAATTTGTCAACGTAAATCATCTTGGGAATGGAAAAAATTATTCCACAGCATGGGGGAGAAAAGGCTGCTGTGAGCACCTGCTTTGTTTTGTGCTGTCTTCTGTTGGTGTTTTTATTTTTTTAATTTTTTTTTTTAATAGCAGCTTCATGTCTTCACTGCAGAAGCTTTCTGTGTTGATTTGTCAGAAGCTGCGGTGGGGTGGTCACTTGGGCTGCTTAACAGAATGTTTATCATGAAAATCATGGTCTCCTTTTACCCTCTGGCTCAATTACCTGCAGCCACATCAACCTACAAACACGTAAAAGTTAAAGGGGCCCAAGCGTTCAGTCATAACCTCTCAATCCACATTTTATTACTTTTTAAAAGACCGTCATCTTTGTAGTGATTATCTGTTAATGATGAATACTAATGCATTTTCCCATATTTGGGGTGATAGCATATCAGGAATGAATTTCACTTCCTGGTTTTATGAAAATTTTTATTTCACACTATTTAGGAATATATTTGACATAGTGTTTTATAAAATTTAAATGTAATCTTCTCTTAAAATAGATATTCTTTTGAGCTCTGGATTCCTTTTAGAAACTATGAGGTGAGGGAATTCATGACAGCGAAACACACGTTCCCTCATGATGCTCCCTTTCAATTACTCATGCTTTGTTTTTTCCTTCACGTGAGTCTTTATGAGATAAAAATGTACATACTGCCATGGCATGAAATAAAACCCACCATTGGAAAGCCTCTGTTTCTTAAGGCTCCAAACTGTATTTCTTTATTTTCAGTGTGAAATATTTTCAGATTTTTGGGTTATTTCAATGGACTGAGAAATCCAAATGACTGTTTCTTTAAATAGTAAATATGCAATTTAAAATAATCCAGGCTTATTGTTTTAGAAGCCCAAAGAAAAGTTATTATTTTTCACTCAGCTTATTTCTTTCTTTTCCTTTCTTATGTTTCACTTATACACAGAAGTACAGTTCATGAATGGATAATCTATTGATTAATTTCAAAATGTTATTCTCTTATTAAAACAATTTAATATTGAGGAAATAAAAATTTTTAAAAAGTTACAAGGCAAGAAAACTTGTAATAACCACGCAGCACATACTGAAATGTAATAATTGTTGGAATTTTTTTTTTTAAATTGCCTGTACACTAGTATTACATATTTAAAAAAAATTAATTTATTTATTTTAATTGGAGGCTAATTACTTTACAATATTGTAGTGGTTTTTGCCATATATTGACATGAATCAGCCATGGGTATACATGTGTTCCCCATCCTGAACCCCCCTCCCACCTCCCTCCCGATCCCATCCCTCAGGGTCATCCCAGTGCACCAATCCTGAGCACCCTGTCTCATGCACTGAACCTGGACTGGCGATCTAGTTCACATATGATAATATACATGTTTCAATGCTATTCTCTCAAATCATCCCACCCTAGCCTTCTCCCACAGAGTCCAAAAGACTATTCTTTACATCTGTGTCTCTTTTGCTGTCTCGCGTCTAGGGTCATCATTACCATCTTTCTAAATTCCATATATATGTGTTAAAATACTGTATTGGTGTTTTTCTTTCTGACTTACTTCACTCTGTATAATAGGCTCCAGTTTCATCCACCTCATAAGAACTGATTCAAATGCATTCTTTTTAATAGCTGAGTAATATTCCATTGTGTATATGTACCACAGCTATCTTATCCATTCATCTTTTGATGGACATCTAAGTTGCTTCCACGTCCTAGCTATTGTAAACAGTGCTGTGATGAACATCGGGGTACATGTGTCTCTTTCAGTTCTGGTTTTCTCGGTGTATATGCCCAGCAGTGGGATTGCTGGGTCGTATGGCAGTTCTATTTCCAGTTTTTTAAGGAATCTCCACATTGTTCCCATTGTGGCTGTACTAGTTTGCATTCCCACCAACAGTGTAGGAGGGTTCCCTTTTCTTTACACCCTCTCCAGCATTTATTGCTTGTAGACTTTTGGATAGTAGCCATTCTGACTGGTGTGAGATGGTACCTCATTGTGGTTTTGATTTGCATTTCTTTGATAATGAGTGATGTTGAGCATCTTTTCATGTGTTTGTTAGCCATCTGTATGTCTTCTTTGGAGAAATGTCTGTTTAGTTCTTTGGCCCATTTTTTGATTGGGTCATTTATTTTTCTGGAATTGAGCTGCAGGAGCTGCTTGTATATTCTTGAGATTAATTCTTTGTCAGTTGCTTCATTTGCTCTTATTTTCTCCCGTTCTGAAGGCTGTCTTTTCACCTTACTTATAGTTTCCTTTGTTGTGCAAAAGCTTTTGAGTTTAATTAGGTCCCATTTGTTTATTTTTGCTTTTATTTCCATTACTCTGGGAGGTGGGTCATGGAGGATCCTGCTATGATTTATGTCAGAGAGTGTTTTGCCTATGTTTTCCTCTAGGAATTTTATAGGTTCTGGTCTTACATTTAGATCTTTAATCCATTTTGAGTTTATTTTTGTGTATGGTATTAGAAAGTGTTCTGATTTCATTCTTTTACAAGTGGTTGACCAGTTTTCCCAGCACCACTTGTTAAAGAGATTGTCTTCTCTCCATTGTATATTCTTGTCTCCTTTGTCAAAGATAAGGTGTCCATAGGTGCGTGGATTTATCTCTGGGCTTTCTATTTTGTTCCATTGATCTATATTTCTGTCTTTGTGCCAGTACCATACTGTCTTGATGACTGTGGCTTTGTAGTATAGCCTGAAGTCAGGCAGGTTGATTCCTCCAGTTTCATTCTTCTTTCTCAAGATTGCTTTGGCTATTTGAGTTTTTTTGTATTTCCATACAAATTGTGAAATTATTTGTTCTAGTTCTCTGAAAAATACCATTGGTACCTTGATAGGGATTGTGTTGAATCTATAGATTGCTTTGGATAGTATACTCATATTCACTATATTGATTCTTCTGAACCATGAACATGGTATATTTCTTCATCTGTTTGTGTCATCTTTGATTTCTTTCATCAATGTTTTATAGTGTTCTATATATAAGTCTTTTGTTTCTTTAGGTAGATTTATTCTTAAATATTTTATTCTTTTTGTTGCAATGGTGACTGGTATTGTTTCCTTAATTTCTCTTTCTGTTTTCTCATTGTTAGTGTATAGGAATGCAAGGGATTTCTGTGTGTTAATTTTATATCCTGCAACTTTACTATATTCATTGATTAGCTCTAGTAATTTTCTGGTGGAGTCTTTAGGGTTTTCTATGTAGAGGATCATGTCATCTGCCAACAGTGAGAGTTTTACTTTTTCTTTTCCAATCTGGATTCCTTTTATTTATTTTTCTTCTCTGATTGCTGTGGCTAAAACTTCCAAAACTATGTTGAATAGTAGTGGTGAGAGTGGGCACACTTGTCTTGTTCCTGACTTTAGGGGAAGTGCTTTCAACTTGTCACAATTGAGGATAATGTTTGTTATGGGTTTATCATGTATGGCTTTTATTATGTTGAGGTATGTTCCTTCTATGCCTGCTTTCTGGAGGATTTTTTTTTTTTATCATAAATGGATGTTAAATTTTGTCAAAGGATTTCTCTGCATGTATTGAGATAATCATATGGTTTTTATCTTTCAATTTGTTAATGTGTAGTATTACATATTATAAGAAGAGTATTTTTCTCTTAAAAGTTGCATGTTCATTGGCATGCTATAAATAGGATATTTTGTAATACTCTGGGGATTTTCGTGACAAAAGATGCACTGAGATTAATTCTTTTGCAAAATGAAGACTGGGTTTTTTTTTTTTTTAAATAAACACTCTTGTTAACTGTGTTTATAAATTTAGATTGTTTTAGACTGGGTTATCTTAAGAGTGATGAGCACTTGTATTTATTTTATTTTCAAATCAGAAAATTCTTTATTTACTGTGAACGTTCTTTCAACTAACACAGATGACCAGTGAATAAGCTCCCTTACTTCTGTAAAATATGCCAACTAATGTCCTTCTTATTCTCAACACAGTAGAATTGTATGTACAGAAGAATCATTTATATATATATCCTCAACCCTGTTTTGTTGTTTAGTTGCTAAGTCATGTCTGACTCTTTGTGACCCCATGGACTATAGCCCACCAGGCTCCTCTGTCCATGGGATTCTCCAGGCAAGAATACTGGAGTGGGTTGCCATGCCCTCCTCCAGGGGATCTTCCTGACTCAGGAATGGAACTCACATCTCTTAGGTCTCCAGCATTGGCAGTCAGGTTCTTTACTGCTAGCACCACCTGGGAAGCTCATATCATTTAATATATATAAATAAAATTTTAAGTGTTAAAGTTACATATTTTTGTATGTATATATACATATTCCTCTGTAAATATTTAAATAGATTTGTATACTTGCAATATAAAAGTAAAATTTTAAATTACAAAATTTAAATTTATATAAATATATAATTAAATGGATTTAAATTTTATAGACATTTAAATATGTTTTAGTATAACTTACTATACATTAAAATATATAAATATATTTAAAATAATGATATATTTGATTTCACTTAATACATCTGTATACAACTTTTGTTAGCTCTTTCATATAATTATACATCTCTTTAATATTAAATTAGCTAATTGGAAGCAGACTGTGTTTCTGCCTAAAACTCTTCAAAACCTTATGTGGTTAACCTTTGGAATAGTTTTGTTAGAAATGTTATCTTTTATAAGTGAAAGCCAGCAAGTATTTACTTAAATATTAAATAGTTAATGGGGATAAAAGCCAGCTTTAATTTAATTATATAAAATCAATTTTTAAGTAACCCATGTCGCTTGACACTATTTATTATCAGGTGCATTAAGGGGCCTGTGATTTAATCATGTTCCATTTTACCTGTGGAGTCATTTCATCGGTTCCAAGAAAATACTTAGTGTTTAGAAATGAAATGAATTCATGACCCACTTATTTTATCCAAAATGGGAAGCTTTGTTTTCCTTTTGTTTGGTGCACTTTTAATCACAAGAGGGAAAAAAAAAAAAAAGACACTTTGAGAAAGTGTGCAGAAATAAAACTTAAAAGCCATTTTAGTGGTAGAATGCTGACGTGCTTCTTGGCAAAGTATTAAAATGCACACGTGCTACTGTAGACCGTGTGGTAGCAGTGAATGCCTGAACTTCCATGCCCCTACGGAATGCTGCTCATTTGGCCGTCAGATAACTCAGGAGACAATGCAGATGAAGGCAAGTCATCTCTTGTGGATTTATAAAGCCTGCAGAAATTAAAAGTCCTCTAGTGAGTGACATTGTAGAGGACTAGACCATTGAGATGCCGGATGATCCTGAGGACAACTTCTCAGATGGAGAGTCTGGCCTTTGGTCTTGGAAGAAGTGTAAGTCAGGTTTCGTCAGTTCCCCAGAACTGTGTCTGTTCCAAGCTAGAGTCACGTGGGTATTTTGTTACTTATCATGAGCAAATAAGGCAGACTTGAAAACAACTGAGTGCCCACACCCTTTAGCCAGGGTGGCCTTTCTTTGTTGGCAAGCCCTGTGCAGACACGTTAGAATCACACTGTTCCTGGTGGGGCTAGAAGCAGGGGGTGGAATGTGCTGTAAGGCTTAGCTTCCTTCTGCACTCACAGGCCCAGGTTCACACTGGCCATGTGAACATTAGCAGGAATGCGTCCTTGTCCCCTCCCTGTGTCCTGCATAGACAAATAAGCTGTCTCATGCATGTGTGTGTTACTTGCTTGGCCGTGTCAGACTCTTTGTAACTATGTGCGCTGTAACCCACCAGGCCCCTCTGTCCATGGGATACTTGAGGCGAGAATACTGGAGTGGGTTACCATTCCCTTCTCCAGGGGATCTTCCGACCCAGGGATCAAACCCCATCTCCTGCATCTTCAGGTGATTCTTTACCAATGAGCCACCAGGGAAGCCCCATGTCATGTATATTTTACCACAATTTAAAGACAGGGAAAAAAATGATCAGATCAGTGAAACCGCCCTAATCATGGATATTTAACATTGCACATTTGCCAGAACTCATTGGTTGTACATTGCAGAGGGAGCAGTAATGTAAATGTGGACTTAGTTAATAGTAGTGTGTCAGTTGTTAATAGTAGTGTGTCAATATTAGTTCTTCAGTTGTGCAAACGTAGCACACCATTGGCAAGGTGTTCATGATAGGGGAGATGGAGGGTGGAGGAGGGAAAAGAGAATAGGTAAGAACTGTGTATTTTCTGCTTGATTTTTTCTGTGAAACTAAACCTGTTCTTAAAAAAAAAAATTGAAATCTATTCATTAAAGCCTTCCCAGATGGCTCGGTGGTGAAGAATCTGCCTGCTAATGAAGGAGATGCCGGTTCGATCCCTGGGTCAGGAAGATTCCCTGGAAAAGGAAATGGCAACGGACTCCAGTATTCTTGCCTGGGAAATCCCATGGACAGAGGAGCCTGGTGGGCTACAGTCCATGGGGTCGCAAAGAGTCGGACTCGACTGAGTGAGCCCACATGCACGCACTATTCATTAAAACAAAGAAACTTAAAAAAACACATGGGGCTAAAGAAGCAAGTAGTATAGCTGAACTAGGTTTTGAAGTAATTCACATACTGGAAAGAGTCCTGGTAAAATCAAGTGCCCGAGATCACTGGGTCGTTAACAATGAATATATTGTTAAAATGAATATATTGTTAACATGAATATATTGCCAATATGAGTATATGGTTAATCTTCATCTCACCCTTCCTGCCGCCGTCACTGCACAGATGCCCTGGGAAGAATTCTGTGCCGCGTTGGAAAGAGAACAAGGGCTTGGTTTTCGCTGACGTGTTAAACAGGGACATATGTTTGGAGCACAGAGTGAGAACTGCTTGGCCGTGATGTTTACCTGCTTTCTTTTTCAGGGCTGATTGGCTGGACCTCCTGTCTTCCTTTCTTCAAGAGAACTAGGAAAGATTTCCTGTTTCCTTATTTCCTTATTTGTGGAGGGGTTTCACTTGTGTGGTGATTTTGTCTTCCCTCCCATCCGACACCGTGTCCCCGTCCTGCGGGGAGCTGTGGTCCTGCCCCAGCAGCCTCGTCGTCTTAGGCTGCGTCTGGTCCTCTTCCCATCCTCCCACCTCCCCTCCACTCTCTCAGGTGGACCTGGGCTTAGGAAGCAGACGCAGTCATATTTTCTTTCCATTTCCCTTCAGAATCTTCCAGCTTCTTAGCAGCCTCCCATTTTCAGACTCAACTTTGGATTCTTAACTGAACAAGAGGTGCTAGTTGTATCCGGCTCTGTTTCCAATTCTTTGAAAGATGCTGAACATGGCCACCTTTACCCCGGGAGCCCAGCCATCCCAGATCGTCGGAAGGTTTGAAGGCCAGGCATCTCCAAGCGCTGCTATTTCTGGATTTCACATTGACAGCCGCCAGATTTCAGTGAAGGCCGTAGACTGACAGTTCCTGGCAGGCCTGCGATCGCCGTTGGCAGTCAGAGACAGCGGGCCCCTCCGTGCTCCTGACTCAGGACAAGCATTCCTCCTGAGGTGCCTTGTCCTTTCTGATGATGGATCGAGCGAGACAGGCGGCACATGGGCAGACAGACACCCGCCCAGGCGTTTGGTGCCATTTAACAGCTTCCTCCCACTCCTGACATTTTCATTCCTCTCCTTTGCCCCGTGCATCACTAACTGTTTGCGTCTTTTCTTCTTTACACAGCAGTAATGCAGAATGACAGGAGCCACGTCCAGCCTCCGTTCCCATCCTCTGCTCTGTTCTAGTCCAATTACACAGCGGGTTTTTACAAGTGCGGAGCCACACAAGGCACGCTGCAGTTTTGATTGTACCTGACCTGCGTGTGTGTGTGTGTGTGTGTTGGGGGGGAGTGTCATTCAAGATGGCTTGAAATTTACATGAAGCATTGCTGCTCAAAAAGAAGTGGTAGAACAGAAAGGTGTTTCATCTCTGAGTGGCTCACGCTGGCTTGGGCTTGCCTTGCTGGTCAGGAAGCCTCTTTCCCAGGGAAGAAGAATGAGCCTGGATAGTGTAGGACATTCCCTCACATACAGAAAGCCATTGCTTTGGAGCCCACTGCGGTACAGTCTGGCTCACTTTATAAAAAGATCCCTCTGCATTTTTTTTTTTTATAGAACAGATTATACAGGGACGAAGGTGGAAGCCGGGTGACCAATTAGGAATCTACTGAAATATTCAGTGCAAACAGTGTTGATGGTTGATTGGACTAGTGATCACGAGGCAGGTGATGGAATGATCAACCTCGGGGTGTATTTCTCATGGTAGAACCAGAGGATTTGATGTGTTGGATTTGAGTTAGGAAGGACTGGGTTGAGGGTGACTGTAAGGTTTCTGGTCTGAGCAGCTGGAGTGATGGCACTGTCAGTTACCAACCTTCTCCCCACTCTTTCCCATGTATGTACACTTTCCACAGCCATTTACACAAGGCTTGGAAACCTTATTATATTTGGAGGTTCCAATGCAGTCAGTGTTTTGAGGAGATGGGGTGCTGGGCCAGGGTAGGTGGGAAAGCATTTAGAGGGTGTTAAAAGCAGGGACTCATGATTCTGTTTTTTGGTTGACCTGGGAGGTGGTCGGGGAGGCAGGTATATGGGTCTAGGCCAGAGTTCAGGTGCACGCTCATTATTTTGTATTGAAGCACATTTTTAGTCAATAATACCAGGCACCAACCCTACAGTATACCCAACTGAGAGGAAATGAAGCTCATTTACTTGACTGATAATGTTACCAAACAGTTTCAGGTGTTAGAATTTCATTAAGACAGCATGTTGTCTCTCACTGTACCGTTTACATTGTGTGGCAGGTATTTCACATTAATCTCGAGCATAATTAATAGTTGTGGTAATTAGATTACCATTTGGTGATGATCTGCAGTGCAGCAGAGAATGGGAAGACACAAGAAAAATGAGGACCTCACAGGTCTGTGTCATTTGTGCCCTCAATATGAGAAACTTATCAAAACGGGTCACCTCTGAGCATTCATATGTTGATGCTTCCCTGCAGGTTGGTTTATTATAACAGCTCAACAGTGAGACAGTTTTAACGTGAAGTGGAACTCTCCTAGGGCCCTTCGTCCCAAGCCACTGAAATGGAATTGTTTTATGAGGATATTAATACTGTAACAATGGTCCTTGTTGAAGTATGGGTTACTTTTGATAACATTAGAGACATATGAGAGAAACCATAACACAAAATTTATGGTTTTGTGTTAAGGATCCATGTGCGTAATCTAACCAAAAAAAAAAAAGTTTGGCATTTTACAGCTTTATTAAATTATTGAACATATTTAAGACAGAAGATTGTTAGAGAGTGTTTTGAATAGCTTTTGTTAACCTAGAGAGACACTTGATAAACTATCCATAGGCCAGTAGGAAAAGGGCATTTGCATAGAAGTCCCTTTTCTGCCATGGTTGGCCCTGGAATGATTTCGGAGGATTGTGTAATGAGGGCAGAAAGTTGCAGGACTACATAGAAACTGCATGCTGCTTAATAAATTATTCATGTTTGCCCAAAGGTGTAATTATTCAGTGAAATGAGAACGAAAAAATTAGTTCTGTATTAATGTTTATTTATACTGGTATTTTTTTAAACATGCTCACATTTTCCTGCTAGACATAGTCCAAAGGCAATCCACATAAAGTGTTGAATCAGGTTGGAATTCCCAGGATCACTGGTGTTCCTCCTTTTCTATTTCTATTATTGTTGTATTTTGTGTGCTTTAATAGAAAGTTTCTTTCATGTAAAAGGAAAATTCAAACTCTGACTAAAGCTATTCTTTGGCTTTAATGAAAAGCGAAGTGAAGGAGGAGAGTGGTAAGACACTTAAGTGCAGGTGTGCCTGCCGCCCTGGTCTTCCCATCTGCTCTGGCATGAAGAAGGGTCACAGTGACACTGTTCTGTGTTCTGATGGAGGTGGGGTGTCCTCTTCTCCCTTCCTCCTGGAGTCCAGGTCAGGAACCACGATTCTTTCCCTTTTTTTGTCTCAACTATTGTTTCACTATTTGTTGCCACAGTGTTTAATACATTTTAGTTCAACAGTCTGTGCTTGTACCCTTGAACCTGGAGTATCCAGAAGCACAGGCTGGGTGATTTCTACAAAGCAGATGTCAGAGCAGATCTTTCTTCCACTTAAAGCTTTCCAGCAGGTTCTCATCTCAGAGCAACCCATTGTCTTGAGTCCTGCCTGGTCTGGGATTTTTCCTCTGCATCCTTCTGTCACTCGGCCCCTGTGACAGCAGCTGTGGCTGCTGCCACATGGGCCTCCGTCCAGCCCATGGACCAGGCTGGCTGTGCTGCTCCCCACAGAGACCCTGGGGGCCTGAGCCCCATACCAGCATGCCTGTTCAGCTCACTTCTTCACCCTGGACCCTGGGAGGCCAGTGTAGATGCTACCTTCCCAATGAAGCTCATGCTGACCACTCTCTCCCTATAACTACTGTTCTGGGCATCCTTGGTCCCAGACCCCCTTATCTTTGTCCTTTGCTGATTTTCCTGTTCAGCATTCAGCAATATTGGTCCAATGAATGAATATGTATATATATCCTGAAACTCCTCTGTGGAAAGGCTAAGTCTGCTGTCCCCAATATTTATTAGAGAGCATCCAGTGCCCTGCTGTGGATGCCCCATGGCCACCAGGAATGTCCAGTTAGAGTAGAAAAGTGGGCAGGCAAGGACAGGAGGGTAGGAGGCAGTTGAAGCAGTGGAGAGTTTTTGTAGGCTTAGGGCTGGGATTCAGCCCTTGACCATAACCCAGTCCCCTCCCCACCTCTGTTTGGTGCTCATGATTGCAGGATGAAAACAGCACAGGTGGCTTGAGTGAATGGCCTGACCTATGTAGACATCCTGTTTATGTGTAACCTGCGGGAGTTTTATGCACAGGTGTCTGTCCCTTCCCAGACCTGTTTGAATACCCAGTTTCTAGAGCAGGGGTGGCTGCCGTGGCTCGGGTGCTTACCCCCTGGGAGACTGGGTCACCAGGCTTTGCTTGAAAGCTTTCACAGTGGGAAGCAGTGAAGCAGAGGAAATTTTTGGAAGAGTTAAATGTCAAGCGATGAGGCTAAAGGCGACAAGCTGAATCTTGTGTTTCAGAGACTTTCATGATGGGCAGCTTTGCAATTCCAGCCTCCTGCAGATTGTGCACATACACACATGTGCACACAAGAAAGTTACGGACAGAATGCATGTTATCTTATACTTTCGTTGGCTTTAGTGGATGGTTGACTTGCCTCTTAGACTGTTTCAACCTTGTCCAATAGAAATATTTTGTGAACCACAGTTTCAGTGTAACATTGTCTGGTAGCTACATTTAAAAAAGTAACAAAGATTTAATACCCTTTCATTATATATTTTAATATATTTTATTTAACCAAAATATTTAAATATTGTCATTTCAACATGTCATCGGTATAAAATTTATTAATGAGATCTCTTACATTTTCTTAAACTAAGTTTTCAAAATTTGGTGTGTATTTTATACTTGCATCTCAATTTGGACTAGCCACCCCTCAGGTGCTCAATAGCTGTATGAGGCTGGTTTCTTCTCTATTGGACAATATTGGCAACTGTAAAGAGTTGGCTATAAAGACAGAAAGCTTCCTATGTATGGATTCTCTTTTAAAGTGGATTCTGTCACTCCTTAAAAAATTTTTTTTAAGTTAGTTTTGATCCAGAGTATATTTTCAGTCTGTTAATTGTGTTGTAGCATGCTCGATGTTATGAATCAGACTGTGGAAGACAGAAAAAAAATGTTTATTTATATATAATCATGAACATGGTCCCTAATGGTACAGATGGTAAAGAATCTGACTGCAATGCAGGAGACTCGGGTTCAATCCCTGGTTTGGGAGGATCCCCTGCAGAGAGAAATGGCAGCCCACTCCAGTATGCTTGCCTGGAGAATGCCATGGACAGAGGAGCCTGGTGGGCTACAGTCCATGGGGTTGCAAAGAGTTGGACAGGACTGAGCCCACAAGCACATGAAGGTGGTTATTAGTGGTGGTGATTCTATTTTGTCTTAATCATTGGTGAATCAGGTAGCAAAGATGTAAACAGTAGGAACAGAGCAGCTAAGAGGGGATCTACGTACACATTCATGTAGGTCTGATACGACTTTCTGTTTTAGTACATGTGAATTTATACAGGTCTGGCTTCAGAAGTCGTGTACCAGTGCTCTTTTGTTTATTGCAAGATTATCATCTTTTCAAAACTGAGCTGAGGCTTATATAAAGCAGTGACATTTTGGTCCTCTTCCAAGGAATTTTAGCTATTAAATACCCCACATGAATTCTGAAAATAATATTCTAAGGATGCTTGCAGTACTGAAATAACTTGAGGGACCTTGAAAGATGATTGTAAGGCGTAACACATGCTAAGAATCTTAGGGTGGTCGTGGATGCCCGTGATATAAATAAGATGCAGAAGGTAGATCTTCACATCGGGAATAAATGGCATTATAGTTTTGTTCTTAACATTCCAAGCAAAACAGTGGTAACGGTTGCTATACTTTAAAAAACTATCACTAAAGGATGCTAACATTTAAAAAAAAATTAATATTGTAATGAATCCCCGAGTCTCAGCAACTTTCAGTTCATTCCCTTCTGTGGACGCTTAGCCCTCCTTGTGCTGTCTTTCACTCCCCTCCACTCCCCAACCCCAATTCAGACAGACAAGTAATTATATACACACCAGCTAAATGTCTGGTAAAATCTCTGGGCAAAACTGAGTTGACTTGTGTGGAACTGAATTTAAAAATACTTGATGGAACGTTGCTTCAGTCTCTGCCTCCTTGTCAGGTTGCATTTCGTGCCTTGCCTGGTTCGCAGGACCTGTGTCTTGGTCCTGAGAGCCGCGGATATGCCCTGTCTCTCCTCCTTCCTGCCTCCTGACCATGTAATGCTCGCCACCCAGCACCTCTTCATTTTGTCATTCTCAGTTAGAAAAAAAATATACTCATGGCCTATCTGAAAATTTTATCTGTTTCATATCTAGACACTGTCTTTTTAGGAAGAAAATATTTACCTAGTAAAATAGAGGAGTGTTTCATTATTGTGGAAGTGGAATGAAAATAACGCACTGCATTAAAATTCTGTCTCGATCTGTATGTCTACTTTGGTAAGCTCTTCGTTCTATTTCTATAGATGCATAGAGATGCAGCCAGACACTGTCCTTTTGCTCAGTTTCATGGAAAAGAAATGACTTTTAGTTCTAGTGGTTCAAAAACCCAACTAGGAGTAGTCAAAGCCCCTGGATCTCTCCCTAGAGTGATCCTTTTTGTCCTCCATCTAGTGTGTGATTTGTAGTAAAGAGCATTGCATGTTGTGTCATCCTGGTAATAATTACATGTTGAAACACTGTACATACTCACACTGTATCTAGAAAAGTCATTCTCATCAACCTGGAGTAAAATAGAAGCAATAACAGTTTTAATGAAATAATCCTGCCTTGTCAGTATTGCTAATGGAAATATATTCTTCTTTTGGGGTATAATTGGCAGGGTTTTCATATTAATTTAGAACCTTCATTTTTTTTTTTTTTTTAGTGTTTTACAAACACTATTTCACTTGTGCAGGTAGTTTGCATTTTATTTTATTTCATTCAATTCCATTTTATCTTATTTTTTCTTGTATTTTTTTTCTTCTAGTTTTATTGAGATACAGTTGACCTTCAGCCCTGTGTAAGTTCAGGGTGCCCAGCCTAATAATTTGACTTACATACAACGTGAAATGATGACCACTATTGTGGTGGTGACCCTAGTGAACCACCAAGTGAACATCCATTGTCTCATAGAGATACAACATTAAAGAAATAGAAAAACAAAATTTTTCTTTGTGACGAGAACTCTTAGGATTTACTCTTATAACTTCTTTTTAAAAAAAGTTTACTGAAGTACAGTTGATTTACAATGTTGTGTTAATTTCTGTTGTACAGAAGAATGATTCAGTTATACATTCATATATATTTTTCTTCATTCATAACTTTCATATATAACATACAGCAGTGTTAGTTACTTTTATCCTATGGTGCATCACATTCCTAGTACTTATTTAATCTTCCAGCTGGAAGTTTGTACCTTTTGACCAACTTCATCCAGTAGTTTGCATTTTTTTCATTATTCTTTAAAATTTTTTTTAATTTATTTTTAATTTTAGGATAAAGTTTGTGTTTTAAGTCATCTTACATACATGACTTGTTGGAAGCTGTGATCAGTGCTAAGGGCTCTGTGACGTTTTAAGGGAAAACTGAACAGCATCCGATGTGTGAGGGGAGTCCGGTCTGCAGACCCATGAGAAGAACATGGTGCTTAAATTCACAGCGAGGAGCCTGTTAAGAGCCCAGGCCTTTTTAGGACAACAGAAATGCACCTAAAAGTTAAATCGAAAACGTGCATGCGGTGTGAAGGATCTACGGAAGTTTCTTGATGTCCCAGCTGCTTTTCATCCCAGTGCTGAGGACAGAATAAGCATCAGCTGTTTGGCCATGTGTTCAGAATCACTTCCTGATCCTCTTGTCAACTGGTGAAGAAGCACTGCCATGGTCCTCCCTGCCTCCGACCCTACCTGTGTAGATAACCAGCAGGACACACACTTTGCTGGTTGGTGGGATGATGTCATTTCCTTTTTCACTCGGTACACTTTTTTTTTTTTTTAATTGTGAAATTGCAATGTGTGTGGCTCTGTCCCAGGCATATCAAGGGACAAAGACTTTTATTTTCCAGAACTGGGTTGTAAGCTTTTAGACACTCCAGGAAGCAGAGGCATTTTTCTTCACTTACTTCTTCAGTGTTTCCATTTTATAGCATTCTTGGCTTGGAGAAAACAGAAATTATTTATTGTTGTGATAGCTCGAAAAATCCCTTAGTTTCTCCATGTGCTTCTTTGGTGACAGGTCAGCAGATAGATAGCCTCTTGGTCACCTCAGGGTCCTGGCATTTGGGAAGGAAAGGTGTGGTGACTACTGATCACCACAACCATGGGGCCATAATCCTCTCCATTTCCACGGCTTTGATGACTGTGAACTTCCTGTCTCATCCTTGACCTTGAGCCTGACTTGTACTGTATCTGGCTTGCAAAGGTCAGCTGTGAAGGATTAATATGTAGCTGAAACCAGTATTAGTGATTTTTGTAACTAAACTCTCATTTCCACCCCTCACCAAAATTTCATGCCTCCAAATGGTTGGTTGATGCTCCATTTGGGCAAGTTTTCTATCAGCTGGAAGATGATTATAGGCCAGTGGGTGTGTGAAGGATTAGTGTTAAGATAAATCTAAAAGTGTTAACTGCATGGATCTTATTGAGAGTGTATTTCCTGTTTGAATGCGTAAAAGCTCGAACAATATAAAAAACATGATTTTTATCTTGAAATGTGAAAATATTTTTAAGTCGAACTTTTTGTGGTTCTTTCAGAGGTGCTTATACGTCTCTGTATGCATGCTTAGTTGCTCAGTCATGTCCAACTCTTTGCTACCCTTTGGGCTGTAGCCCACCAGGCTCCTCTGTCCATAGGATTTTCCAGGGAAGAATACTGGAGTGGGTTGCCCTTCCCTTCTCCAGAGGATCTTTGCAACCCAGGGATGGAACTCGAATCTCCTGCACTACATGAGTATTCTTTACCTGCTGAGCCACACAGCACATCACTTCCCTGGCTTCCCAGGTGGCTCAGTGGTAAAGAATGTGCCTGCAAGGCAGGAGACACCAGTTAGATCCCTGAGTTGGGAAGATCCCCTGGAGAAGGGAATGACAACCCACTCCAGTATTCTTGCCTGGAGAATTCCATGGACAGAGGAGCCTGGAGGGCTATAGTCCATGAGGGTCCCAAAGAATTGGACATGACTGAGCTGAGCTACTAATATCTGTAAGTCTCTGAATTCATATTAATTTTCTATGCTTTGCACAGTTTTGTCTATGAAGTCATTGCTAAGCCAAGTCTAGGGCCAGCTGTAGATACTATTTAGGGATTTAATTTGAAATTTAAAGAGAGTTCTTTTTCTCTTAATTTTACTCTAGTGGACGCTTTCTAGACAGACTACATTTACTATCCTACTTGTCCCAAACACCCTTCACTTCTTCTCTTATGATCTTTCTCTTTCCATTCTGATGAAGCAGTTGTATAAACCTATATGTCATTTCTAGAACTGCTTTGAGGCACCTGGCAACTGCACTTTTCCTGACAGTTTATAAAACCCCACCAGAAGCTTCTCTGAACATGAGCTTTAGAATTGTTTGGAGATTAATACATGCACTATGTCATGAACTACTTAACTTTTTTAGTATTAATGTTGGATGTTTGCAACCCAAAATGACAAGTGATTACTGGTTTAACAGCTGTATGTTTCAGTAGATATAGCAAACCAGTACATTTCAGTCTCTCCATGGAGATGGCAGTCCACCAGAGCTTAAGTTTTTTTCCCTCTTATCCTTAGCGGGAGAAGCAGATGGACCACAGTTTAAAAGGGAGCTGATGAGAGGCGCCTTCCTTAGAAGGCCTTTTTTTCTCGGGTTGATTAATATCTCACTGCCTGCCCTTAGACGCTAGTTCCATCAACACAGAGGCTGCTCTGTTCCTGCTCACCAAGTGGCAGACTTCTTGGCACATTTACTTGGTTCATTTCTTGGAGGAAAACCCACAGTCTTCCCTACGCGAGCAGGCTCACTGCTTCTCCGGGCTCACTCTGTGCAACCAGGGGACCATGCTTGCCTGGCGAGCCCCTTCCTGTCTTTTCTCCGGCCAGAAAGGCCCCGCCCCCTTTCCTTGAATCTCTGCTGAGATGCTAACTCATCAGAAGGACCCTTCCCACACCCCATATTCAAGAACTACCTTCATCTCTGTGCCCCTAACCGGTCTTATTTTTCTCTGTGGGACTTGCCACTCAACAGATGACAAACTGATTCCTTTCTTTATTGTCTTGTCTACCCCAAGCAGAAAAAACCCAGATGCTGGGAAAGATTGAGGGCAGGAGAAGGGGGCAACAAAGGATGAGATGGTTGGATGGCATCACCGATTCAATGGACATGAGTTTGAGCAAACTCCAGGAGATAGTGAAGGACAGGGAAGCCTGGCATGCTGCAGTCCATCGGGTTGCAAAGAGCCAGACAAGATTGAGCAACTGAACAACAACCACCCCATGCAGAATGTGACCTCTACGGAGCCAGGGTCTCTCGAGTTTCATCTCTGGTACCTGGGTGAATGGCAGTTACTTGGTTATTCATCTAAGGAATGAATGAAGGATTAGGGGTGTTCGGTGTGTATCTTGGGATGAGCGTGGGATGGAGGATGTATCCCCTGGTCTCTAGTGGGTGCCGACATCTTTGGATCTTGGGGTCCAGCATGAAAAGTTTGATGGTGTTGAGGGGACACATGTGTGAACTGGATCCTGAGTGCATCCTTCAGTTCGAAGAAAGACTGGCCACTGTGCTTTCAGACACCCTTACCTCTTTTAGGGTCAGTGTGTGCAGATAAGAAGGAATTCATCTTGAGGGTGCTTTCCCCTTATGTGAAATAGTTCTTTTTTTTTTAAGTGAATCTCAGAATTGCCTGAATGATAATAATAATAGATAAACTTAATGAGCCCTTCTGATTAATTGTTGTGTATTATCTCATTTAATCCTCATAACCCTGAGAAGATGCTCAGAGTGTCCATTTTGTTGTTGAACACACAGATTTAATGGTGTTTAAAGTAGCTTGCCAAGTTAAGCGTAGTTAGAAAGTAGAGGGTCTGTCTGCCTAGAACGCCTCCATTTTACAGGACTTTGCAAAAAGCACTTTTTCTTAATGAGTGCATTTGTAATTGTTGGTTAGTGGGTAAGTGGAGCCTATTGTCAGATGCTGTCAAATCCCTCTTTATAATTTTGTTTTTAGCATCGGTTGGATGATGCCTGTCTCTGCCCTGTAACCTCTTACTGCCTCCGTTTTGAAATTAAAATGGAGTTACGTTTTGAAAAAGAATGCTTATTTGTGTTCAGAAGTGGTTCCCAAGTGCACTGCTGGTGTAACTAGTCAATGTTGCTAATTGGCCCTGCCTCGTGAATGGCTAGTCTGAGCAGACACATCACCCACTTGGTCTTGCTTACTTTTCCTTGCATAACAGCTCTGACGTTTTTAATATTTATTTTACATTCATTCTGAGTTTTCATGTAAGTACCAAAAACAACGGCCTCTCCTCCCAGTGACTGGAGGTGAGTGCATTTGTGGTTTCATCGGGCAGATGTAGGGATGGGGGACCCTGGAGGAGAAATTGCCAGAAGTCTCTCTGATCCCTTCTCTTGTGCTGTCCGTGGCTGTGTAGGAGAGCCTGTGAGTATAATGGAGTAGAACATTCTGGAACTGAGACTTAGAGCCGTGCCTGGAACCTGGGGAGCCCTCCGTTGGTGCTCACCTTGCTCTCTGCACCCTGCGGTGCTGGTCCTTCTGGGAGCTTCACTTCCCAGGAGAGGAAGCAGGTTGTATGTCTTTTCTTCTCCATGCCTCGCAGCTGGGAAGTGGCAGAGCTAGGATTCCAGTTCAGTTTGGTCAGATACTTGAGCCCAGGTTGTAATCATAAGTTTTTTGCCTTGTTATGGTTCAAGTGTATTTATTTTTTTTCCAGTAAAACTTTATTAAAAAAAAAAAAGGTGGCAGCTGAATTTGGTTTACTTGGTCAGTTTTGCCAATCCCTGGAATTTACCTAGCAGCTTAAAAAAAATTTTATTGAAATATAGTTAATTGACAGGGCTTCTCAGGTGGCGCTAGTGGTGAAGTGTCAGCCTGACAATGCAGGAGATGTGGGTTTGATCCCTGGATCAGGCAGATCCCCTGGAGGAGGGCATGACAGTCCACTCTAGTATTCTTGCCTGGAAATATCCTGTGGACAGAGGAGCCTGACTGGCTATAGTCCATAGCTTCGCAGAGAGTTGGACGCAACTGAAGCGATTTAACACACACACATACAGTTAATTGACGGTGTTGTGTTAGTTTCAGGTATGGAGCAAAGTGAATCAGTTATAATATAAAATCTTTTAAAGATTTGTTTCCACTACAGGTTATTATATGATACCGAGTATAGTTCCCTGTGCTATATAGTAGGACCATGTTGGTTATCTATTTTATGTACGTGAAGTGAAAGTCACTCAGTCGTGTCCGACTCTTTGTGACCCCATGGACTATACAGTCTATGGAAAGCTCTAGGCCAGAATACTGGAGTGGTTAGCCTTTCCCTTCTCCAGGGGATCTTCCAAACCCAGGGAGCGAACCCTGGTTTTCCACATTGCAGGTGGATTCTTTACCGGCTGAGCCACCAGGGAAAGCCCATTTTCTGTATAGTAGTGTGTTTAATACCAAACTCCTAGTTTATCCCTCCCCCTCCTTCCCCTTTGATAACGATGTTTGTTTTCCATGTCTGTGAGTCTGTTTCTGTTCTGTAAATAAGACCCTCATACTTAAATATTCTTGCTTGCATCTCACGTAGAGATAACACATATCTCATATAGAGGTATGTATATCACATGGGGTATCTCACATAGAGCTATTCTGAGGGAATGTCTAAGAAGATATACGAAACATCTTGATTGAGAAACCAGTGTTAAAAACACACAACTGGCAATTGTATTTGGAATCATTTGGCTGTGGGCTCTGTGTCATCAAGATTATACGTTTTCTTGGAAGAAAAGGAAAAAAAGCCTATAGCATCTTTAATTTCACTCACTGCTGCTGACTTCTGTTAAACTATCTCTGATTTATTCTAGCTTTTCCAGAATATAGGGCAATTACATGATTGGTACAGTGTCTCCTTGGTTTGCATTTGCCAGTGGAAAGTATTGCCACAGCTCTATTTATTAGAGATGCCAAAAAAAAAAAACCAAACCCAAAAAAAGACCCATTATAGTGTAATTGTAGGGTTGATGAGATATATGACTTCAAGTTTAGTTTTAAAAGGTATCATAAAATTAGACCTTAGTTAGTTATAAGAAATTCCAAATTTTTAAGGTTCACAAATAATTTGCTTACGAGTTTGGGGGAAGTCATTTAGAATTTTTCATTTTAAATGGCACCATGAAGCTCCATTTTCCTTCTGTCTGAGGCATTGTGAGTGGCAAAATGTTGGCCAGGGGGCCCTGGGACTGGGACAAACTCTTTGGGCTTCTTTGTTGTCCTTGTGGGTCCGTGTCCTGCAGTAGTTTTTGAGCGAGTGTAATTTGGGATCAGTTCAACAGTAAAAACCCAGTTTAGAGAATAGGTATTTCTAGTTTGCTTTTCATCTGCTGCCATGTAACTTTGAGCTCCTATGTAACTTACCGTCTGGGGGGCTTAGTTTCTCCTTCCATTTAGCAAAGATGCACTCTCTGCCACTAGGGTGCTCTTGTAACATCTGGGCCCTGAAGCACTGCTCCTTAAGTATGGCCATCCTTCCCCTCATCTCCCCTGCCAGTGATAACTACTGTGCTGGGTATAGGAGGCTGGCAGAGGAACTAGGGGAGTGATTCCCGGAAGAGACCTAGAAGCTGTGGTCTGAGAAGTAAATTTCACTGACCCAGGGTTTCCTGATCCAGGGATGTATTCACTTGCTCTGGTTGCCTAGCAACCACTGGCTCAGCAGATGAAGACAGCCGGCACTTCTTAGCTCATCCTTCTCCATCGGAAGACTGCTCAGAGCATCACTGGGCCGAAATCAAGGTGTTCCCTGGCCGAGCGCTGGAGGATCTGGGGAAGAAGTCACTTCCATGCTCATTTGCGTTGCCGGCAAATTCAGTTGCCTGTGGCTCTAGCCTGAGGTACCCATTTCCTGGCTGGCATTGGGCAAGCAGTGCTCTCAGCTTCTCTAAGGCTCTCTGCGTTCCTTGTCATGCCCCATCCAGTTTCAGGGCCAGCAATGGCTCATCCTGACAAATCTCTCTGACTTCCGCCTTTGCCACCAGCCTTAGACAACCCTTTCCTTTTAGGACTCAAGAGGATGTGTCATGTAACAACATGGCATCAGCATGTTACCATAATCACCATCGTGTATATCTCAATAAACCTAACAATGAGTATAATAATCCCAGGAGTGGCATGTCTTCATATTCACAAGTTCTATATGGTATGGAATCTGGAAGTGGGTACACTTGTAGGATCCCACCCTCCATGAGATGAGGGCTATCTCTGAACACCCCTGGCTCCATCTGCACCCTGCTGGAATAAGCACCAGCCTGGGCCATTATTCAGTGACCCAGCAAACATCTTATTTCAGCGTGTGCGTGTGTGCTAAGTCGCTTCAGTCATGTCCGACTCTTTGTGACCCCATGGACTGCAGCCTGCCAGGTTCCTCTGTCCATGGGATTCTCCAGGCAAGATTACTGGAGTGGGTTGCCATGCCTTCCTCCAGGGGATCTTCCCCACCCAGGGATCAAACCCATGTCTCTCTCATCCCCTGCATTGGCAGGCAGATTCTTTACCACTAGTGCCATCAGGTTTGGCTAATTTCATTTGGTTTTAAGAAGTCTGCAGTCAGAAATTTCAACTAAAGTATGATCATTTTATCTTGATGCCTCAATAGGTATTAGAACTTCCTGATGGTAATATGAACCTATTAGAAAAGACAGCATCATTCAAGACTTTTAGTGCCAAGGATATGCAGACTCTTAATGTGTCTTGTAGGTGAGACAAAGGCATGGGTCAGTTCACTGCTCATTTTATTGTGGGAATGAGTCTGCGGAACTGGCTCATTTGGGGTTCCTGCAAATATAGTTGAGATTAGAGGTCATAAATTAGAAATTAAAAGGTCTGTTATATAAATGGGCAGATGCAGAATTACCTTGTTGATCAGTTACCGAGTCTCAGGGTGAAAAGTGGCAACCACCACCTTGGATGCGGTTCTATTGATTTTTTTTTTTTTCAGTTTGCCTCCTAAGGAGTCCTCAGGGCCACCAGGCAAGATCAGGCAATAATTCACGTCTGGGAAGAGCCCCTAGAATAGAGTCAATGTCTGTTATTTTATCAGAGAGATAATCTCAGGAAAGGGCACCTGTATCAGTGAATGTTCTCAGGTTGCAAGCACTAAAATTGGACCCCAGTTAATTTAAAGCAGAAAAGGAGTTTATTGTAAGGGCATTGGAAAACTCACAGAATCTAGTGGCAGACCAGAGAGCTGGGCTGGGGATAAAGGTCAGGAGAGATACAGAGTAGTTTCAGGGGAAGATTTATTACCTAATGACTGCCCTGTCTTTTCGGGGCAGGCTGCAGGGAACAAGACCGATTTTCTCTCTCTCTCTCGGCACCACACTAATCAAGACTGAAAGCTCTGGAGAGACCCTCCTGTGGACCTTTCTAGAGAACCAGGGACCCAGAGCCTGTGAAGGGATGCACACCTGTGGGGATGCAGGATGTAAGCCAGGATGGAGTAGATGCTTGGGGAAACCCTAAAACAAAAAAACCAACCTTCACTCTGGAGTCTTTGTGCTTAAAATGCTTTTGTAAAAACTATTCTAATAAAACATATTGTGTGGTCATTTCAAAAACACACTTTTGCCTTAAACAAGATTGCCTTTATTGCACCACGAACGCCGCCTTTAATCATAGAAACCCAAAAGCCCCATGAAAGCTAGAAATTAGACTATTTCAGGCATGTTCCCATATTTGCATAATATCAATGAAATCATTTGACTAGGTGGATAAGAAGGACCCACTTAGCATATCACAATGAAAACCTATGACCCCCCCCAAAAAAAATCTGCAAACAGGTAACACAGGAGCAGAAATCATTGTTGTCCTGGAATGGTGTTCACTGATTATTTGTAAAGTGAATACAAATTATGAAGAATAATCCGCATTCTATTTGTTACATGATAATAGCTTTTAAAATGAACAATATTTGTGTCTCACATATAAAACCCTCTGTGTCTGACAATTTATGGGTAAGCGATCATGTTGTAATAGCATTGTATCAAAAGCTGCTTTTCTTTGTAAACCCTTATATTTAATCCCTGTGACCAGCCAACGAGCTACATGCTTCCCAGGGAATTAATTTAAGATTGAAGATAAAAAAAGAGGGCAAAGTTAATGACATCAAAGAGAAAGCTCCTGAAAGAAGTAATAGTTTCAAAAAGATTTTGACTGTTCTATAAAACAAATATAAGCTGCTGTAGAAAGAACTGGTGTAAAAGGAGGTTATTGCTTCTGACTTAGTCAAAATGATTTTTTTCTAGTTTATAACCTCAAATAATCTTGTAATAAATGTTTTAAAGTAAAAATTTTAATGGGAGCGTTGGGAATGACACTGACCAGTTTTACTGTTAGATCACAAAAAAGTGTTTTAAATATTGATCATGTAATTTTGGCAAGAGCAAATCATCACTTTTGATAGCATAAAATTTTTATACTAAATGTGAGATTTCTAAATGAAAGCTTAGGCAAACGAGGGTTTCTTGGTGAGTTAGGTAAAAATCTAAGATTGAATTCTTTACTAACAAGGAAATAAAATAATGGCATGAAACCACCAGGGGAAAATTAAAAAATGATACTTTTGGTGAATGTTTTCCATTTTAAAGAAAAATCTTGCCATGTAATGACTTATACCTATAGTGGAATTGAAGCAACATATTATTTACACATTTAATCTTATTTTGATTTACTCTAATTTATCTGATATTGGCAGCCTGTTAGATGATAATTTAAAAATCCGCTGCTTCCGAAATTGCTTTAGGAAACCTTCCTAATGGTAATTTTATTCCCCAGAATAATTTAACTTTCCATTTAAAATGCACCTGTAAACACGGTGAAGTGTGTATTGGCAACAGAAGATGTTTATGTTCATGTCGAATGGTAATTTCCTTAATGGACAGCAATACTCTGCTTCATATTTTATGGTGATGGAGAAGAACTAAAATTACTGTTTACGGCAGGTTCCTTCTGGGCTTCCCTGGTGGCTCAGATGGTAAAAAATCCTCCTGCCATGCAGGACACCTGGGTTGGATCCCTGGATCAGAAAAATCCCCTGGAGAAGGGTGATGGCTGCCCACTCCAGTTTTCTTGCCTGGAGAATTCCATGGACAGAGGACCCTGGTGGGCTACAGTCCACGGGGTTGCAAAGAGTCATACACGGCTAAGGAACTAACACTTTCCCTTTTTTCATAGGTACCTTCTATGTTTTGTGTTAAAACAAGGAGTTTTAAGAGTTTAAAAGAAAAAATCCACAGTCGTGTCTTCATGGAGGCACAGTGAGATTGTGACATCACATTTCATCAGCTCTCACTCACATTCCAGTCCAAGCTACTTGCCCAACATGGTTGCATTTTCAAAAATCTACATCTGGCCTTTTTCTGGGAAGGTGGACAGCACTGGTTCTTTCTTGGAAGCATGGCGATCTGTTTCTGAATCTTTGCTGCATGCCTGAGAGATGGAGCCCTCCCCTGCCCCAGGTCCTTCATTGACTTCACTGCTGGAAGCTTTATTCCACAAGGAGGTAATGCCGGCAGAGTCCTCAAGTCTGCCATCTGTTGAAGAAAGGAGAGGGGATGATGGAGAATCTTCCAAGGAAAGATGGTGTTAGGAACACAGAGATGGTCCTTCCAGGAAAGTTCTGGGGATGGGGTTACCTCCAAGTCTCTTAGGGTGCTTTCTGACTCGCTGTTCAGTCCCTACGTTGTGTCCAACTCCCTGCGGCCCTGTGGACTGCAGCACTCCAGGCTTCCCTTTTCTTCATCATCTCCCAGAGTTTGCTCAGATTCTTGTCAATTGAATCAGTGATGCCATCCAACCATCTCAGCCTCTGTTGCCCCCTTCTTCTCCTGCCCTCAATCTTTCCCAGCATCAGAGTCTTTTCCAATGAGTCAGCTCTTCGAATCACATGGCCAAAGTATTGTAGCTTCAGCTTTAGCATCAGTCTTTCCAGTGACTATTCAGGGTTGATTTCCTTTCGAATTGACCGGCTTGATCTCCTTGTAGTCCAAGGGACTCTCAAGAGTCTTCTCCAACACCACAGTTCAAAAGTGTCATCAGTTCTTCGGTTCTCAGCCTTCTTTATGGTCCAACTCTCATACTGGAAAAACCATAGCTTTGACTATTTGGACCTTGGTCGGCAAAGTGATGTCTCTGCTTTTGAATACGCTGTCTAGGTTTGACATCACTTTTCTTCCAAAGAGCAAGCTTTCTGAGTGTCCTCTGCCAGTCTTTACAGGACTGATGCGTCTAAATCTATTCCTGCAAATGCTGGGAAAGGGTACAGATGTTGGGGGAAAAATAAATTCCAGATGATGGCTTTCAGGAGAATCCCAGGGTTAGCCTGTGATGGAGGAAGGTTGAGAAGACTTCATGTCTAAGGTGTCTACTGTAGGTGCTTAATCAAATTCAGAAGAGAGGAGCCAGCACTTCCAGATCATGGGGTTTTGCTGTCAGTTAGAGGCAAAGGATAATAGTGGCCCCGGGAATCGCTCACCCTGTGCTTTTTATTTTGTTGGAGCATTGCAGCCCGGTTGGTTATGGCCCAGTTGGTAGAATATGTTTATCCTGGGAATCTGACTTGGTGGACTGGAGCAAATTTATGCAAATAAAACTGCTGAGGCAGAAACCCTTCAGAAGCAGGCCAGGGCTCCTGGCTGGCCCATGGGCATCATAGTTGTCCAGCAAAGGAAGAAGCCTTCAGCTGTGGTGACTGGAGGCGGACTTAGTGACAAGATGCAGATTAGCATACTTCTCCATCCCAGACTTTTAGCATTAAGTAATTTCAGAAGTTATTTGTGAATTTTTTTTTTAAGCCATTCGTCTGACCAAGATTTGAACCAGGAGTATGACACATATCTGTCCTCAAGCATGTCATAATTTTATGGAAAAAAAATAAGATAGAGATTGAGGCAATTCCAGTATAAGTGTTATATTCATGGAATATAAATAAACTAGAATTCATGTGAAAAAGAGCTATTTCCCGGTTGAAGTGAATTGCAAAGAAAATGTCTTAGAGTTTCTGCAAGAAACAGAAGGTACCTTTGAAATGGGTAATTGAGGAGGATTTAATAGAGACACTGGTTACAGAGGTGGAGCTGGGGTTAAGGCACCCTGACGGGGGCTGGGGGAGCACCCGTCCACCCCTTGAAACTGGAGAGAGCTGTGAAGGGAGTCAGTCATAGGAACCACTGCTTTCTGTTTGTTTTCCTTTTCTTTTTCCCCCAAGCTTTAAACGTTTTATTTTGTATTGGGGGATAGCCAACGAACAATGTTATGATAGTTTCAGGAGGACAGCAGAGGGACTCAGCCATATATATACATGTATCCATTCTTCCCCAAACTCTCCCCCATCCAGGCTGGCTCATCACGCTGAGCAGAGTTCCCTGTGCTCTCAGGAGGTCCTTGTTGGAACCACTGCTGGCTTAGATGAATTTAGCCGGTGCTGAACCAGAGCCTTCAGAAATGGAGGCTGTGGATGAAAATGCCACACCTGTCCGTCTCTGGTCCTTCCGACCTCCTTCTGATGCCTTTGCTGAGCCACTCAACCAGAAGGAGCCTGTGAGAACTCCTGTGTGGTTGGCTTCCAGGTCATGGAGGGTGGGTTTTGAGGAGCTGGTAGAGAACATCTAGCACAGGGTTTAAGTTTTTATTTATTTATCTGGCTGCACTGGGTCTTTGTTGCGGCACATGGAATCTTTAGTTGCAACAAGTGGGATCTAGTTCCTTGACCATGGATCGAACCCAGACCCTCCGCATTGAGATTGCAGCGTCTTAGCCACTGGAGAGTCCCTTGCACAGGCTTTATATAAGTGTTTGAAGTGCATAAAAAATTTACACCATGGGATGATGACTGGTTAAAGGCCCAATGGATCATACGTGAGTTGTGCAGATAATGCTTAGTTGGTAAAACCTTATTCTTGTCTCTCATTCTTCTGGGTAGGTAATCAGAGGAATTTGTCATCCAGTGTTTTTCCTGACACTGCAAAGCTCTTTGAGACTCTGTAGCAATCCTAAGCAGTATAGAATTTAGGGTGGAAGTCTCCTGACATCCCTCAGTGTAGGGAAGAAGGATGGGTACTGGGCTAGCTATGGAGACATAAAGCTACAATAACCTCTCTTCATTGTTTTTTTTTTGTTTGTTTTTTTGCATTGTACTCTTAAAAGTTGTGAAGTTACTAGAAGCTGTGCCATGGTAAGCTTTAAAAATGCCGAGGAATCTTATGAACAGACTAGGGCCATGACATTTGAGTGGAATTGAAGACCTCAGACAGAGGCAGAGAGACCATATAGCTCAAGGTGGTTGTAATGTTCTCCTTGGAGTGTGGCGACCTCATGAATTGTTCATATATAGAGATTTTTTTCCTCTTTGCCTCTGTTATTTATAGGCATGCTGTTAACTCATAGTTTTAGTATATTACTCAGTGGAGTATCATGGGCTACTTTAAATTTCAGAGATGCTGCAGAAAACCATTTTTAATTTGAGAAATAAGATATAAAGTGTACCCAATGTAACACAAGGGAGAAATGTTCTTAGGTAAATAATTTAAGTATCCTGAGAAAATAACTCAGGACATGATAGAACAGTATTAAGGTGCTGGAAGAACGTTTTTATTATTCAGAATAACTTCTGAATAATATCATTTTATGTGTATCTCTTAAATATGCAATAATAAAAATATGACCTTTAAAATATATGACAACGGAAATTAAGCTAGTGAGGAATCATGCAAGGAAGCCTTGTAGTTTCATGTGGACTGAATCCAACAAATACTGATACCAGGCAGGGGTGATAAATACAGTTATTTGGTTTTTGGCATAAAGGATACTGTTACAGAGGAAGGCAACCATGTGTCACCTTTATCCTAAAAAGAAAACATTATAAAATATGCTTTTAATTCAACTCAGATACAGTTTGTGTGCTAAATCAGATATTTGTGCTAAATAATGTGTTAGTTGCTCAGTCGAGTCCGACTCTTTGTGACTGTTTGGACTCTAGCCTGCCAGGCTCCTCTGTACATGGAATTCTCCAGGCAAGAATACTGGAGTGGGTTGCCATTTGCTCCTCCAGGGGATCTTCCCGACCCAGGGATCAAACCTGGGTCTCCCTCATTGCAGGCAGATTCTTTACTGTTTGAGCCACCAGGGAAGCCCAGAACAGAAAATTGATGCTGATTAGCTTCTTAAATCTTAGTAATCCAAAGCTGAAATAATCGTTGCACTGTGTTAATTTAGTAAATTAGATGAAAAATGTTAGGGTGTGTGTGACAGCTGAGATCTAGTCGTCCTCTTCCTTATTGAAAAGGGTTGTGAAATATATAAAAGGACACACACTTGTGCCATAAATAATTACTTAAAAGAATTCTGCGTGTGTTTAACAAAGTGACCCAAATGTGATCTCCTTGGGTTATTTTCTCACTTTCATCTGACTCAAAGCTAGTTCAGTAACAGTGTTTGTACTTTCACTCCTTTCATTATCATCTGCTTATATCAGAAGTGTAGACATAGAATGGGTCCCATATTGTCTGATTTTACTCTCTTTGGAGGTTCTAGGGAACAGAGAGCAATATTTAGTGCTCTGAAGGTCAGTCAGTCAGTGTTAGCTACTCAGTCATGTCTGACTCTGCAACCCCATGGACTGTAGCCCTCCAGGTTTCTCTGTCCATGGGATTCTCCAGGCACCAATGCTGGAGTGGGCTGCCATTTCCTTCTCCAAGGGATCTTCCCGACTCGGGGATCAAACCTGCGGCTCCTGAATTGCAGGCAGATTCTTCACCATCTGATCCACCAGCAAAGCCTGCTCTGATCCAAAGCCTGCTCTGAAGGTCATGGTCCTCTAATCCATACAGTGCAGATGGTGAATTGATGTGCTGGGGAGACATTTCTGGAGAAAACCAGAAAATACCCAAACTCTCTTTTTCAGTTGTTCATGCTGTCATCTCTGTAAGCATAAAATACTACTTTATAATTCTCAGTGTGAATAAAATATAATGATCAGAGTAGCTTTCCTGATTATAAGTAAGTAAATGATGTATAGGTTTTTCCTTATCTTGTTTACTTGGACCAAGCTTGAATGTGCCAGTGTGTTATTAAATGAACCCCTGCCTCTCATTCTATTTAAATGTTGCTGTGTATGGTGAGTTTCTGGGGGTACCTGTCCATTGAGAAATAAAGGATGTCAAGAAAAGAATGGCTAAAGGAAAGAAAATTTACTTAATTTTTAGAGGGAGAAAAACTGTTTCTCCCATCCCTCTCACTGATGAGCCCAGCACGACTGAATTCAGGGGTAATTTCAGTGGGATTCAGAGACGACTTCCTGCTCGCTCTGCTGCTCTGGACACACACTGACAGTTTCCATCTTGTATTCTAACCATAGTCTGACTGGAATAATTCATAAGTGCAGATTGTGAAATGATACAGCCTCACAATGACACAGTCAGAACCACCAGTTAATAATATCCTGAGATATTTCCACATTTACTTGCCAATGAATGAATGCATCTTTAATGTTGATTTTTATCCTATTCTGTTTTTAGATTTCGAATACCAGGTTTTCAAAACTGCTAAATGCTCTGTAATTTAAATTAATTTTAAATACTTGGAGATATTTTTGTCTTTTTGTGTTATGTGTGTTTAGTTGGATTAGTTGTGTCCGGCTATTTGCAATGCCATGGACTGTAGCCCACCAGGCTCCTCTGTCTGTGGGATTCTCCAGGCAAGAATACTGGAGTGGGTAGCCATGCCCTCTTCCAAGGAATATTTCCTACCCAGGGATTGAACTCAGGATCTCCTGCATTGCTGGCAGATTCTTTACTGTCTGAGTCACCAGGGAAACACTTTCTGGGTTATACTTTGATGTTAACTTAATAAGCATTAGCTTAACAATGCAAGAGGCTTAGTCTAAAATGTCATGATTTTAGGGTGTAAAGCTGGAAATCAGTTTCTCAGTCTATTCCACATGGAACACTGAATAGGTATTTCCTCAATGTTTATAATACACAGACCATTTTATTAGGTACAGTGAGGTACAGAAAATGAATTGGATTGATGTACCTTACAACCTAGTCTGTGAGACAGATTAACTATGAAGCTTTTATAATTTGAAATAGTAAATTCCGGAAGAGTTAAAGATGTGGTTACTCACTGAACACGCCTAGTCAGGATGTATTTTGTGTAGCACCATGCAGGACATATAGGAATTGTGTTTACATGGCTTTGGGTGTCAAGAAGTCTGGGGAAGGGTTCCTGAAGAAGGCAATAGTTGGCCTGAGCTGAGTTGCATTATGGTGATGGGGAGCCTTTGGGGAAGGGACCAGATGCCAGGGGCTGTGCCCTGTCATAACCAGGTGCAGGGGCAAGATGGCAGGGTGAGAAGGGCACACAGGGAGGATGAAATTGTCACATGTGCTTGGAGATGGAAAGCCCAGGGGGCACTGGACATGTATTTAGAAAGATTGCTCAGAGGCACAATTCAGAAGAAAGCAAAGGGAAATATCATATATTATGTACTTAGCAGACTTTAATATTAGTAATATTTAGTAGACTATAATAGTTGTTATATAATATTATATGGTATAATACTATTTATACAGTAAGGAGTTTAGACTTTAAAGGCAGTGGTGGGGGGGAACACTGGACTCTTGAGTAAGATGGTGACATGATCTGAGTAAGATTAATCTGGACATCCCAGGATGTATCCTTATTCATTGTACTCATTAGGGCATCCCTGATGGCTCAGATGGTAAAGGATCTGCCTGCAATGCAGGAGACCCAGATTCGACCCCTGGGTCGGGAAGATTTCTTTGAGAACAGAGTGGCAACCCACTCCAGTATTCTTGCCTGGAAAATTCCATAGACAGAGGAGTCTGGCAGGCTACAGCCCATGGGGTCGCAAAGAGTTGGACATGACTGAGCATGCACGCATATACATTTATATTGTACTCATTAAAGTTGTAATTAGTAGCAAGTACCTTTTTGTTAAAAGAAATCATTTTCTTAGTTCAAATGGGTGGTTTATTCTCAGTGTTTTTACATGAGTAATATGCCTTCCTAAGAAGGGTTTATTGACCTTGATGGTGATCAACTGTTACCCTTTATCATTGTACCACGAAGAGCCCAGTTAATTGTCAGCTCTATTATTTTTCTACTTTCAGAAATCTTAGATTTTACCAGATGAATTGACACTCTGTTTGTTGAACTATTTGCCCCATGGGTGCAATCAGGATCGTTTATTTACAGCTGTGAAATGTCATGTCAGTCAAAGGAAAGTCTGAGCTGTGATAGATGACCAGAAGCAACAGGCGGCCAGACAGCCGTCTGCTCTTTCTATCTGGAAAAGCACGTGTAAGTAGATGTAGATTGAAAAACAGCCTTCTGGTCACTGGTGGCGCCCAGCACGGAGCAGAAGCTGCATTTCGGTAAGTGTTGTTGAGAATGGGTTTTGAAGGAAAATCATCTTTTAAACTGTGGTTAGGTTCTGAGGCCAGCTCCCAAAGTGCATGTTTAACCACTGTGCCTTCTTCCATTGCTCTGCCCTATATGTTATTTATATTACTACATTCATCACACTGCGTTATTCCTGCTTTCATTGGTTGGTTTTGTTTATTGGCGAGAATTCCCTATGAGCAGGATGGTGTGTTTTAGAAAGGACTCAGGTCTATTCATGGCACCTAGGATTCACTGTGAATTTTCCTCTTAGTGAATGAAAGTATAATGTTTAGTAGGTTTTATGGATGTGAGAATTGGACCATAAAGAAGGCGTAGCACCAAAGAATTGATGCTTTTGAACTGTGGTGCTGGAGAAGACTCTTGAGAATCTCTTGGACAGCAAGGAAATTAAAACAGTCAAATAGTCAATCCTGAAGGAAATCAATCCTGAATATTCATTGGAAAGACTGATGCTGAAGGTGAAGCTCCAATGCTTTGGCCACCTGATGTGAAGAGCCGACTCATTAGAAAAGACCCTGATGCTGGAAGAGATTTAGGGCAAGAGGAGAATTGGGCTGAGTGAGGATGCAATGGTTGGATGGCATCACTGACTCAATGGACGTGGATCTGAGCAAACTCTAGGAGATGGTGATGGACAGGGAAGCCTGGCATGCTGCAGTCCATGGAGTTGCAGAGTTGGACATGACTGAGCCACTGAACAACATCAAAGCTTATCAACAGAGTCATTAGGGATGTTCCTGGTGGTCCAGTGGTTAGGACTCTGTGCTTCCACGACAAGGGGTGGGAGTTTGATCCCTGGTCTGGGAATTAAAATCCTGCATGCAGCACTGAGTGGCCAAAAAATAATAATAAATAATAAAAAGAATAATTACACCGAAAGTCTAGGAAGGCATTATAGAGGGTGTGGCATTGGCACTGGACTTTGGAAAACCAGGTGGTTCTCAGAAATGCAGACTCAGGTTGGGGGCAGGAAGGAGGAATCAGGCTCAAAGAGGAAGGGGACTCATATGAGTAGGGAGAGAGAAAGGAAGAGATGGATTGAAATTTTCAAAAAAGAAAAGTGTAGGGACTTGCCTGGAGGTCTGGTGGTTAAGACTTCGCCTTCCAGTGTAGGGGGTGTGGGTGAATGAGAGGTTTAGTTGGACTGTAGTGTGTTGTAAAGAGAGATGTGGTGGCCACGCCAGATCTTAGAAAGCCTGAGGACCTGGGCAGTTTTCGGTAGGCTCTGTGTGTCCCAGAAAGCCTCCGGGCTGAGTTGGCTTGGGTATGGCTGGCTTCCACTGTGCCGTCTGATGATGGAGCCTGGTGCCTGAGATCCCAGAGGTGTGGAGACTTGTGTTCTGGGGGTGGAGTCTTCCCCAGGCTTGTAGAACTCCTCCTCTTGCCATATTGCCTTTCCTTTGTCTTGTCAACTTCCCTTAAATCTGAAGACTCATCAGCCCCAGATCACAGGAAGTGTGTGCATTGTAGTCTTAATAAATCCCATATGTCTCGTGTTGCTGGAGTCATTTTCCATCCTGTGAGATGTCACCAGAAAATGCACATGATGCTGTGTGATGATGACTCTTCCTCATGAAGAATGTGCTTTGATAATACTTTGAATTTGATCAGGTGAGGACAGTGAATCATAGAGAAAGCCTAGGAAAGTGCCTTCCACAACAGTGTTAAATCCAGAGAGGGGACAGAGCAGTACCTGAGAACGTGTTCATGGAAGGTTGCAGCTCTTTTATAGAATGTGGTAAGTTTCCAGTGGCCAGAATAAATATGTTTAAAACAGTATTTTAAAAATTGAGGTTGAAAAAAGAACTTTACAAAAAGGAGACGGAAGTGAAGCTGTCTTGAAGGCTTCCTGAAAACAGCCCTTGTGCTGGGTTTTTCCTAAGTGTTTTAATCTAGGCAGTAGTCCTGTGCTGGAGGGTTGCATTATCCCCATTTTGCAGATGAGGAAACAGAGGCTTTGAGAGTTTGAGCAGCTTGACCAGCGACAGGGAAGCGCTCACAAGAGGCAGTCAGGGCTTGAACCCAGGTCAGCTGACTCCAGAGGATACCGTTCCCTAGTTAATTAGACGGTCAGAGTCTATCCTGTCAGTAAGAGTTCCTAGCAAGACACAGAAACCAAAAAGGGTCCCACACCCTTTGAGTTATTCAAAAAGATTATATATATAATGAAATAATGCCTTTTGCAGTAACATGGGTGTACCTAGAGATTATTCTACTGAGTGAAATAAGTCAGACAGAAAAAGATAAATATATGATATCGCTTATATGTGGAATCTAAAAAAAATGATGCAGATGAACTTATTCACAAAGCAGAAGCAGATTCACAGACATAGATAACAAACTTATGGTTACCAAAGGGGAAAGGGAGGAGGGACAAATTAGGAGTTTGGGATTGACATATACACATGACAATGTATAAAATAGACAACCAACAGGGACCTACTGTATGGCACAGGGAACTCTGCTCAATATTTTGTAATAATCTATAATGGAAAAGAATCTGAAAAAGAAAATGTGCGTGTGTGTATGTGTGTGTAACTGAATCACTGTGTACACCTGAATCTAACAAACATTGTAAATCAACTAGACTCCAATTTAAAAAAGAAGATTCATGTCAATGTATGGCAAAAACCACTACAATATTGTAAAGTATTTAGTCTCCAACTAATAAAAATAAATGGAAAAAAATAATAAAAAAGAAGAAAAGTGATTTTTGACTGTCAGGCTGGTTTTAGTAACGCTTGCCCCGCTTCTGTTGTGGGCTGTGTTTGCAGGAGCCCAGTGAAGCATGAGGTCAGGGCTCCCTTAGTGGGCAGAGGTGGGCTGCCCCAGTCATTTGTGCCACTGTATCGCGTGTCAGGCGATTAGCACTCATATGGGATGTGCTGGGGCTGTTGGGGTGTGTACACTCCTGCGCAGTCACTTCTGAAAGTTTTGAGTGCGTTTAGCTGTCCGATAAGTTTATGACATTTACCTGATCTTTCTGTGCATCATCATGTAATTTTAAGCTTTAAGAATGCCCTGGTATATTGACGTATAGTTTACTTTTGATTTACTTGGTGTTTCTTCTTTAGCGTTTACCTACTTCATAGGGCTTTCCTTTAAAGTTAGCGTCTCAGAATGTTGGCTTTTGGAAAGTTAAGAGGCGTTGTGGTGTTCGGTGCCACGCTGCCAATAAGCTGTCTCAGGTGCTGTGGTCCACACCTAGTGGCCACCTTCCCATCAAAGGGCGGCTTCACTGAAGTACCTGGGTTTTGACAGGAATATTGACTTTGCTCTCATGATGGTTTGAAGATAAATAGGTGAAAGCGTTGCTTAAACTCCTTAATATAAAATAGTTTTTATAGAAGTTCCTTTTTCAGGGCTCCTATGACACTGACAGCATTATTAATACTTTCAATAGTCTACTGTCAGCAATCATTTGATATCAGTTTAATCATTTCACTGGTTATGCTGCCTTTTTAGCACAGTCATTTAAATATCCCAAAAGACTGGGTTGATTATTCCTCACCAAGGAGATTCATTTTAAAGTCAAGAAAATTGCATCACTTGTAACATCAGCTATGCCTTTTCCAGGATTCTCCTTTAAATCAAGTCATTATAACTTATTGTTCTGACACTTAGTTATAGACCTGTTTTGACTTGTTTTGTTTCTTAATAAGATCATGAAGAGTCCTTTTGCAAATTAGGCCTTCAGAAAATGAAAACAACCGTGTTTCTCCAATTCTAACAATACTCAAAAGTTTAGCACACAACATCTCAATTTTAATTTTCCTCTATAGAATCAGATTTCCAAACTAGATTTCTTTTCATGCATGATAGTCTGTTGTATCTGTGCTACAGATAATTGTTTGCATCAGATTTGTCACTTTCTGGCATATTTTGAAATAGTAAGGCACTGGAATGTGTAAATGTTTCATTAGCTACAGAAGGTGCAAATGTAGCGTGTAAAAATGATTTGAAAACTTCTAAGAGCATCTGTGTTTTCATGGTTACCAGTTCACGCTGGTCAGCCTGTTGCTGCGTCTTCTTTATGCCTGTTTCTATGCAGAGCCCGTTCGTGGGGCTGTCCTAACGGTGCAGGCTTTATGTTTATGGATGATCCATAGACACACAAACAAGGAATTGTAGCAACAGTATTTCATTCTTAAGGCTGAATGGTGGCAGGCATAATTACTGAGGCTAACATCTGGAGTAGTTTATTAAAGGGAAACCTGCCAAGATTGTTAGCATATACCAAACAGCATTATCCATATGTGTTGTTTAATCTCTGTTGAATGCTGGGGTGTGTTCATATGAAAGGAAATGGCTAGCATCCAGCAGAGCATCATGACCAACAGGATACCTTTCCAGAGCAGATTTTACTTTAGCTCGATGGAGCAGTTTGCTAGAGATTTTCAAGATCATGAGCATCACCTATCTGGAGGGTTTCTAGATAGGCCTTGAGTACCTGGTTACTTGGTCTTCCCAGAATTAAAAGGTACCCTTCCTTAAAGTCCTGCATGCTCAGTTGCACATCCAACTCTTTTGTGACCCATGGACTGTAGTCCACCAGGCTCCACAAACCATGGCATTTCCCAGGCCAGAGTACTGGAGCAGGTTGCCATTTCCTCCTCCAGGGGATCTGCCTGACCCAGGGATCAAACCCACATCTCTTGTGTCTCCTGCATCCACAGGCAGATTCTTTACTACTGAGCCACCTGGGAAGCCTGTAGATATCCATATCTGTATTTATTTCTATGTTGTCGCTTAGTCACTTAGTCATGTCCAGCTCTTTGTGACCTCATGGACTATAGCTGATGGAATTCTCCAAGCAAGTTTGCTGGAGTGGGTAGCCATTGCTTTCTCCCGGGGATCTTTCAGACCCAGGGATTGAACCCAGGTCTTCTACATTGCAGGCGATGCTTTACCATCTCCACCACCAGAGAAGCCAATTTATGTACCTCAAAGTGGTTGTGCTTGGGCTGTTAGTACTGTGTGGTTTCAAAATATTCTTCATTGTCTCTATTTTGTTGTATTTCCAAAGTTGGATTATAATATTTTATAAGAAGAAGAAAGAAGAAAATATCATGTTGGAGGAAATACCCAAGACACCATTGTGAGTATTAGGTAGTATTAACCTGTATGCAGGTTAAAAAGCAACAGTTAGAACCAGACATGAAACAATGGACTGGTTCCAAATTGGGAAAGGGGTACGTCAAGGCTGTATATTGTCACTCTGCTTATTTAACTTATATGCAGAGCACATTATGCGAAATGCTGCGCTGGATGAAGCACAAGCTGGAATCAAGATTGCCAGGAGAAATATCAATAATCTCAGATATGTAGCTGACTCCACCCTTATGGCAGAAAGTGAAGAGGAACTAAAGGGCCTCTTGATGAAGATGAAAGAGGAAAGTGAAAAAATTGGCTTAAAATTCAGCATTTAAAAAACTAAGATCATGGCATCCAGTCCTGTCACTTCCTGGCAAATAGATGGGGAAACAATGGTAACAGTGACAGACTTTATTCTCTTGGGCTCCAAAATCACTGCAGATGGTGACTGTAGCCATGAAATTAAAAGATGCTTGCTCCTTGGAAGAAAAGCTATGACAAACCTAGACAGCATATTAAAAAGCAGAGACATAACTTTGCCGACAAAGGTCCGTCTAGTCAAAGCTCTGGTTTTTCCAGTAGTCATGTATGGATGTGAGAGTTGGACTATAAAGAAGACTGAGTGCCAAAGAATTGATGCTTTTGAACTGTGATGTTGGAGAAGACTCTTGAGAGTCCCTTGGACTAAAAGGAGACCAAACCACTCAATTCCAAAGGAAATCAATACTGAATATGCATTGGAGGGACATATTCTGAGAATAAAGCTCCAATATTTTGGCCACCTGATGCAAAGAGCCGACTCATTGGAAAAGACCCTGATGCTGGGCAAGATTGAAGGCAGGAGGAGAAGGGGATGGCTGAGGATGAGATGGCTGGATGGCATCACTGACTCAATGGACGTGAGTTTGACCAAGCTCCAGGAGATGGTGATGGATAGGGAAGTCTGGTGTGCTGCAGTCCAATGGGTCGCAAAGAGTCAGATGCAACTGAGTGAGTGAACAACAATAGCAACAAAAATGTAGTTTATCATATGCAGCAATTTCACAGTACTGGAGATTGGCAGAGTGCAATTAACTATCTCTAGTTTTTTCATTGATTGTAAAGATTAAGTTGGAGTTACTTCTGCATTTTAAATTCCAGTAAATAATTTTAACTTTGTAGATAAGTTTCTTTAAAAACTCAAAAGGATAGAAGAGTTATATATTGATTATTCCATATATAGAATGCATGAATCTCATTTCTCTTTATAATTCTCTACTCCTATAATTCCTTTTATGTGTTTTTTTCTTTCTCAACACCAAAGGACATTGATTTGGGTCCAGATTATGGAAAAGTGACATATGGTGATCATATAGTGATTATAGGCACGAGGGTGTGAGGGACGTCAAAAACAGAGGTATTAATTGAGGGGTTTTTTATTTATTTTTTTTTTTTGTGAGAGCTAGTTTTTTTTTTTTCCCCCTCACTGACATTTTAAAATAATTCAAGAGAGGTGCCTGTTTCAGATAGAAGATAACTTTAAAAGGGTTGGAAGCCAAGATTTTAATGTGGAGAGACAGACTGTTCCAATGGAACAAAATGCAAACTACACTCTTGTTCTTGCCAATAAATAAGCCAGGTTGCTTCTACCTGTGTAAAAAAGATTATCCTGAAAATAGATGCTACACATACTGAGAATTTTGAGAGTGTTAGGAATGAGTTATGGTCTAAAACAGAAAAAATATGGGAAGGAACTATAAATTATTAGCCACCTTTACCTTCAGACTTCCCAAGGAAATAATTTTTTTTTTGAAGCTAGCCATGTAAAAATGTTTTAAGATTTGGGAGTGGAGGAGAAATGGAGTAGTCAATATAAAATTTGACTTTTAAGGCAGTAATTTTAAAATCATTGGTAATTGGTGACTCTAAATACCTGAATTCCTTTTGGAGATTATTGTGGAATCTGTTTTAAAAATCCACCTTGTGTCTGAGCAAGCATTTGTAAATCTCCTTGTAGGCAAATGCAAGGCACTGTTAATTACTTGAGGCCCTATCCTTTTGATTATGTATTATACAACTTAAAATTATGAAGGAAAGAAAAATATTTTTTATCTCCTGCAAGCTGTTTTTTAAAATGACTCATAGGGACTTTACTTCTAGCTCTTTAAGGAAAATGTAAATTGACATCCCGTGCCAGCTACCTAAAAATATACTGTGTCATTCTTTACAGGATATGTCTCAAATTCTTTGTGTTAACTGTGGTTTAAAGAGAGAAACAGAAAAAGTGGCTTTCATTCTTGACTGGGAAACCCAAAACTAGCGTGGCTCTACTAAACACTAGACATGTGACTTGGAAAATGGCTTATCTTGAGTTCATTTTTTTTTCTATTATGTGAGAGGGTGGTTTTTATTGGTAAGTGATCTTCAAAGTCCTTGCTACTGCAATATTTTATTAATATTTGTGTGTTTGGACACAGTGATCCCCAAAATTGATACCCTGTCTATTTTCCAGCAAGAATTACCTTAACACTAGAATATTGTAGAGTCTGATGTTTAAAAGTGTTTTTGAATATTTATGTTCATCTTCTTTAGTCAGCTTTTGAGTTGGCTTTCAGAAAGCATAGAGTAAGATTTTTAAATAATGATTATCTGGACTATAGAAATATAAATTAAACAGGGAGTTAAGAATATATATTTTTGCTAGTATATCAGACTTTCACAATATCATATTGAGAACCTTGATTGTAATCAAATAATGTTCCCAGTCTGTGTTTAACTATACATCAGCTCAGTGGATGGTTCATAAAGGGTATAATTGACAGCTAGTAAAATCCTTGCAAAAATGAATCAGCTTTTAGCTTCATATTAAATTATCCTTTTCTAGAAGACTGAAAACTATAATCAAGTTCTTTCTGTGTAATTTGCGATAGATTACTACTCTAAGAGAATAACATCCTTTGTTAAAAAGGCTTTTCTATTACTGGCTTGTGGTGTCCCCTCCTCTCACTGAATTAAAGCGTTCAACCTGTTGTCAGATGCCCAGAGCTTTTCACCTGAACATTTTTACAATGAGGGCATAATGAATGTTGAAACTGGTATAGTTTATTTAAAATAAGCTTAGATTAGCTCACTATTGCTATTCTTGACCTCCAGAGAGAGAAAGGAAAACAAGTTCCTTAGTAGAGATGGAATTTTTATCAAATGCTTTAAAGCTTAAACTGTACAGGTGATACTTGTAGCCTCCTACTGCTAGTTTTTCTTTATTTTTCAGGTCCGCTTATTAGTTGAGCAAGTATGGATATTCTGACAGTTATAATGTGCCCATTGTGTATCATATACACTAGAAAACAATATAACAATCAGTATGCTATATAGAAGAATTAGGAACTTAGAACTGGTCATTTATGCATTTATCAAAAATAATACTAAACTTTATGTGTTTAGTATTGAACATTCTATAGATGGAGTGTTGAAAAATGCAGCCAAGTTCCCTGCCTTCATGGAGGCTTTTCACAAAAGTCAGCACCCATTCCTAACTTTAAGAGAAAACTCAATAAAGTACGCATTGGTGATCAGTTCTTTAACATGAGCAAAACTATTTAGAGTGAAGAAATAAGGTCTACGTCTTACTTCATGTTAAAGCGTAAGAAGTATGCTATTAGCCTCCAAAGAAGGCAAGGGTGACGCCATCTTCACCTGTTTACCTTTTTATTGGTGGTATTAGCCAATGAGATTAGGACAAAGAAAGATAATTAAAGGCAGAAGATCTGTACGTGAGGAAGTGAAGGCTAGCTCTTTGCAGGTGATACCTGGAAAATCCAAAAGAATCAATGAGAAGACTAACACAAACAATAAAAAAAAATTATTGAAGTACCAGGATATATAATTTACTTAAAAAACCAAACACTTGCTCATCAGAAGATAACACGGAGAACATTTTATTTATGACAGCAACAATGTGCTTGGTCACTCAGTCGTGTCTGACTCTTTGTGATCCCCTGAACAGCAGCCCACCAGGCTTCTCTGTCCACGGGATTCTCCAGGCAGGAATACTGGAGTGGGTTGCCATTTCCTTCTCCAAGATGCCAGCAACAATAAGAACAAGAAAATAAAATATCTGGGAGTAGTATTAAGCATATATATATATAATCTATATAAAGGATGTTATAAACCTTTCCTGGAAGGGCAAAAAGTAGATTTGAATAAATGGATAGCTATAATCTATACTTGGAAGGATTGTTACTGCTGTCTAGCTGCTCAGTCGTGTCTGACTCTTTGGGGACCCCATGGCCCACCAGGCTCCTCTGCCCATGGGAATTCCCAGGTAAGAATACTAGAGTGGGTTGCCATTTCCTTCTCCACTTGGATAGGATAACTAATCATAAAGAAGTCATTTATGTTCAAGTTAGTAAATTGAATGCAACCAGAAAAAGTGACTCATTTTTATTTTGAGCTGGACAGTTTGATCATCATGTTCTCATAGAAACTAAACATACAAGAGTATCTAGGAAAACCTGAAAGGGGGAAGAGTCATGAAGGATTTCCCTTTTCTGATATTCAAGCCTCCACAATGAAATAATGAGTGCTAACACACCTGTTGGCTACTGGGGGGAAAATAAAAATAGACCCTAGAGCACATGATAATTCAGTGTTCTGAAGGTGGATTCTCCAATCTGGGAAAAGGTAGACTTAAACATTTTAGACTTTATTTATATTGTTTTTAATAGTGGTAAAATACACATAACATAAAATTTACCATCTTAAACATTTGTTTGGTGTATAGTTCAGTAGTGTTAAATGCATTCACACTGCTGTGACCAGTTGCCAGAACTTCTCATCTTAGAAACTGAAACTCTATATACGTTAAGTAATAATTACTTATCCCCGTCTTCCCTCCCCTCCAGCCCCTGGCAACCACAACTGTACTTTCAGTCTCTTTTGAATTTGGCTACTCTAACTGCCTCATCTAAGTAGAATCATACAGTAGTTGTCTTTTTCTGATTAGTTTATTTTGCTTAGCCCAATGTCCTCAAAGTTTATCCTTGCTATAATGTGCATTAGCTTTTTAAAGACTGAATAATACTCCATGACAGATTTTATTTTCTCAGGCTCCAGAATCACTGTGGACAGTGACTGCAGCCATGAAATTAGAAGGTGCTTGCTTCCTGGAAGGAAAACTATGACAAACCTAGGCAGCATATTAAAAAACAGACACATCACTTTACTGACAAAGGCTCATATAGTTAAAGCTATGGTTTTCCCATTAATCGTGTATGGATGTGAGAGTTGGACAGACCATAAGGAAGGTTGAGCACCACAGAATTGATGCTTTTGAACTGTGCTGTTAGAGAAGACTCTTGAGAGTCCCTTGGACAGCAAAAAGATCAAACCAGTCCATCCTAAAGGAAATCAGTCCTGAATATTCATTGGAAGGACTGATGCTGAAACTGAAGCTCCAATACTTTGGTCACCTGATGTGAAGAGCTGACTCATCGGAAAAGACTCTGATGCTGGGAAAGACTGAGAGCAGAGGGAGGAGCGGGTGGAAGAGGATGAAATGGTTAGATAGCATCACCAACTCGATAGGCATGCATTTGAGCAAACTCCGGGAGATAATGGAGGATAGAGGAGGCTGATGTGTTGCACATTAAAGATTAACTGCTCCTGGTATATACATATATTTAAAATAAATTTTTAAAATTGTAGGGTGATGGGACCCTGGCTCATTTTTATTTTTAACTAATATTATAGTTGTGTTCCTGAGAATTAAAATGTTCTTATTTTTCATATACTTGTCGGTTGCACAGGTTGGTAGTATTTTAGGGTTGCATTTGACCCTAGATTTCAACAGACCCAAATGACTTCTATCAACTAGAGGCTTTCCATCTATGGAAGCTGGTCAGAGCTTATTGACTCGGCTTCTCCCTGAACTTACGGTCTTCATTGGTGAGATAGCTCACTCTGGTCAGTGGCCATATCTGAATAATGGACTGTCCTCTAACTGTGTTCGAGATTTAACTTTCTCATTCTTCTAGGCATTAATGCTTAAGTCTCCCTTCTGAAATTATAGAGTGCCATTTTTTGTTCTTAATAAGACACAGTTTTATTGATATATACTCCACACACCATACAATTGACTGATGTAGAATGTACAGTTTGGTGGTTTTTGTATATTCAAGGAGTTGTACAACCATCACTACAGTCTACTTTTAGAGCATTTTTCATCATGCTTACAAGTTCTATACCCATTTTTAGCAATGAATCCCCATTTCTGTTCCCCAGTCCAGCCCTAGGCAATTATTGTACTAATGTGCAAAGTACTAACAAATATACTTTGTGTTTCTATGGATTTGCTTATTATGGATATTCCTTATAAATGGAATTATACAATACCTAGTCTTTTGTGATTGGCTTCTTTCACTTAGAATAATGTTTTCCAGTTTCATCCATATTATAGTACTTATCAGTACTTTATTCTGTTTCATAACTTTGATAATCTATTGTGTGTATATACCACATCTCAAACTCCCATACTTTGGCCACCTGATGAGAAGAGCTGACTCACTGGGAAAGACCCTGATGCTAGGAAAGATTGAGGGCAGGAGGAGAGGGGATGACAGAGGATGAGATGGTTGGATGGCATCATCAACTGGATGGACATGGGTTTGGGTGGACTCCCGGAGTTGGTGATGGACAGGGAGGCCTGGTGTGCTGGGGTTCATGGGGTCGCAAAGAGTTGGACACAACTGAGCGACTGAACTGAACTGAACCACATCTCAATATCTTATACATCTATTCATCAGTTAACAAGCATCTGAGTTATTCTCACTATCTGGCTAATTATGGACATTTGTGTATACAATTTTGTATGAATGCATCTTTTCATTTCTGTTAGTATTTTACATAGAAGCAGAATTTCTGGGTCACATATGACTTTGTGTTTATGTTTTAGAAAAAGGACCAACCTTTTCCAAAGAAGCTGTAATGTTTTCATTTCCACTTGCAATGTACGAGGGTTCCAGTTTCCCCACATCTTTGCCAATGCTTGTTGTTGTTGTTACTTTCAGTCGCTCATCATGTTCAACACTTTGCAACCCCATGGACTGTAGCCTGCCAGGCTCCTCTGTCCATGGGATTTCCCAGGCAAGAGTACTGGAGCAGGTAGCCATTTCTTCCTCCAGGGGATCTTCTCGACCCAGGGCTGGAACACATGTCTCTTGCATCTCCTCCGTTGGCAGGCAGATTCTTTTCCCTGTGCCATCTGGGAAGCCCAACCTCTAATTCTGTTCTATGCCAAAGATACTTATGAGAAAGACCAATTCTTTTTGTGTTTTTGTGATTTCTGAGATTATATTTTCAATGCACTTTTTCATCAAATACTTTTTAACCTCAAAAGATTGCTTTTATTCTTCACTAAATTGTTTTGGCTTGTAAGGAAAATGCGCCATTCTTTGTATTAATCCTTAATGAACTTAAGTGTATGCTCGGATAAAATTTTGCTTTGTTGTGTATCCTCACTTTTGTTGCTGTTGTTAAGTCTCACAGCTGTATTTAGCAAAGTCTTTTGAGAGACAGCAGAATAGTTGACTTTTTTTTTTGTGGCAAGCCAGTAGCGTGTCAAATCTGAATTTATGTTGTAAAGCTGTTTTACAGACATAGAAGTCCAAATAAACAGCCAAATTACTATTTCTTCCCAATTTGGATGTGGGAAAGTGAGTATGTGTTTGGCTTTTGCTTCTAGAATAACTTGAAAATGGATAAATAAGTTTTCCTGTGTGCTGTGTTAAAAATTTGCAATTTTTTAGCAAATCCAAATGTGAAAAATTTAACCCCAAAGAATTTTTGTTAAGTGGTTGAAAAAATATCTGCTGTGTGTTGGATATTTTACAGATGTTATTTTTTCAAATGTAAACCCCAAAATAGCACTATAGGTATTACAATCATTTCTATGTTATAGGCACTAAAACCAAAGGCATCAGAATCAACAATCAGAATTTAAGGTTATTTGGTCAAGGTCAAAGGGTCATTAAGTATGAATAACAAATCTGGGATTCAAACCAAGATCTTCTCAGCTCCAACCTCAGACCTTTTCTTAAAGCTTCCCCAAGTTATTCCAGTTTCTATTCTGTTGTACCATAATATGAGCTCTTTAACATTCAGATATTTTGCTATTTTAAAATATTTCAAATTCATTACTCTGTTTTTTCATGACTATCTAATAGTCAAAATAACAGCATTTCTCCTCTTTTATGGGCTTCGCTGGTGGCTCAGACAGTAAAGAATCTGCCTGCAATGCAGAGACCTGCGTTAGATCCTTGGGTCAGGAAGATCCCCTGGAGGAGGGCTTGGCAACCCACTCCAGTATTCTTGCCTGGAGAATCCCATCGACAGAGGAGCCTGGAGGGCTACGGTTCATAGGGTCGAAAAGAATCGAATATGGCTAAGGGACTAACACTTCAATTTGATTTTTCTCTTATTTTAGTTGCTAGAAGCAGGAATGATTTATCTGTATCCTGGACTCTTGGTGACTCCCACCTCAATTCCTATGTTTATTCATAAGTTAACAAACTGAAGACTCATCAAGAAACTAGCTATTAAGCATTTTGAAAATGAAGTTCTCTCCAACTTTCTGTGTGTGGTTTTCCTGGCTGAAATGCCTTTCTGTTTGTTGTACGTCAGAGAAATGGAGAAATGCTCCCTTATATAAGCTTAGCTTGTTTTCCCAGAGGACTTTGCAAGGATGTCTGTGTCCCTGATCCAGGGCACACGGGTCCCTTTTGGCAGTAAAGTAGACAGTCATCATAGGGTAGATTATGGACTCATGCTTGAGGCTGATCTCTGGGTGCAGTATTATTTCTTTCCTGATTTCCCCCTTATTCTTTAATTTTCTGCTACAGCAGAACTTCCATTGTATCTAAACAAACAAACAAACAAAAAAACAACAGCATCTATTTGCTAGTAAGTCGAAAAGAAAAGCAAGCAATGAAAAGCATTGGAAAGAAAGTAGTCAAGACAGAGTTCATGTTAGAAAAAAGGTGTAGCATTTATTGAAGTAAAGCAATTAAAGATGGTCTGGGGACTCTTAGTTTTATTTTCCATAGTGTTTGTTCTAAAACCGCTCTTAAGTGTTTTCCCCTTATCATCCCAAAGCACACATTTGAGTTCCTTACTTAAATTATTATCCTTAATAGCTGCTTCGATTTTTTAAAAAAAATACTTCCAACTTCAAGGATTTTTCAAACCTCTAATCGTATGGAACCGGGAACCGTATAAGGCTAACCTAACTTTAAATCCTGGCCTAATTTTTGTCTTAATGGTGAAATAATGAATTAAAGTCAAGCTTTGGACATTCTGTGTTGTTGAAGCTATCTCTGTGTACTCTCCATGAATGAAAAACATATACTGTCAACATGGTGGTGGAGGTGTTAGTTGCTCAGTCGTGTCTGACTCTTTGCGACCCCATGGACTGTAGCCCTCCAGGCTCATCTGTCCAAGGGATTCTCCAAGCAAGAATACTCCGGTGAGTTGCCATGCCCTCCTCCAGGGGATCTTCCCAACCCAGGGATGGAACTCAGGTCTCCCAAGTTGCAGGCAGATTCTTTTCTATCTGAGCCACCAGGGAAGCACTTACTCTAAACATGCCTTAATGTTTATATGAAATACCTTTCAAGTGTCAAATATACATAGGAAAAATCTTATTTTGACCCTGAATCTTTATTATGCCTGAAAGCTCACGGTACCATTATCTTTAGATTGTGTAGCCTTGAAGGGCACTTTACACAGTAACTCTGTTCTGTAAGGACCAGGAATGGACCCTTGCACAGGAAAGTGGGCTGTTAGTATTACACTGAAACACATCACTTTAAAGAGTCTGTATTCCCAGCTTTTTTAGAGTGTGCCATCTTTGGATGATTCATGCTGAAAATGAGCCACATCTTGCTCACTTTTTCTCTGTTAAGCATTTAAACAAACCTCTATTTAGACATTTGGCACATACATTATTTTCTTAGCTATTTGAATATTTAACTGTCAGTCATTTCTATGTTTGTTTCTACTTTCCATCCTGAAGCTGTAAATTTGTGTTTCCGCAGAGAGGCAGAGAAGACTCTCTGTTATACCTTGGTTTAGTTGCTCAGTCATGTCCACCTCTTTTCGACCCCAAGGACTGTAGCCTGCCAAGCTCCTCTGTCTATGGGATTTCCCAGAAAAGAATACAGGAGTGGGTTGCCATTTCTTTCTCCGGGGGATCTTCCTGATCCAGGAATTGTACCTGTCTCTCCTGCTTTGCAGGCAAATTCTTTACCACTGAGCCACCTCTATTACCTTAATTCAGTTCAGTCGCTCAGTCATATCCGACTCTTTGTGACCCTATGGACTGCAGCATGCCACGCTTCCCTGTCCATCACTAACTCCCAGAGCTTGCTCAAACTCATGTCCATCAAGCCAGTGATGCCATCCAACCATCTCATCCTCTGTCATCCCCTTCTCCTCTGGCCTTCAGTCTTGCCCAGCATCAGGGTCTTTTCCAATGAGTCAGTCCTTCGCATCAGGTGGCCAAAGTATTGGAGCTTCAGCTTCAGCATCAGTCCTTCCAATGCGTATTCAGGACTGATGCCTTTAGGACTGACTGGTTTGATCTCCTTGCAGTCCAAGGGACTCGCAAGAATCTTCTCCAGCACCGCTATTACCTTAAACTACACATAATTAGAAACATATATGTGCTAAATACACACTAAGTAAATGCTACATTGTTACTGTAAGTCCAGATGAGTATCTTTGGATTATGTACAGTTTTGCTGATTTGTGATCCTCTTCATTCAAATTTAGATGGGTGATTAAAAGTCATTTATCTGGGGCTTTTGTATGACTCAGGAAATAGCATACATGAAATATCAAGTTTCTGTCCCAGTTCCTCACAGTAAATTCTTTCCCTGAAGGCAAATAATTACAGAGCCAGAAGCACTTTTTTCCCTGGGGGGTGGGGGAAGTTTGCTGAGAAAGCTTACCTAGAAGTCCAAAATACTGCAAATTTGTTGAGACAGTTTCACTTCGCTGACAGGTTGACTGCATGTCCCGTCACACGCAGTACCCAGGGGCTTACTCTGTAGGGTTTCTGGCCTTCCCCTTTATCATAATTGTGGAGTGTCACGCAGGTCTGATGGAGACAGATTTAGAACAGTTGTTGATTGGAAGCTCTTGGTATAGACAGGGAGTTCAAACACAGGCCCTGCCTGGAAATTCAGCAGTGAACATCACTCATCCATCATAATTTGGCAAATGGAAATATCAAGACAACCTGCCATCCATCATATCCGTTTAACTGTACTCCAGAGTGGATTAAATTGTATTTAACAACTTTTCTCATACAGGATTTATGCACTCTGAAGAGGGAGTAACACTTCTTCATCAAGCTTTTGCTTTCTGTTTATCAACCTGAGATTTTGAAATTTGTCCCAGAACATCAAGTGTCTGGTAAATTCTTTTCAAAGTCTTTATGGCCGTAATTTTCTCCAAATTTTGTTTCTAACAGTAAGCATGAATATCAAGTTAGTAGAGTAGCAAAGGAAACAGATTCTTAGCATACAGTGGTTAAAATAGTAAGTCATTCTCAAATATCAGTGTTCTGAATTGAAATAACTTTGATATTGCAGGTATTAATTTGGAGCCCCTGAAGAAACTTTGGTGGTGGAGGTTTAGTCATTAAGTCATGTCTGACTCTTTGCCGCCCCATGGACTGGAGCCTGCTGGGTTCCTCTGTGCATGGGATTTTCCAGACAAGAAGACTGGAGTGGGTTGCCATTTCCTTCTCCAGGGGATCTTCCTGACCCAGGGATCGAACCAGCATCTCTTGCATCTCCTTCATTGGCAGGCAGATTCTTTACCACTAAGCCACCTGGTGAAGAAACTTTAAGGAGTATCATTTTAGACCATAGCACCCTCGTGTTAGAGAAATCGTGAAGCTCTCATCATTCAGTCCCTTTAGTTCACAGATGAGAAGATGAGGCACTAAGAGGTCATGACCATCACAGCAGGGCCATCTTGACTTCTGCAGTAATGCCAGGATACGAATGCAAGTTTTCTGACTCTCGGGGATAGCGTTTCTTTTCATTTTTACTGTATATCTTCACATGTCCATTCTACACGGATCCTGTGAACCTCAAGTCTTATCAGTACCTTGGGGATTTAGGGGTGAGGGGACGGATGATAGTGGTGAGAATGAATCTTAAAACCTGATACTATCAGTTTGAGTCAAAGAGGAAATGTATTGGAGAATGTAGGGGAAAGGAACACACTCTGTTCTTGTGTGTTTTCAGTTTACTTAACACTTGGGAGCTGATAAAAAATTTATTCATGAGTTGTGCTAATGGAGTTGCTATGTGTTGCCCTCTTGGATAATTTCTACATCTGCCGAGACAAAGACCAGATACTTTAGTTTTCTTTTTGAAGAGCAAGAAAATTTTAAAAGAAAACATCTTCTAACATCCTGATGGATATTACTGGTATAAAACATTATGTATTAGTTAGGATTAGATCCAGCCCAAGGTGATGGAAAACACAAAATGAGAATGTTATAAGCACATAGAATTTTATTTTCCCCTTCCAGTAAAAGGGATGTGGAAGTAAGTAGACTCTGGTTGTGGTAGTGGGGCAGCCTCTTCTTTCTGGTTCCCTGTACCATCCTAATGTGGCACCTCAAGGCTCAAGATGACTGCTCAAGCTCCAGCCATCACATCCTAATTTTAGCTAACTTGAATTAGGTGATGAAGAAGAGAAGCAGTAAGAGGGGCAAAGGGCCAATGTGTGCTGGCTTCTAAGGTGGTTTCTGGAAGTAGCCACATAATACTTCACTTATGTTTCATTTTCATTGGTCAGAACTTAGTTATAAGAATACTCCTAACCACAAAGAAGACTAGAAATTTTGAAATGATTTTGGAGAATTAAGTCTATATTTTGGGTGGCAAGCAGTTCAGCTGAATCAGAGTTGCATTATTCTGTTTGATTTTGATAAATTGCAATATTTGAATTTGAAAGTTTTATCTGCCTTTTTAAAAGTTGGCTTAAGTTTAGCATGTCAGGTGGGAGACTGACATTTGTGTCCGATGGTGTCATAAAGCTTTGATTATTAATCACCTCCTCCCTCTCACATTCTCTCTGATTCTCTCTGTAAAGTCCATGTTTATAGTCAGTGCATTTTTTCTTGACCACCGTACATTTGCCTTTTATTTTCCTCTTGGGAGCCTAAAGAATGAAGAAAGTGAAAGTGTTAGTCGCTGAGTTGTGTCAGACTCTTTGGGATCCCATGGACTGTAGCCCACCAGGCTCCTCTGTCAATGGAATTCTCCAGGCAAGAATACTGGAGTGGGTTGCCATTTCCTTCTCCAGAGGATCTTCCCAACCCGGGGGGTAGAACCTGGGTCTCCTGCATTGCAAGCAGATTCTTTACCACCTGAATCACCAGGGAAGCCCAAAGAATGAAGAGTACTTGGTAAATGTCCCAGGACTTTTACTTTTACTTTGAAGAGAAAATTTTGAAGAGAAAATACACCTGTATTTATTCTTCAGTTGTCTTTGATTGTCTATGGCTTGAGATGAATGGTACAAGCTAATGAGTAGTGATACTCTGGAAAAGACTTCTGGGTCCATTCCTCTCCCACCCCACATTGGTACCAGCCCATCAGTAGACAGACCCATGTATACAAGATACAGAGCTGTCATAACAAAGGGGGCTCTCTTTGAAGCTCTGCTTTGTTATAAAGTGTATCCTTTCTGGCTTCCTTTCTCCATAACCAGACCCTTGGTTCTTTCTCTGTGTTCACACAGCTGCCCCTTCTGGCTTCCTGGTAGTCTTGACCTTGCTTCCTTCTTGAAGGAGGAGGATCAGTTCCGCTCAAACCAGTAGAAGACAGTGCTTCTTTAATCCACCCGATCTTTGGAAATTCCTGAGGGACATTTTTGCAATGTGGCATCTTGGGTCTCATACCTGAACTACTGAATCAGAACCTCTGGGCAAAAAGCTTGTAGGTTCATTTCCAGAGTTTTTCCAGGACTCCTCAGGCAGCCAGCTTCCTGCCGTGTTTAGGAATCTTTTCACAACAATACAGACACTAGACACAGACCCCCTCCCTGCAAAGATAAAAATATTCTCCAGCTAAATGTTTCACACCTAGGAAGGGCTTGAGACTCCCAGTCCTATGTTCCCCACCTGCACCAAAGCCAGAGGAGACCCAGTCCAGCTTTGCATTACATGTGCCACAGACTTTTGTGAGCCATCTGTGCCCGTGAGCCTGGAGGACACATGCTTGGTATTAACATCCAGCACCATGAAGAAGGGCAGAGATGCACTGCGCTTAGTCACTCAGTTGTGTCCGACTCTTGCGACCCCATGGACTGTAGCCCACCAGGCTCCTCTGTCCATGGGATTCTCCAGGCAAGAGTACTGGAGTGGGCTGCCATTTCCTTCTCCGGAAGATCTTCCCGATCCAAGGATCAAACCTGTGTATCCTGTGTCTCCTGCATTGCAGACAGATTCTTGGGTGCACCCCAAATCTGCATGCTTCCAGGGTGCCGTGGTTTGGGGAAGGGTTTGGAGGGGGCCCATAGGGAAAAGAGGGACCAAGGTAGTGCCTTTCTTCTGTCCCAGGCAAACAAGGTTTCAGCGTAAATGCAGTGCATTTGCCCAGCCTCTATATTTCAGCTTTCAATTAGGTTTTGGCTTCGTTAATAAATCTGGAATATTTTTATGTAATTCTGATTTTATGTATCCCCTTTAGAGTTTCATGTTTAATTAAGTCACTGTGCATGCATGCTCAGTCGCTTCAGTTGTGTCTGACTCTTTGCTATCCCGTGGACTGTGGCCCACCAGGCTCCTCTGTCCATGGGATTCTCCAGGCAAGAATACTGGAGAGGGTTGCCATGCCCTCCTCCAGGGGATCTTCCCATCCCAGGGATTGAACCTGGGTCTATTATGTCTTCTGCATTGGCAGGTGGGTTCTTTAACCACTAGCACCCCCTGGGAAGCCCAGTTAGGTCTCTACTAGTGCTCTAAGTACTAAATCAAGAATATCATAAAATTCTGTTGACAGATAAAAATTTGTGGGGAGAGGGCAGGCATGTCTGGATTCTAGCAGAGCTGATATTAAAAATCTAGCAGTGTTTTAGTTTCTTAAGAAGTGAGGCCGACTTCAGATCTATTGTGGACGTTAATTAGAAAAGGAGAGAAAATGGTATGGGGTTTTACTACTGCTTGAAAAAGCCTTAATGGCATTAATGTTCTGGGAAGTATTGTGACATTGCTCAAGTTCAATTGCAAACAGCCTGTGGCAGCCCCGCCGGCGTGCGGGGTAAAGTTAATTGTCTGAAGAGGGATGGTTCTAAATTCATCAGGACAGAAACTTCCTGCAGTCCTTTGGGCATTCATTTTGACTTCCTCTGAGCTCCTGTCTTAGCCATTGTGCTACTCTGTAGCAAGGACACCTGACGTCAGTTGCAGGGGCCCCAAGCGCAGGTGACTTCCTGGGGGAGACAAGTGACACAGTAAGTGAAGCCTCAGAGAAGAGGCCTCTGCCCAACTCCAGGTAGGAATATGCACCCAGTTTTGCCAGATCTGCTGAGTTTTCATAGAAGTCCCACGTCTGGAATTTTCAAAGTACAAATATCCTGATCTATGTGGCCAAGCCATTCAGATGAAATTAAAAAAAAAAAAAGAATTGTTTGGGCTTCCCTGGTGGCTCAGTGGTGAAGATTCTGCCTGTCAATGCGGGAGACATGGGTTCGAAGAGAATTATTTTGCCATGTACCCCAAACTAACATGACATTGTAGATCAGCTGTGCCCCAATACAAAATAAAAATTAAAAAAAAAATTAACCCAGAAGCAATGAGGCCCTGTAACAATTAATTTCTGACCTTGAAACACCATTTCGCCATTAAAAGAAGCCAAGTTCCTTAGAGAAATGGCTGATTTCTTGATATCTGAAGAATGAGATGTATGAGAGGAGCTCGGAACATCTTGTCGTATCAGATAGTAATTAATATTAGAGACTAATAGCATGGTGTCCAAAAGACTCAAGAGACAAATGGGAGAGAGTTCCACAGGCCAAAGACAGAAATTTTTGAGGATAGTTATTGCAATGACAGAAACACGTAAAATGTGATGAAATCAGTGAGCTTATAAAGATACTAAAGGAAAGTAACAAATCATCTTGAGAGGATAATAAACCAAATGATTATTTTGAAAATTAGAAAATAAAGGTAATGTGTTTTTATCTGAACTGTGGTGGTGGATACACAAATCAATGCTTGTGATAAAACTATTCAAGTTTTATCACATGGACATGAGTTTGAGCTAATTCCAGGAGATAGTGAAGGACAGGGAAGCCTGGAGTGCTGCAGTGCAAGGGGTCTCAAAAGTTGGTCACAACTTAGCAACTGAACAACAACAGCAAGTGTACAAACACACACACAAGTATAAAAAAACTAGGGAAATTTGAAAAGAAAAAAGCCTACAATATTGGCAGAAAGACATTTGTTTTCTTGTGCCCTGAAAAACTTATTTTTCTGTTTTGTTTTTTCCATAGAACGTTATCTTTGTTGGTCACTAATATTTTCGGTTAATGGAAACACACAGGAATGTCTCTGTGTTTCCCCTTTGGCTTCCGTGAAGCACCAAAGGCGGTCATTTCTGATAAAACCGTTAAAACTCTTTAATAAGTGGCTTGACCTTTAAGGCTGGGAAACTGCATCTTAAGGCGTTTTCATCTCGATAAGGTGCCTATGCCTCTGATTAGTTTGGATTCATCCTTCAGGTTCTATTCGGAAAGAAACCATGAATTCCTTTAGTGTAAATGAAACATTATCCCCAGCCTCATCTCACCAGATGCAGGGGAAATCAGCCTTTTTGTCCTATAATTGCTTTCATCAGCTCTCTAAGGCAACAGCCAAATTATAGATCCCAGGGGAGGAGGTTTTCCTGCAGGGAAGTTCCTGTTTACAGGAATGGCTGTGCACCCATTTGTCAAGAGCTGTTCTTCTCCTGACGTGTCACCTCCATTCCTTCCAGTTCTATTAAAAAAAACATGATATCTTTTAGAACCCAATTACTTATGTCATTAACACATTGTCCCCCCACTGAAGTTGCCTAGGGATCGGAGGAAGACAAGCTATGAGTGTGTGGGAAATGATGGTCAGAAATCTTTGGATATCTACAACTGAAGGCTTTAAACTTGGAATTACTGGGGACAAGATGATGTGTAATAACACTGTACAAAGGAATCTCACATGCAGCTTTCATCTTCCCGTTTTTAAGTCACCATATACATTGGGCTTCCCAGGTGGCGCTAGTGATAAGGAACCCACCTGCCAATGCAGGAGACTTAGAGATGTGAGTTCAATCCCTGGGTCAGGAAGAGACCCTGGAGAAGGGAATGGCAACCCCCGTCAGTATTGCTGCCTAGAGAATCCCCATGGACAGAGGAGCCTGGAGGACTACAGTCCATGGGGTCTCAAAGAGTCAGACAGGACTGAAGGGACTTAGCAGCAGCAGCAGCAATGTCGATACTCCACGTGCTTTTCCTGATTTAATTCTGATAACACTGCCATGAAACCAGTGATTATATTCCCATTTGACTGATGGGAAATGAGAGGGCAAAGATGTTAAGTAGCATATCCAGTTGTCACCTCACCCTGAGCATCTGAATATAGATCAGAACGATGAGAGTTCAATACTTAGGCCTTAAGTTATGCTGCACAGTAGGGAGAATGGTCCAGATATCAGTTCTGTATTATCAACTGTGTGGCCACTGATGGTCACCTAACTTTTCTTTGCCTTTTATCATCTACAGGAATGGGAGCTGGATTCCTTGTCTTATGAAACTGAACACACCATTTTGATTGTGGGGATGTCATGGAACAAAACATGCAAAACCTTTGGATGTAACGTTTCCTGTTATATCAGTGAAAGTTAACATACTTATTCCATCACATTTTTGGTGTAGAATCTTTCACAACAGTCTAAGAAGTTCTTCTGTCCTGGCTCATGGCAATGACTTGTCAGTTTGTCTCCAAAGGTTTTCTAGGTGGGAACTGTCAAATATCAGAGTGGTAGGAACTGACAAATTTTGAATAATACCATATTCTTAAAAGAAAGGCTGGTGGAAACCTGGCGCTTTAACAAACTAGACTAGTGGAGCTCTTGCCTTATTTAAGAGGTGCGTGCAGGTCTTGCCCCCTAAAGGATTAAGTATGTAGCTGGGTGATGTCCATGAATCTCCCCTTGGATATTTTGGACAGAAATTTATATATAGTATAAAGTATTCCTTAGGGCTTCCCTGGTGGCATTGGTGGTAAAGAATCAGCCTGCCAGTGCAGGAGATCTGGGTTTGATCCCTGTGTCGAGAAGATTTCGTCGAGAAAAGAAAATGACAACCCTCTCCAGTATTCTTGTCTGGAAAATCTAATGGACAGAGGAGCCTGGCAGGTTACAGTCCAAGGGGTCACAAAGAGTCAGACCTAACTTGGCAATGAAACAACAACAAAATAAACTATTCCTTACAGATATTTTGGCTTGTGAACTGGTTTACATAGAAATTTATGCTCTTCTTTTAAACTGAGATTGAGTATCCATAGAAGATATCAAAATTAATAGTACTTTTGTTTACATGAAAGCAGGTATACATTATTCAGCAGCTCTTATTCTGGGCTTAGTATGTTCTTATCTGAGAAGCTTCATGAGTATTCGAAAATTACTGTAAAATTCATCAGACAAATGGCAATGATTACCATGAAATCAGGCTTCTGACTTGGATTTTTCTGCAATTAGTGGGAAAGCCTCATACTTGGATTTATGTTATTTAGATTGACTGGGGAAATCCTTTTTAAAGCCTAAACCATACTATATGTTTTCAAGAATTACTCAGTAGAGCTTCTTTTAAAGGTTTTGTGCAAAATAAGTAAAATCTGATTTGGAAAAAAAATCTCACTCAATTTGTCTGCAGATTTGGGGGCTCAAAAAGGCCCAAGGGTGGAGAATAGCAGATTCCTTTGCAGAAGGATAATTTATGTATTTATTTTCCCCAAGTCATAAAGGCAGGGTAGTTACTCAGAATGGATATTGAGTGCTAAGGGTTTTGCCTGAGGACATTCAGAAAACTGAATTGGCAGGTGAAAAAAGGTGCAGTTACTCTGTAAAGAAGCATGTCTTTATGACGAATGGAGTGGGAGTGAGGTGGAGTAATTATTAACAGGATTTTGGAAAATCTTTTGTAAAAGTAAATCCTACAATGTGCCCCATATCTCCTGCCCTTTTATATAGCTCTGTTTTCCCCTGTAGAGCTTAAGAGCTATAAAATTGTCTTATGTATGATGTTTATGTTTATATTTTGTCTCATCTATTTAAATATATCCAAGTGCCTAGAAAATTGCCTGGCATGTAGTAGGTGATAGATATATGCATGCTTGTACCTCTATCCATGAGATTTCCCAGGCTGGAGTGGGTTGCTGTTTCCTCCTCCAGGGGATCGTCCCCACCCAGGGATCAAATCCACGTCTCTTACATTTCCTGCATTGGCAGGCAGGTCCTTTATCATTAGTGCTACCTGGGAAGCCCATATCATGGTCAAATTGCTGAAAATCAGAGACAAAGAGAAAGTGCTAGAAGTGTCCAGAGGGTAAAAAGACATCTGATCTTCAGACAGTAGCAATAAGATTTCGAGTTGATGTCTCAACAGAAACAGTGGCATCCAGAAGATTGTGACATGGTATTTTTGAAATCCTAGAAGCATTCTGCCAATTTGGAATTCCACATCCAGTGATGATAGCCTTCAAAGTGAGGGTGTGAATCAGCTATTTTCACACATGTACTGACTCAGTGGACATGAGTTTGAGCAAACAAAACTCTGGGAAATGGTGAAGGACAGGGAAGCCTGGTGTGCTGCAGTCCATGGGGTCACAGAGTCAGACCCAACTTAGCGACTGAACAACAATTCTGTCAGCCCACCAAATTCTTTACAGCCTGGAATAGACCCAAAGTAGAATAGTGTTTTAATCGTTAGAACCTGACTGCCACATGCAGTGATCCTTCTATAAAATGGTGCTCAGAGTTCCTACTTCGGGCACTGGAATACCTCTTCTGCCTTTTCACTCCATGATTGCCTTGACGGTAGGGTGATACCCCTCTCCTTCCCACATCTTTTTAACAGCTGGATCGGGAGTGGCTGGTGACTGTTTCCATGGAGAGTTTGGTCTAGCCAAGGAGGATGGAGGCACATAGAAGGGCATCAGGAGCTGTAGCTGTGTGTTCAGGAAGATGATGGAGACCTCAGTGACTCCAGAGGCTCTTGCAGGCTTCCCCTTCAGTTGAAATAGCCGCATGTGGCCAGTATCCCAGGATTGAATGCCCTTCTCTACCTGCTTCATCCTCCCACCAGGGAAGAGAATGAGCCGATGGATGGATCCCCATCTTCACTGTGAGGTCAAGTTCCCTCTTCAGACCTTGGAACCATGGACCAGATGAATTTGGGTTTCTGGACATCATGGAGCTTAGCTGTCAAATTGGCCCCGGCCACTTACACAGACTACATCTGTTTTGGAGGGAGAAGCTCTGGTGTCTTGTTAAACCACTGACACTTGACTTTTCTTGCCCTGTTTGACTCATCTAATCCCCATTAATACAGGAGGCAAAAGCCAAGTCTAGATCCCCAGCCTCTTTTAGAGATGGTAACAGGGTACTGATTTATAGCATCCACCATCCTTGCAGTCACCATGAAGACAAACCAGCTGGCAAACAGGAGGCAGAGTTCTTGTATGGAGACCCTAGGCTTCGATTCCCAGGATTGGAGAAGCTGCTGTGAAGAGAGCCCCTTCTCCCACATTGGAAGTAACCCCCACCATGGACATGATGTGCTAGAAACTTCTCTTCAGCACAAAGTTCAAAGCCGCTGGCCAGTGTTCCACTCTAGGATGAGATTAGAATTCCTCAGTGGATATTTCTGATAACAAATTAAATGGCCCATGTCCACTTAGAATGAGACCTTTTCCAGTGAAGGGTCATTTCACCGAGTGTGATTGCTTTGAAAGTCTTCCAGCTACTCTCACATTTGCCTTTAGAGTTCCTTGCCTGCAAGGCACCTCCCCCCAGTGGCCGTGTTAAGAATAGGTGTCTCTGCAGGGGGGAGACCGGATGTGGCCAAGTGGATTGCCACTGGAGGCGTGTCCATGAGAGGAGGCGGCAAGCATCTTCTTGCTCCATCCCCATCACAGCCCCATTAGAGCTGGCAGCATCATCATCCACTATTTTTGTTGGCAGCACTAGGGCAGGCTGTGTGTGTGCATGTGTGTGTGTGTGTGTGAGAAACCATTTTTTGGTCAAGCTGTTTTGACATGGGTTTGGTCTTTAAATAGTAATTGCTCATTAACTGCATTTCTTCCTACAGTCCAGAACCTGCCTCGTCTCCTTGTATACTTTGGAATATTCTAATCTAATAAGAAATCTAATAAGATTTTTATTTGAACTGAGATGATCAGCATGTTTAAAAACATTCCATGGGACCATGTGGGAAACACATGGGAGAACCTGGAGCTGTGTTTGAGTGTGATTCCAGTCTGACCACATTTGCTCCTGTTAGCCTGAGTCGTGGTCATGGCGTGGCATACGGCACACAGTTTGTGCTTACAGGATCTCAGCAAGGTGGGGTTTGCTAGAGAGCCACTCACTTTGAGCTGATTTTCCTGAATCTAGTGTTTTGTGGTTTATAAAGCCTAGGTATATTTTCTCATGCCCTATGTCAGGAACATTAAAAAAAAATCTTTTCATAATTCCCTTAGGGTTAAAAAATTTTGGTTTTTAAGTGAAGTTGCCTTGGAGAGGCTGGATCTGCTTTGCTTTGTCAAGCGTTTCCAAAATTCATTTAAAGCAATCGGATAAAAGCCCGTGTTTGCAGAGGGCTTAGAAAGCCTGGTGTCTGGTGTTGCGATGCCAGTGAAAATCTGTTCACTGTTGCCTTTTTCACTTCTAAGGCAAGTTCTGTATTCACTTTAGTTTTTAAGACCTGGTATCCTACATGATAGGGTTTCTGTGTAAATCCCCCAATATATAACATCTTTTAAGGTTTTGCTGAGAAAATTGGAATTACAGGATAGTTTTGTGACTAAAGGATATTTTTCTCTGTTACCATTCTAATAAGTGTAGAAGGAAATACCGTGGGGATAAGTTGAGTTCTGATAAGCTAAATTTAAATTTATATCCTTTGTTCACTTTTAGATTCTGTTGTTTTATTTTTTTTTTTAAAGAACATTCAGATGATTTCTAAGCCTCTTAGTCAACCAAGCTTGCTATATTTTTTTAACACACCATCTTTTATATTGCCAGACCTTCCTTCAAAGTACTTTGTGGCTCTGACCCTTTCTTCTTCTTTTTTTTTTTTTATTTTATTTATTTTTTATTATTATTATTTTATTTTTCCAGTGGGTTTTGTTATACATTGATATGAATCAGCCATGGATTTACATGTATTCCCAATCCCGATCCCCCCTCCCACCTCCCTCTCCACCCGATTCCTCTGGGTCTTCCCAGTGCACCAGGCCGGAGCACTTGTCTCATGCATCCCACCTGGGCTGGTGATCTGTTTCACCATAGATAGTATACATGCTGTTCTTTTGAAATATCCCACCCTCACATTCTCCCACAGAGTTCAAAAGTCTGTTCTGTATTTCTGTGTCTCTTTTTCTGTTTTGCATATAGGGTTATCGTTATCACCTTTCTAAATTCCATATATATGTGTTAGTATGCTGTAATGTTCTTTATCTTTCTGGCTTACTTCACTCTGTATAATGGGCTCCAGCTTCATCCATCTCATTAGACTGGTTCAAATGAATTCTTTTTAATGGCTGAGTAATATTCCATGGTGTATATGTACCACAGCTTCCTTATCCATTCATCTGCTGATAGACATCTAGGTTGCTTCCATGTCCTGGCTATTATAACAGTGCTGCGATGAACATTGGGGTGCACGTCTCTCTTTCAGATCTGGTTTCCTCAGTGTGTATGCCCAGAAGTGGGATTGCTGGGTCATATGGCAGTTCTATTTCCAGTTTTTTAAGAAATCTCCACACTGTTTTCCATAGTGGCTGTACTAGTTTGCATTCCCACCAACAGTGTAAGAGGGTTCCCTTTTCTCCACACCCTCTCCAGCATTTTATTGCTTGTAGACTTTTGGATAGCAGCCATCCTGACTGGCGTGTAATGGTACCTCATTGTGGTTTTGATTTGCATTTCTCTAATAATGAGTGATGTTGAGCATCTTTTCATGTGTTGTTAGCCATCTGTATGTCTTCTTTGGAGAAATGTCTGTTTAGTTCTTTGGCCCATTTTTTGATTGGGTCATTTATTTTTCTGGAATTGAGCTGCAGGAGTTGCTTGTATATTTTGAGATTAATCCTTTGTCTGTTTCTTCATTTGCTATTATTTTCTCCCAATCTGAGGGCTGTCTTTTCACCTTACTTATAGTTTCCTTTGTAGTGCAAAAGCTTTTAAGTTTCATTAGGTCCCATTTGTTTAGTTTTGCTTTTATTTCCAATATTCTGGGAGGTGGTCATAGAGGATCTTGCTGTGATTTATGTCGGAGAGTGTTTTGCCTATGTTCTCCTCTAGGAGTTTTATAGTTTCTGGTCTTACATTTAGATCTTTAATCCATTTGGAGTTTATTTTTGTGTATGGTGTGGACCTATACATGAAAAACTATAAACACTGATGAAAGAAATCAAAGAGGACACAAACAGATGGAGAAACATCACGACTGTTCATGGATTGAAGAATCAATATTGTCAAAATGGCTATTCTACCCAAAGCAATCTATAGATTCAATGCAATCCCTATCAAGCTACCAACGGTATTTTTCACAGAACTAGAACAAATAATTTCACAATTTGTATGGAAATACAAAAAACCTCGAATAGCCAAAGTAATCTTGAGAAAGAAGAATGGAACTGGAGGAATCAACCTGCCTGACTTCAGACTCTACTACAAAGCCACAGTCATCAAGACAGTATGGTACTGGCACAAAGACAGAAATATAGATCAATGGAACAGAATAGAAAGCCCAGAGATAAATCCACGAACCTATGGACACCTTATCTTTGACAAAGGAGGCAAGGATATACAATGGAAAAAAGACAACCTTTTTAACAAGTGGTGCTGGGAAAACTGGTCAACCACTTGTAAAAGAATGACCCTTTCTTCTTATTTGGAAGATGCCTGTGTGTTCTGGGCTATGCTGAGTCTCTTTTTTGTTCTGTTTCATACTGTGTAGCTGCAAATTGAATACTATTCCTTGCATCCGTCTCTGGGTTTCTGGAATGGCTGTTTATTGGCCATGAGAGCAGGTAAAACTTCTCTGTTTGATATGTAAGACCTTCTAGCACTCAAAGACTTGACATTCTTGGACCTGGACTAAGCCGCATACCCATTTTCTCCTGCCCACCTGTTGGTCACTCCTGGAGCAGTTCTCTCCACAAGTCTGGATGGAATGTGTGTCATCTCATGACTGCATCTTATTTCATCTGATTTTTTCTTTTGTGGATGAGTGCATTTCCACTGGAACTGCAACCTCTGTCCCCAACAAAACTGAACTCGAGTATAACCAAGATGTTCTATGTCCAGGGTTGACCATCCAAGGCCAGAAATGATAAAATGGAAGTATGTCCCCTTGGACTCAAGTGTATTTATTGAATGAATGATTTTTTTTCATCTGGCATTTACCAAGCCTAATAGCAATCTTTAAATTAGTTTCGTCCCTCCAGTTCTTCCTCCCAATTCCCCTTTGCCTATATTGTTGTTGTTATTCAGCTGCTCAGTCGTGTCTGACTCTGTGACCCCATGGACTGCAGCATGCCAGGCTTCCCTGTCCTTCACCATCCCCTGGAGCTTGCTCACACTCATGTCCATCGAGTTGGTGATGCCGTCCAATGATCTCATCTTCTGTCTTCCCCTTCTTCTCTTGCTTTCAATCTTTCCCAGCATCAGGGTCCTTTCTAATGAGTCGGCTTTTCACATCAGGTGGCCAAAGTATTGGGGTTTCAGCTTCAGCATCAGTCCTTCCAATGAATACTCAGGATTGATTTCCTTTAGGATTAACTGGTTTGATCTCCTTGCAGTCCAAGGAACTCTCAAAGAGTCTTCTCCAACACCACAGTTCAAAACCATCAATTCTTTGGCACTCAGTTTTCTTTATGGTCCAACTCTCACACCCGTACGTGACTACTGGGAAGACCGTAGCTTTGAATATACAGACCTTTGTCGGCAAAGTAATGTCTCTGCTTTTTAATATGCTGTCTAGGTTGGTCATAGCTTTTCTTCCAAGGAGCAAGTGTCTTTTAATTTCATCACTACTGTCAAAACCATCTGCAGTGATTTTGGAGCCCAAGAAAATAAAGTCTGTCACTGTTTCCATTGTTAAAAGTTAATAAAACAAGTTAAATTCTGCTGAATGCATTTCTGTGTTTTTGGGATATTGTCATCTTTGTGGTGTGACTCTGAACATTATTTGTACTTGGCCTGTATGACATTGTGGAAAACTACTTTGAGTGCTTTCTTCTCTTTTAATATTTCTGTGATTTTTTTTTCTTTTTTTTTTTTTCTGTGATTTTTTTGAACTAGGAAGCATGATGTGCTAAGTTGCTTCTGTTGTGTCCCACTCTTTGCACCCCCATGGATTATAGCAACTAGACTACTCTGTCCGTGGGATTCTCCAGGCAAGAATACTGGAGTGGGTTGCCATGCCCTCCTCCAGGGCATCTTCCTGACCCAGGGATTGAACCCGCATCTCCTGCGGCTCCTGCATTGCAGGCAGATTCTTTACTGCTTAGCCACTGGGAAAGCCCAGGAAACATGACGTGCGTGTGTGCTAAGTCGCTTCAGTCTTGTCTGACTCTGTGCAACCCTGTGGACTGTAGCCCACCAGGCTCCTCTGTCCATGGGATTCTCCAATCATGTATACTAGAGTGGGCTGCCATGCCCTTCTCCAGGGGATCTTCCCAACCCAGGGATCAAACCCCTGTCTCTTACATCTCCTGCATTCGCAGGCAAGTGCTTTATCACAACCATCATCTGACAATAATGGTTATTTTTAGGGTTTATTAAGGTTGGACATGAATGTGTGAGCCTCAGAAAATAATCCTCAGAGAAGACTACCTACTCAGCTCAGATTTCCTTTGGCCTCTTAGCTGTGACCACTTGGCAGAAAGTGATCTTTCTAACTTTATCAGTTACTTAGAAGATGCTCTTGGCTTCAAATCTTTCTTGTTTATTTTTTGTCAGTATTCTTAATTTTCTAACACCTCTTAATCTTTGGTTTAGTAGAGAGTTGAAGCTGGTTTGGCATAGAATACAGCGCTTTTTTCTGGGCCTACAGTCCGTGGGATCACACAGAGTCGGACTCCACTGAGCATCTGAGCACAGCTCTTTTTCTACCTGTATAAATATGACTGAACATGTTTGGAAATCAGTGATTTTGTAAAACATCCTTGGAGTGGTAGCCAGTGATCTCTGTATCCATTCAACACTCATGAAAAGAAATAAAAAACAGGGTGGGTAAGTTTTGAAAACAGACACATGTTGATTTGACGGCTAGCTCCTGTTACTGACTTGCTCATACATCTCGAGAGCTTACCTCTGCCAGCTTTTCTTTGCTCCTCAGTTGAAGGAGCACCATCCTTCCTGATGGGAGGGTTGTTGAGCATGAGTGTTCAGTGAGGTGTGTCAAAGTCAAAGCCACATAGCAGGCGATCAGTGGTGTCAAATTCCCTTCTCATCCCCTGTGTGTAATATAACCAGGGTTTAAATCCACAGAGCGAGTTACTTCATATACGACTGCACACCAGCTTTGTTGCCCAACTTTTAAGACATTTCAAATGGTTAAATTTGCTTCTCTTTAAATTGCCATTTTTTTTTTCTAAACACTGTTCACATAATTTTGTTTTGGCTTTATGCACTCATGTTTTTGGTGGAATCACACCATTTTCTGTTGGCTTAATTTGTAAATCTATTTTCTTTTTGGCTGTATGCATACTCTTTCATTTTGGGACCCGTTGCACTATTGGATTTTTGGCTGCACTCACTTTTTTTTTTCCCCCTTTCCTTCTCTTTGGCCCTTCTCCTCCTATTTGATTTTGGCACAGCTAACAAAACTGTTCACGCATGAGCTGTAAGTCTGCCCAGTACATCTTTAATGGTGCAGTATTCCTTTTTATTCTTTTTTATTTTCCAAAATGACAAGCTTATATTTCAAGTGTGTGAAAATGCCTAGGAACATCATGTTGAATATTGATTAGTGGACATTTAAAATCTTAACCAGGGTTGTACAGTTATGTTTTGGTTTTCTGTTTCTTCTTTACGTTTTTTCATCTTATACTAGGTAGTTTCGTCAGCAATGAATGACTACTAAGGATCTTTCTGTGTATAACACTGTGCAGAGTCTTGCACGAATTATTTTAAAGAGACCCTATGCCATTCATCCCCATTTCCTGTGTGTTATTTGTAGGCAGAGTTTCGTAGAATATGGTCGTTGTCATCTTCTGGGTGGTTGAGTCTAGAACAAATACAGACACATAGTCCAAGTGAATATTTGAATGAGAGTATATAAATGGTGGGCTTCCCTGGTGGTTCAGGCAGTAAAGAATCCGCCTGCAATGCAGGAGACCTGGGTTCGATCCCTGGGTTGGGAAGATCCCCTGGGGAAGGGAGTGACAACCCACTCTAGTATTTCTGCCTGGAGAATTCCATGGACAGAGGACTCTGGCGGGCTCCAATCCATGGGGTCACAAAGAGTGTAATAGTGAACAAATAGACACTCGAATCACTCACCGTAGACTATGCTCTGGCTCCTCCCTTGGCTTCCTTTCCTTGAAGTCCTGAGATGCCAGGCTGCCGTCCACACCACCTGGAGTAACCGCTAGGGAGCTGTGCTGCTTGCAAACGAGGCGGCACGTCCTTCAGTTGGTCGGGGGGCTGCACTGCCTGTGATGGACAGCCTCTTTGCTGCAGTGCTGCTTGACTCTTTCCAGCTTGTTCCCTGGAGACATAAGCAGCAGGAGTGGGCACCGACGGTTCGGGGGGATCTCAGAGCAAGGAGGAGGCACCGTCCCCTCCCTAGGATGGGGACGAGGGCCTCTGTCCTCTTCCTGGTAGCTGAATGTGGACATGATATGTAGCCAACTGGAAGCTTATCACAGGAAATGTGAACCTGAAGGGGATGGCTGGGGGGTGAGTTAGAGATGATCCCCTGTGTGGCCTGGGCAGAGGGCAGAGGGCGTGAGAGTCCAGTGGTCCTTGGCTGGCTGCCCCTGGGGTCTGATCCCGTCTGTGTCGCCTCTCTAGGTCACTGTCAGAGCCTGGCTCTCCCAGCTATCAGGTCTTAGTTACCTTTCTCATGAATTGTTCTTCATTTAAATTAACCAGGGTACGCCTTGTAATATTTAGCATCAAGAGTCTGAAGATGGTAGACAAATCAAACCATTGGTTGCAGTGGAGGACATGTCCCTCCCCTATAGCAGGGGGTAGTATTGTCAGTGAAAAAAATAGATGAATCAGAGATTGGCCTGGGAAACAAGGAGAACATCCAGATAGTCATGGTAGGCCCATGAGAGGTGAGAAGGGAAATTTAGGGCTGATTTAGAGGACTTAACAAAGAAGAAGACAAGCCTGGTTTTTCATCTCGAAGGTCCTTGGAGGAGGTAGATATTATGATCTTGTCAATCAGCATGTTGTATTTTTTTTTTTTTTTCTATAGTGAGGACCAGAAGTGAGAAGAATAAGGAAGTGGCAACATGTCCTTTCAGAGTAGGGCTTCCGGGTGGCTCCATGGTGAAGAATCCACCTGCAATATAGGAGACACAGATTCCATCACTGGGTCAGGAAGATCCCCTGAAGGAAATGGCAACCCACTTCAGTATTCTTGCCTGGAAAATCCCATGGATAGAAGAGCCTGGTGGACTACAGTCCATGGGCTCACAGAGTTGGACACGGCTGAGGGACTGAGCATCCACACATACCTTTCAGAGTGTGGATAGAGGTGTTATTACTGCTCTCGAGAGAGGGGCCCACATGTCAGAGTCAGAAATGGATCCAGAGCTGATGCAGGATTTGAAGACAGTGCAGGAGTTTGGTGCCATGTGTATCATTTGGTTTTTAAACTGATTCAAAACAAAATAAGGTGAAAACACTCTACTCTGTCCCCATCTGTTCTTCTTAAATATTGGTGGCCCAGTTTTTGACCAACCCTTATATAATGTAGAAAATCCTGCCTTACAAAATGGTAGGATGCAATTAGTTATCTTTGTGCTCTTCCACAATTTTGCGAAATTTTGCAGTCCCTTTGCAATTATCTGCCCCTTTCTATGTGAAAGGCTAAGGTAAGAATTTGAAGAATAGGAGTTTTGAGATATTCTGGTCATATCCGTTTCAACACAAACATAGCTCTTTTTAGAGTTTTGCTTGCATAAATTGTTCCATTTTGGGTGTTTTGTAAGATCTGTCTTCATTTCCTCTGTCACTATCAGACTGCCATATTTTCTTGTCCTTTTTTGGCCAGACGTCATCATTTTCTTCCTCCTGGTGGAACAGTAGCTGCTCTTTCAAGCTCTGATGTTAATTTCCTTTCTCGAATCCCAGCATCTCTTTCCAATTTTGAAGGGAGATTTGATCTCTCAGCACCCTGCCACTGTGTCTGTGTTTTCTTGAGGGTCTTCATGGCTGCTTCCAGTGCAAGATCTGATTTCTGATGCAAATGGAAAACCGAACAAGCAGTTAATTCTGTGCATCTTTGTGTCTTCCTGTAAACACACCTGCTACCATGTTTTTACCCCCTAAGCACTCTTGCTTTACACACTTCCGTTTGTCACAGATTGATTTGCTCAACAGAATTATTGGTAGTTGATTCTAGGAGTGAATTTTCTCTGGTGTCTGTTTGTAGAAATAAATCTCACTTCTCTGTGTCTTTCTTTACTTAACTTGTTTCTGTTGTCATCAAATATTTATTTAATGAGTCTGTAAAGGATCTTCAGTGCTCTTTGGGGATAAAATCCAAGACTGACATCTAACGTGTCCATTTTAGTAAAGATGCAGTTAACTTAAATAGTGTAAATGGAAGGTGTATCTATGGAGCAGTCATTCTGCTATAATCATGTGCTGCAATTATACGTTAAGGACACCTGCCTTGAGAAGTTGGGAAACGAAGGGTCATGTTCACCTTTGCTGTCATCTGCCTCTGTCAGAGCAATGGCCCACCTCTTCCTTTGTGAAACAGAATAATGGTTTTTCCCTTCTTAGTCACCTGGTGGTTGTATCGACCACATGGAACCATGAATATGGCAGTGTGGTCATCCCATTCTTGCCCTGGGAGGACCCCAGTCTGGGATTAGTCCACCCTGCTCAGCCTCTGCAGCCTGGGCTTCAGTCCTCCTTTATGCTCTTCATGCTGCAGTGAACTTGAGTCCATGCACATCTAGTAAGAGGCCTTCCCACTGGGCCCCTCCCTCTCTGGGTTTGTGTTCTCTGGAAGTCCTCTAACTGACCCTCAAGACTGGAGCCATCTTCCCAGCCACATCGTAAATTTTTTTCCCTATAAATTCTCTCTTGTTCTCCTGATGTGAAATAACCTCTGAATGATCATGGTCCTCCATCACCTTAGTGATCCGTGGTCCTCCATCACCTTAATGATCTTTGGTCCTCCATCACCTTAGTGATCCATGGTCCTCCATCACCATAGTGATCTCTGGTCCTCCATCACCTTAGTGATCCCTGGTCCTCCATCACCTTAGTGATCTGTGGTCCTCCATCACCTTAGTGATCTCTGGTCCTCTATCACCTTAGTTATCCATGGTCCTCCATTGTTACAATGCTGAGTTATCATTGGTCACATATGTGTCCTGTATTGTTAACAAGATTAAAATTGAGGGTCAGGATTCTGATTCTTGACTCTCAGTGTCCATGCTACACAGAACCCTGGTATGGATTTGGGGTTACTGGATGCTGACTGGAGGATCTTTCATAAATCAGGCAAGCCCCCAACCTCAGTTTCCTTGCATAGTACTTTGAGTGATCTGTGGGCCTGCGTAGAGATGTCAGTTGGCCATCCTTCAGTCTTACTACAGATAGTTAAGGGGTGGCCACCCTCGGCAGCCGGGTGCCAGGCCCCTGCTTCTGTAATAAGGTCGATGTGCTTGTCATGTGGTTAGGGAGACCTGCTCACAAGTATGTGCTGTCCAGAGTGCAAAGGGAGGTGGTTTCCTACAGGGGAGGGTTGTGGGCATTCAATGAAGAGCTAACAAGCCAAGAATGGTGGGCGAGAGGGAGAGCTGGCACACGGGGGAGCAGTGGGTCTTCATGGATGAGTGACGAGAGTCTGCTGGGAGGGTGGGCAGGACATGCCCCCTGAGAATGTGCACTCGAGTCCAGGAGTCTGCTGTGTGTGGGGCCGGGGTGGTCGTAGGTACCAGACCTGGTACGCAGAGCAGGTGACGATGCAGGCAGAGATGCCCTTTGGTTGTGTGGAAATGACCGCAGAGAACTGGGCTCCTCGGGAGAGAGGCAGGTGGAAGCCAAGGGAGTATGGACTTCAGAACCAGCCAATGCCAGGACAGGCAAGGAAAATGGCCACGGCAGGGGGACTTTCCTGCCCTTCAGACTGTGGTGGTGGCATCACCAGGAAGAGATTGAAAATCCAGGGCCCTGTTGTCACTTCCTGAAGTTCTGATTCTGTAGGTCTGGGTGGGGCCCGGGGTCTGTGCTTCAGGAAGCTCTCCGGTGATTCTGATGCAGGGTCAGTGACCCACCCTTTGAGTAAATGCTGGATTGTAAACCCAGGGAATGATCAGATTTGCATGTCCTCTGTTTGTCCTGGCAGACAGCTCATGGATAGCTCTATTCAGAGTCTCAAAAGGATCCATAAATTCCGCAAAGCTTAAGAATCACTGAGCTAGAAGAAAATAATGTAAAACAATGAGAACAGTGCTGTAGCCAGAACATGGGAGAGCAGTAACTTTTTTTTTTTTTTTTTTTATGTGTGTGCTTAGTCGCTCAGACTCTTTGCAACTGTATGGACTGTAGCCCGCCAGGCTCCTCTGTCCATGGGCTTCTCCAGGCAAGAATACTAGAGTGGGTTGCCATGCCCTTCTCCAGATCTTCCCAACCCAGGGATCGAACCCTCATCTCCTGTGTCTCCTGCATTACAGGTGGATTCTTTACCCACTGAGCAATTGGGGAAGCCAAGAAACATTTTGTGATATGGGGGAAGTTTACATTTATAGGAACTTGACTATAACACATGAGGAGAGAGAAGTCTTGTCACCCTCTTTGTATTAATAAGTCAGGATTTATGTTTGGGTGAATATCTCAGGATTTAAAGGAGATACAAGGCATGATGGATCTAGAGATTTCATAATTTATCTATAATAGGTTTTTTTCTAAAGACAGTTTTTTCCCCTGACCTAATTAAATTGTCTGGTTTCCCCTGAGTTTTATTTTTTAATTTTGAAGTTAGCAATGTATTAAAGTTCCATAGAATGGAGGTCTTCACTGAGAATTTTCAGTAAAAGTGCCACAAGTTGCTCTCCTGCAGTGAAGGTCATGTCTACATTTGTTTGATAAGCATCTTTCTGAAATTTATGAAGAAAAAATTGATATTGATGCAATCTGGCTTTTACTCCCAGCCTAAGAGCTTTCATGTCAGTCAAGTGTACAGGTGAAAAGTGGTACCTCCTCCCTCTTTTCTTCCTGAACCCAAGGGAAAGTGGGCATCTGGTTGATCTTGGCAACATAAGTGCCACAAATGGGATGCATTAACTCTGAGGGGTAGGGAGGTCTGATCAGGAATGTATTTCCCAGCTGGTCAAGGCTGAGGGATCCACTTGTTACTGCAGTTGTTCTTGACAGTGAGGTTTGGCTCCTGAAGTCCCATATTTCATTGTTGGCTTAAACATTACAGAAATTAAACTGTCTTGACGTTTCTTCTAGGCAAACACCTGGTCCCATGAAGGATTACTCTTCCTTAAGCCCAGTCAATATTCTATTGATCCACAAGGGTTTTATTCTCCATTCGTGGGGTACCCATTGCTATGTGAGATATTGTCTGGATGGCCAAGTGCCAAGGCCAACAGTTAGCTTACTGAAGAGCCTCCCATAAGAAAGAGAAACCCAGGCCACGTGTGATCAAGTGCAAAATTACACACTCAGATTATTAAAAACAACTCCACACAATACTTTTAACTAATCCCAGTGATCACAGCTTCTTAAGATAACTCATCCAGATTGAAAACAAAATGTCTCATGAGAAGCAGAATTCTCCACTCTCCTGCATTTGTATTAAAAATATCCCAATGAGTCATTTCTAAAGCAAATAGGGCTCATCCCAGGCATAATATGGAGTCATTGACCTTGATATTACCTTCTTTTTTGAAACATTTCCCCATCAGCATTTTCCATTTCTAATGTTACCTTTATCAAGTTAAGAAATATCTCACATTTTACTATTTGTACTTGTGGATTTTTTGCTTAGGCTGCACGTGATAGGTCTCAATAAATATTTTTTGGAGAGGGTATCATTAGAGAACCAGTTGTGTGAATATGTGTTGGTTAGTGTTTGCTTGAGTTTTAGATTTTGAGCCTCTTAGACTGAAGAATATCCACTGGTTCAGATAATTTTAGACATGAGTCTGCAGATGCCGCAGATGGGGTCTGTTGAGGAGAGTCCTACTAAAATTATATTGGTTGTTCTCAAATGATTTCAGCACAGATGATGTAATCTTTGGGGGGGGGGTGCTTGAATAGGAGCAACACCCCAAATCAGTCCTAGCCCACATAGGGTTGAGAATAGTGGGTGCCTGGTCCAGTGATTTTGTGTCTCTGCTCTTCCCAACCGTCACATATACATTCACATCAATGGGGCTTCTCATTTCCTTGTCCTTAACCTTCTCTTCTCTCTTTAACCTTGGCCTCAGCCATCCTTTCACTTACATTACTTAACATGATCTTATTTCATTTTATATTATAATCACCAACCCCCAGCCAGACACCTTGGATAGACACCAACACATTTAAACCTCCATTGTGTTCCTGATAAAGAAGTATTATATTTAAGAGAAGAGGGAGAAGTAATAGAATGTATACTTTTATAATGGAAATACAGCTGACCCTTGAGTGACATAGGCTGGGGGGTGGTTAGGGGCACTGACCCTACGCACACTTGGAAATCCAGGTATGATTTATGGTGGGCCCTCCGTATCTGGGGATCATCTGTATATGAGGTTCATCTATATCTCTGGTCCCCTTGATTCAACTAGTCAGTCCAGATCATATAATGCTGTAATAATTGCTGTCATTGTTTAGTTGCTAAGACATGTCCAACTCGTTGTAACCCCATAGACTATAGCCCACCAGGTTTCACTGTCCATGGGATTCTCCAGGCAAGAATACTGGAGTGGGTTGCCATTTTCTTCTCCAGGGGATCTTACCCACCCAGGGATCAAACCCGTGTTTCCTGCACTGGCAGGCGGATTCTTTACCCCTGAGCCACTGGGGAAATTGTAGTATTTACTCCTGGAAAAAATCCAAGTAGAAATGGACACACACAGTTCAAACCTGTGTTGTTCAAGGCTCCACTGCGTTATCTTAGGGATCATTTTGACCTGGATTTGTTAAACACTGTTAAATAGTTTTTGATCGTACAAGTCTTTTTAAAGTTGGAACCCCAGCATTTAAAATAAATGAAAGTTGAACAAAGCAGGTTGAGTCAGGGTTTTAGAAAGACCTGGAGTGGGTCTGGAAGAACCTTCACAACCTAAGGGTTCTGAGGATCACAGTGTGAAAAACCAGCAGTCTAGTTCCTCCAAGCCATGTTATATAGATCAGGACGCTAGAGAAAGGGAGCCAGCGTTGACTTATTTACCTGATAGGAAGGTAGGTAACTGGATAGATAGGTAGATAGCATAATATATATGCATATGTATATAAACATGCACTTATATACAAAGTTGTTTAAGCCTTATAATGTGCTAGAAGGTAGTTGAGCACAGCTGAATAGATGAGAAAAGCTCCTAAGTTGACAGAAGGGGAACTCACCTTGGGTCTTTCTGGTGGCAAATGTACATTCTTTGCCTCATCTCTCCACACTGCCAGCTGGCAGTTTTCCTGAAGCCACACAGGCATGCACAGAACTGGGCCCTACCAGACCCCCTGCCTCCTGGTTCAGGGCTACCCCTTTAAACTACCTTTTCGCTTTAGCCAAATAGTACCTGTGGAGAGAATGCATCGAATATTGAGGAAGCAGTTTAAAAAGAAAGACACTCCAGTTGAGTTGACCTTGAGAAGGGTTAATGTGCTCAGTTCTCTGTGCTTTAGCAACTAATTGGTCATGTAGAATGACTGGGGAGAATCACGGTGCTTTCTGCGCTCTGTATGTCTCGTTCTTAGAGAATTTTGCACGGAGTTTTGCAGCTTCCCAATTTAAAACATTATATGATGAATTAGTTTTCTTCAAAGTGTACTCTCTTTATGGCCTGAGAATTGAAGTTTGATGTTGAATAAGTATTCACCGCTTTTATGTTTCATAAATTTGAAAGATACAGAACATGTAATCATTAACATTCTTTTTATGTTTGGAACATAAAATCAAACACAAGCGATTGAAGCATTAAACCAGAGTTCCAGTACAATACCCAGAAAATCCCTTGGCTTTTTTGTTGACTTATGCTGAGGTCTGCCAAATAACAGCCTTATTATGCAGATGCTTAGAATAACAGGCCCTGGATGGCTCAGCTTCTTGCCTTTTGTCGAGCACTCCAGTTTTCTTTTTCTCAGGTGTGTTTGAGGACAGGATGTCTTCAGGATGAATTTTTGGTTCTTTCTCTTGGCTCCTGTAGCAGTGTTCATCTTTCTCCTTGTAACTGCTTTCTGTTCCCCTAGTGACCTTCCTGGAGGGTCGGGGCATCTTTATCATCATCCATGTCTTCCCTGTAGCCTTCATTTCTCCTCCACACAGGGTCCAAGATAATGCTCAGCACAGAGTGAGATGAGAAAAGAGATTCCAGGACTCTGATCAGAGAGGTGGGAACTTCCAAAAGCAGCATTTCTTCTTCCCTTGGTGCAGCCATAGTACTTAGAGTGTACAGTCCATTTGTATATGTTTTTCTGCTTTGCAAATAAGTTCACCTGTACCATTGTTTCTAGATTTCACATATAAGCAGTATTATATGACACTTATCTTTTTATGATTTACTTCACTTTTTATGACTTACTTAACTCTTTATGACAATGTCTATCCATGTCTCTGCAAATGGCACTATTCTGTTCTTTTTTATATCAGAGTCATATTCCATTGTACATAGAGTCACAGATGTGGAGAACAAATGTATGGATACCAAAGGGAGAGGGTGAGGTGGGATGGATTGGGAGTTTGGGATTGACATATACACACTATGGATACTATGAATAAAATAGATGACTGATGAGAGCCTACTGCATAGCACAGACAGCTCTACTCAGGTTTAGCTCTTTGGTGACCTAAATGGGAAGGATTTAAAAAGAGATGATTTATGTTTGTGTATAAATGACCCACATTGCTGTACCGCAGAAACTAATGCTGCATTGTAACGCACCTATGTGTGTTCAGTTGCCGTCATGTCTGATTCTTTGCAACCTCATGAACTGTAGCCCACCAGACTCCTCTGTCCATGAGATTTTCCAGGCAAGAACACAGGAGTGAGTTGCCATTTCCTTCCCGGGGAGCCTCCTGACCCAGGGTTTGAACCCCCGTTTCCTGAATTGGCAGGCATGTTCTTTACCACTGAGCCACCAGGGAAAGCCCCAAAGCACCTCTACTCCAATAGAAAATTTTTTAAAGCATTTCTTTTTCAATGTTTCTGATGAAGATAGAAAAATAAACAGCTTTCCATCTTGCTTTTGTTACAAAAATCTTTACGAGATTCCATTGAACCCCTCAGGTCTATAAGGAGTAGCAGGCATCTTTGTAGGACTGGGAATGCAGAGATGACAAGGGATTCCCAGGCCCATAGAAGCTCACAATACAGCAGAGAAGACACAGGCCACACCTGTGTATGGCCTGTGACCTGTGTATCTCACAGTGGTGGTACCCAGGAAGCAGTGATTGATTTTATCTCTGAAACAGGCCCCCAGGAGAGGTGAGCTGTGAGCTAGGATTTGAACAGCCATGAATGGAGTCTGGCATCAGACTCTGGACTGGGGATGCAGGGACTAACGTGGGACACATGGGCAGCAGCATCGCTTAGGTGGGTCTGCAGACAGTCAGGAATTGCAGGATTATAAGGGCTGACTCACTGGAAAAGACCCTGATGCTGGGAAAGATTGAGGGTAGGAGGAGAAGGAGATGAAGGAGGATGAGATGGTTGGATGGCATCACTGACTGAATGGACATGAGTTTGAGCAAACTCCAGTAGATGGTGAAAGACAGGGAAGCCTGGCATGCTACAGTCCATGGGGTCATAAAGAGCCAGACACGACTGAGTGACTGAATAACAAACAACAACTCTAGAAGGGAAATGGTGGCAGGAAATGAAGATAAATAGGTAGATGGGGGTCGAGTCTGGAAAACCTCCTTGGTCACGTGATAACATTTGCACATTATCCCGTGGGCAGCGAGCTGCCCTGGAGTCGTTTGAACAGGGAGTTTGAACAGCCGCTTTTAGCCATGTGTTTTATGAAAGGCCAGCTTGTTGGCTGTGTGGGGGATAAACTGGAGAGGGCAGAGTCCAGACACAAGAGGGTGGGCCAAGTTTAGTGGGAATGTGAGCTGAAACTCCAGGTGTGGTGTGCAGGGGATGGGAGTTGCATAGGAGAAAGTTTCTGGAAATTGTTTGGAAGGGAAGGTGTTGGGAGGACTCGTGGTTGACTCACGGGGTTTTGGCTTGAGCCTCTGGCTTGTGGTCCATCAGCCAGCGTTGGCAACATCCACACCAAACTGCCTGGCACTTTCATTTCCTATTTCAGATCCCGTGCCCACGCATGGCCGTGGTCCCCTTTGATGTTCATCATCTTGTCTTAACAGTGAGCGCACTTTCTCATCTGCCAACAAGTCCACCCTCTCCCGGGGGGATGGATAATAAACATTATGAAAGTGTCATGTCTTCTGTAGGCATAAATAAATCCTCGGGGATGTGCTCAGGGGCAGAATTGCCCCCTGGACATCCTTCAGGAACTTCTAGGTGGAGGACCAGCATCCTGTGTCTCAAAGGCTGCACATCTTTAAACACGAGGGTGATGCCGAGCCCAGTGAGATGCATGCAGTTAGGAGGTGTGCCGGATGAAGGAAGTGACTGATGTTCACCCACTGAGGCACCTGCTTTTGAGGCTGCTTGGCCCACCCTCTTGTGTCTGGATTCTGCCCTCTCTATTTTCATGGTTGAAACTGTGCATGCTAACTGTACCTATGATGTACATATCTCCTTTTTACAGACAATCTAGACACACAATCTGTGACATGTCCAAAGATAGAAGAGGTAGCTGACAGATTCAGGACTTCATGAATCCGGGCCTCAGTTTCCAAATGAGTTGAGTGAGCCTTACAAGTTCCCAATTTTTGTTGTAGAATAAGTACTCCTAATGACAGGAAATTGGGATGAGTGTTTTACCAAGAGGATAGAGGAAATTGTATTGACTTTTTACTTATATGTGATTTGATTCTACCCAACAAATGGGATGTGTAGAAAAAAGTGTTCATGGAAGGAAATATATTTAGTTGAGTTTGGGTTAATCAGTGAAAAGAAACCATTGGCTGGCTGTTATAAGCTGGATAATACAGCTTGGCTGTATTGCATGTGGGTGAGTTCTGGAGTTTATTTTATCAGCTGTCCCAGATAATGATTTTATGCTAATAAAATCATCAAGAGATGGATTTGTAAATCATACTAAACTGGCAGGAGCATTACAGGGCATAAAATTAAATTCTGTCCTTTATTAATTTCCTGGGTCTCTCTGACCAACACCCAGGATCGTTTTCCACCTAGGGTATTTCTTCTTGTTGAGTAGTTCCACTTAGGAGAAAAATTACAGATAGAGAGTTTCTTAGCATGAAATTAGAAAATAGAATTCAGTACTTTGATCAAGCAGTGTTATTCTGTTGCCCTTATTCACCTGAGAGACATTTATGACTTAAAAAGACTTATTTAGAGCAGTGATCTCTGAAAGTCTTTCTCCACACCCTTGGAGGCATATAATACACAATCTGTTGATGTATGGAAGAAAATAATTGAACTTCAATTAAATTTATTTTGTAGTTTGTACTTTAAAAGGTCAATTATATGTGTGTCTAATAATCTGAATATGTGGAGTACTACATGATATAATTTATAAATGAAATGAGATGGTTGTACCTTTTTTTATTTATGTTTTAAAATCTTAGTATTCAGAATGTCTATTTAGCTTTATAAAATGAAGCATAGTTAAGTTATAATGTTGTGTTTTGTGTGTGCAGCAAAGTGATCGAGTTATATAACATATATATTTATATAATATATTTTCCTTTTTCAGATTCTTTTCCATTATAGGTTAATACAAGATGCTGAGTAGAGTTCCCTGTGCTATAGGGAAGATGCAATACAGTAGGTCCCTGTGCTATCTAGTAGGTCCTTGTTGTTTATATATTTTATATAATAGTGTGTATACATTAATCCCAAACTCCTAATCTATCCCGCCCCTCCTCTTTTCCCCTCTGGTAACAGTAAGTTTGTTTTCTATGTCTGTGAGTCTGTTTCTGTTTTGTAAATAAGTTCATTTGTATTTCTTTTTTAGATTCCACATATATGTGATAACATATATCACTTTCTCTGTCTGACTTACTTCGCTAGCTATGACAATGGCTAGGGCCATCCATTTCGCTGCGAATGGCATTATTTCATTCTTTTTTATGACTGGATAAAAGGTTGTGGCTTTTTAAAAAACTGAAGTTATCTTTACCTTCCTAAAACTGTTTGACACTACTGATCTAGAGCACTTTTCTAAAATGGGTCAAAGATTAGTTTGTTCTGAGACCTTTTTTCCTAAGAACACAGATTCCTGAAGATTCTGGTTAAATAGGTCAGATTAGAATAATGGTTATCAAACCTAAGTGTGCGTCAGAATTATCTAGGGGGCAGGCAGAGGATGAGATGGTTAGATAGCATCACTGACTCAATAGACATGCATTTGAGCAAACTCCAGGAGATAGTGGAGGACAAGGGAGCCTGGCTTGCTGCAGTTCATGGGGTTACTAAGAGTCAGACACAACTTGGCAACTGAACAACTGGCTTGCTAAAGCCTGGAGTGCTGATTCTGGCCTCATCCCAGAGTTTCTGATTCCGTGGGTCGGAGGTGGGGCCTGGTATTTCTAAGTAGAGCGAACCACTATGAGAACCTCAGTCCCCACCTGGGACTCAGGACACAGGTGGTTCCAGAGATGAGGTGACAACTACTGATCTGGATTTTTCAGTCTGCCCTGGCCAGTTCTTGCAGATACTTCATCATTTAGTTTTCTTTTCCTACTCCTGTTGCATTGGTAGAGGCAGACAGCTGCTTTTCACACTGTATTTTTCAATATCGGTGTGGAAGATAGAAGTACCAGTGTGATATTCAGGGAGATTTGAATTTGAAGAGAATTCGTACGACTGATTTAATTAAATCCTCTCTGAGCTACTTATCTGTATGTGGAAAACCGAGACAGTCAGGTCACTAATGATTTGGCTGCATCTGTACAATATTTTGGTATGGAAATAACACTATTAACCCAGTTTAAAAAAACAGATTTTGAGATGAATAGGAAAAACACATGTTTTTTTTTACAATCAGTTCTTTTTAAAAAATAAGAAACCAATAGATTGATATGAGATGAAGAATGCGATGTGGTAAGCTATAGAAACTTTAAGAACAAAACAACTCATTTCCTTTGAACTATATAAAATACATCCATTGGCAGATAGCACTTCTTATGATAGAGTGTGGCATCAGCCATTTAAATGCCTGTGCAATGTGTAAAAGCCGCTTGCTAGATTAAATTATGTAGAAGTGCATTCTATAATGCTTACTGTCCGATTCACTAACCATCAGTGGGGCATTCAGAGTTTAAGAGGCATTATATACTTCCATTGTTGGCAGGCAATTAAATGCAGAAGTCACTGGGATTGATTTAGAAGAGGAAAGCAGTGGCTTAGCTATATTAGTGCAGGGTTTTTTTTTCCCCACTCTTAAAACAATTATGCATATTATAGCTCACTACTGTTTATCCTTTGAAAATGTAGTTTACAGCCGTTTATCTCACAGCTCTAAATTTGAAATAAATGGAAAGGACCACCTGAGATTACATGTATTTTAGGAAAATAGAACATATAACATTAATTCACTTAGTACCAGGTTTTGATTTGCCCTCTCTGTACAGAGTCCCATTTAATACTTTATGCATTTGATAAAGGCTGCCTTAAATGGGGTCATTCTGTATTTAGAACAAATGAGAAAAATGTTCCAGAAATCTCCTTGAGGAGTATTACAGTCTTTTTACAAAATGACTTTAAAAGGACTGTAATTATAACAAAGAGAATGATTGCCTGAGTATATAAGTCAGTTTAACCTGTTAAAGTCAAAACCTGAAAATGTATGTGTATCTTAGGAGGAGGGTGAAATTAACATTTGGTTGTCCTCCATTAGCGGTACTTTCAGGAGCTTATTTACAATGCAATTCATGTAACAGTCATTACATAAATATTTCAGATTGTTATTTGCTTACTTTATGGAGGCGGGTTAAGCGTGAGGATGAAGTGTTAGCCGCTGTTTGCAGTCGGTCCTGTCCGACTCTTTGCAATCCCCTGGACTGTGGCCCACTAGGCTCCTCTGTCCATGGGATTTCCCAGGCAAAAATACTGGAGTGGGTTGCCATTCCCTTCTCCAGGGATCTTCCAGACCCAGAGACTGAACCTGGATCTCCTGCCTTGCAGGCAGATTCATTACCAGCTGCGCTACCAGAGGAGCAGGTAGCCCCGACGTTGGGGATCTGGGGCTTCTGAAGCTGTGTGTGCTGGAAGCCTTCTGGGAGGTCTGAAAGCCCCATCTTTCCCCCTTCCCTGCCTCTCCAGGACCTTCTGCTGGACAAACTTAAAGTCTTACCAAGTGGAACAGGGTGTGTAGTCAGAGGGTCTGCATACATTTTCGCAGAGCAAGCGATGAAAAGTGAATTTAGGGCTGAGAGGTAATACCTGGCAAAAAGGATATTGATGCTTGCCTTTAGGCTTTGTGAGACAGACCTTTGCGTGGTGTTTGTTATGTGATGAGTTCTCTGATCAGACATATTGAAACTATGGGCTTCCCAGATGGTGCGAGTGGTGAAAAACCCACCTGCCAATGCAGGAGATGTAAGAGACACGAGTTTGATCCCTGAATCAGGAAGATGCCCTGGTGGAGGAAATACTCCAGTATTCTTGCCTGGAGAATCCCATGGACAGAGGAGCCTGGCAGGCTACAGTTCAGGCAGTCTCAAAGAGTTGGATGCTACTGAAGTGATTTAGCATCCACACACGCATTGAGAGTATAGTCTTAGGCTGGTTGTGAGGATTAAATGAAATAATGACTGTCTGTTTTCTGAAGCAGAATCTGGCTAGCATGTGATGAGTGTTCAGGAAATTGAGGTCTTTGCAGATCACAGGGCACTCACATCATAGTGTTGAGTAGTAACTTCAAACTAAATGAAGGGTCCAGGTAATGGTTTTTACCCTCACACCTTAAAGGCTATAGGAGCACCTTTGGAAGGATCCTAGAATCAGTTTTCTAAACCCAGACACCACCCTTTACAAAATTAGATAGAACAGAAATGAAAAAGGCCAGTGTATCTCAGTAGAGATAAATGTGGTTTATGAAGTGCGCATATACATGTGATGGGTTACGGGGTCATGACTATGGGTCACAATCAAAGAATATTTAGATACTGCTTCAGAGGGTGAGTTCTGATCCCTGACAGTTTGGTTTCCTTTGTCTACTCTCTGGTTCTGGAGCTTTAGTAAGACACAGAGCGATCTTGTGAAAGAATTTTTAAGTTTCCTTTGGGGAAAAAGTGGACCATCCACTCCTTTATAACCTATGTCTTAATGATGGCATGCTACTCTTGGTCTGACTGAATAATTCTCTGCTGTTCCAAAGAAGGGCTTCCCTGATGGCTCAGTGGTGAAGAATCTGCCTTCCAGGAGACGTGGGTTTGATCCCTAAGTTGGGAAGGAAATGGCAGTATTTGGAAATACTGGAAAAGAAATTTCCAGTATTCTTGCCTGGGAAATCCCATGGACAGAGGAGCCTGGTGGGCTGTAGTCCACAGGGTCCCAAAGAGTCGGTCATGACTAAATAACTAAACAACAACAGCAAATTCCTAAGAAAGAAGAAAGATAAATTCCCTTCAATATGCAAATGATAATATTTTATTTTCATAAATCATGAATGACCTTTATAGACAACTAGCTTTACTATCTTAATTATTGCCAGAAAGAAAAAAAAAGACTTTAACTTTTCTAAAAGCAAAAACCATAATTTGAGGAGACTTCATTAACATTTAGCTGGCTTATAGTTTTCAGCCATAATAAAAAAAATGAACATGTTCAGTGATTTTGTCACATTTGGAGCTGATTCATCTTGGAATACATCAGAACAGGGCTGGGTGTTTTTGAAAACAATTGAGATTGTTTTCATTGTTTAAGTGGATATTACAGTTAGAAAAAAATTTAGGCAAAATTATCATGGCCAGATTCTGCACAGAGCTTTGGGAAATTCACCATGTGTGTTTCTGAAAAAGCATTTATTGGGTCCCTACCATGTGCAGACCAGCCCTCTGGTGACTCAGACAGTAAAGAATCTGCCTGCAACACTGGAGACCCAGGTTCAATCCCTGGCTTGGGAAGATCCCCTGGAGAAGGAAAGGGCAACCCACTGTAGTATTCTTGCCTGGAAGATCCCATGGACAGAGGAGCCTGGCAGACTACAATCCTTGGGGTCGCAAAGAGTTGGACACAACTGAGTGAATATCACTTTCACTACTTTCACTTTACCGTGTACTAGCTCTAAGGAATATCAAGATGACTAAGAGTTATAATGATCAAAATGCTTTTTGAGGGGATTCCCGGGTGGTCCATTGGTTAGGACTCTGCGTTTTCACTGCCAAGGACATGGGTTCAAGCCCTGGTTGGGGAACAAAAAGATCCCACAAGCTGGGGCAGCATGGCCAAAATAATAAAAATAAAATAACTTTTGGGATGAATTCCTAGGCTTCTGGACACCTGTTTCTTTTAAACTCTGAAGTTTTTATAAAACAACAACAAAAAAACCCATGGTTCCACCTGATTTCTAGAACCTATCATGCTATGCTTCAGTAATAGCACAGACTGGCTTCAGGTTTTAGTTGAGGGGTAAATATATAAATTCATGGCAGCCCACTAAGACTTTTTTGAGAGAAGCACTATTCATAAAGACCATTTTGAGGGAGGTTACAGTTTTATCCAAGAATGCTCTGAGCTCCCACTTAATCAAGTTTATCTAATTGAAGTTGGATGACATGCTGTCCTGACATGTTACCAAATGGACCCTAAAATCCGTTGCTCCACTGCGGTGGTTGCCCCTGAGAACTGTGTTCATTAATGCATGTTGAATGCTTTGTCCTAGTGCCCTGGGAAGAGAGGTCCCTCTGGATTTAGGATTAGGAGTTGTTTTTCTTTCCAGTTTTTAGTTTGGGAGATACTGTCACACAGTGTTAAGAATGTGGGTTTTCAAGACAGGATGTCTGGGTTCAAGTCTCTGCATCACTGTCTTCCACCTTTGGAACCTTGTGTGCAAGCTTTCAACCCTGTTGTGCCTCATCTTCTGTAACTGTAAAATGGAGATCATGGTACCTGTGTTATCGGGTTGGTGTAAACATTGAACAAGTCCTTAGAAATTGTGAAAGTGAGAAAGTAAAAGTGTTAGTCGCTCAGTTGTGTCCGACTCTTTGCTACCCCACAGACTGTAGCCCACCAGGCTCCACTATCCATGGATATCTCCAGGCAACGATACTGGAGTGGATTGCCATGCCCTTCTCCATTAGTAAATGGAAAACCCTGTTACTAGCTTTAGTATGTATATTATCATCTCATAGATACTGTGGATTGTGTAATCAGTCATTATTTCCTCTTGGCACTGGCTACACCAAAGCTCAGAGTGAAGTATGTGGCCAGTGAATGAGCCTAATGACTTTTTAAAAAATTATTTGGTGATAATGGTGGAGTCCTCTCCATAATCCTGATATCATCTTATTCTTACCTTTTTTTTCCCCTCTACTTTTCTTTTCAATTTTCACTTTTCTTTAATTGTATTAATTTAATTGGCATGTTATCGTGTTGCACTGCCTGTCGTGAAACAAGCCGCACAGTCATCATCCTTGTTGTCTGTTACCTGGATATTGACACCCACTGACACTTCCTTTCACATAATAACACCTTATTCCTGCACAGGTTGTGTGTTGTATGCAGATTTGATAAGGAAAAGCCTCTCTCAAGGTATGATGGAGATATGTGTGTGTGTATGTTTGTGTATTGATGTAAGAGCGAGAACAAGAGAGAAGCAGATCACCACCTATCTGGCTTGCATCACCTTTCCTCCATCACATGTTTGACCTTGGGTTTAGTCCTGATTCCCCTCCTCAAAAGAGAAGTAATTTACCTTGACTGATGGATGAATATGGTCCAGCTGTGGGCTGTTGGATGTTGGTCCAATGCCCAGACTTCTGGAGGAAACGTGGCAATTTGTTGCCGACAGTATTCCTCTACATGATGGTAAGCTGTCTATGTTATCCTGAAACTGCAGGTAACTTATTTTTGGAAAGTCTTCCTCTCATGATGGTTCTGGGACTTTGCTTCCTTGTCACATTCTTCACTGGCTCCAAGGCACTGACTTGACAAGCCCAGCCAGCTCTGTTCTTTGCTCTTGTGGTGCCATGGAGGAGACCACACTCGTTTCCCTACATCTTACAATCTCAATTATTTACTCCAGCCACTTGCAGTGCAGTGAACTCCTAAGAGTCCTTGTAGAAGGTACAGATGGTAAGGAAGATTTGTTGTTCAGTCACTCAGTTGTGTCTGACTCTCTGCGACCCCATGGACTGCAGCACTCCAGGCTTCCCTGTCCCTCTTTATCTCCCAGAGTTTGCTCAAACTCATGTTCATTGAGTCGCTGATGCCATCCAACCATCTCATCCTCTGTCACCCTCTTCTCCTCCTGCCTTCAATCTTTCCTAGCATCAGGGCCTTTTCCAGTGAGTTGACTCTTTGCATCAGGTGGCCAAAGTATTGGAGTTTCACCTTTAGCGTCAGTCCTTCCAGTGAATATTCAGAGTTGATTTAAGACCTTAGCTTAAATCTTAATAAGATTATTAGTAATAGCTTTTACTAATTAGTAATATAGTAATAATAATTAGTAGTAGTAGTAATAGCTGATACTGGTGGACTTGGCCAATTCTGTTAGACCAACCACACTTGCTGCCGAACTGACTTAGAAACACCGAGTGAGGTACCTGTTATATTCACATTGTTGGTAAAGACGTTGGGGTTCAGAGAGGCTAAATGATTTGTCTACAAACACAAAGTCAGTGGGACAAGAATAAGGAAGTGCCAGGTGTCTGACCCTGGAATCTGTTCACTTCATGTCTACCCAGAGTTGCCTTGAAATTGAAAAGCTTCGCTCTGTGCTTTCTTGCCTTGGTTATATGCCATTGCTGTTGACCTGACTCTTGCCTTATTTCATCTCAGTGGACCACCTTTGCTGTTTTAGGGTTCTGAGTCTGTTGGATGAAGACCAGTGATGGGTCCCTAGGTGTGCAGGGAGACATAGGTTGCGGCAACAGGAAATCCAGTCTGTGCCATTTTCTGGTGGTTCCATAATCCTGTGTGGATTCTTTGTTTTCCTTCAAGTGGTAAAAGCAGCTTTATATAATGGGGAAATTATATCCTTGTACCAGCATTGTATGAGTCGTTGGGGTTTGCTTCAGCCATACCAACTCTCACCATTGTATTTGCTTATATCTACAGTGCCAAGAATTGGTTCCTAAACCAGATCTTTAACCAGCCTTCCGTTGTTTTGCTGATGCCCCAAGCTATTTCTCACTGCTTAAGATTGCACGGCAGGACTTTCATCAAAGAACTGTCTGTGCTTCCATCGGGGGTCCCTTTTCTGTCAAAATTCATGCCTCTTTCTTTCTTTTGAATATTACAAGTGCTACTGCTATTTGGGCTTATTCCTGCAGCAGTGAGGCTATTTTCTATATCAGAATTAGGTCTTGCAACCAAGAGAAAATATTTCTCATAAATGTTTGCATAGTCTTCTAAAATTTCTTACCTGAAATTGGAAAGTTGTTAGTATTACATGCTTGAAACAAAGCCACTCTGTTTCTGAACTTGTTAAAGCTGAATAAGAGGGAAATATAAATTACCAGTTGTTGTCAAGGTGAAGTATTGAGTTAATGCTGTGTCTTTATAATGAGTTTTCTGTTCCCAACAGAATGTTTAATTGACCAGTTCTGTTAAAAGTGTTACAGAAGATGGTGTCCAGGGCCACTGGAGCTAGTGACTTAATACAAAGAGCGAAAGCAGAGGGACACGTCTTAAAATGGCCCAAGGTCCCTTGAACATCTTTTATCAGTGATTTGGAGGCTGACAGCAAGCATGCTTCATCAAACTTGCAGATAACCTAGATCTAGCTAGGATAACGTAACACCCGAATGACAAAATCAGGATCGCAGAAGCTCTCTCCAGGCTGGAGAGATGTACTGACAACAGAGATGGGGTTTAGAAAGGGAAAATGTAGAAAGTCACTTCCCTTATTGCAAAGAGGAGAAGTGGCTCAATGGCACTGGTATGACGAAGACATGTGGGATTCCAGGCTCCAGGAATCCTGGGATGGGCCATCCCTCAGCTCAGGCTGTTGACAGAGCAGGAGGTCAAGGGAAGTAGTCAGTCGAATTGGGGCTGCCGTACTGGGAGTCCCTGGTTTAGACGAGTGCTGATAAACTCGACAGTGGTTGGAACACCTGCCTTCATGGGGAAGGTCTGAGAGCCTTCTAGCGGGAGGGAGGGAGGGGAGTAAAGCATGTTTTGCCTAGAGAAGCAAAAACATAGAACTTGACAGCTCTTTTTAAATAGCTTTCTTGTGTAAGAACGGGGATTTTTCACTGTTTCTTCACAGGGAAGAGCTAAGATAGATAGGTATACATTTCAGGAAGCTGCATTTGGGCCTTTTTAAAGAAATCGTTTACAATCTGAGGGATGTTTTCTAGATTCTGGGTGCCCACCTGTTCAGAGGGCTTCCCAGATTCTGCCTGCCAATACAAGGGATGCCGGAGGTGTGGGTTCTATCCGTGGGTTGGGAAGAGCAACTGGAGATGGAAGTGGCAACCCACTCCAGTATTCTTGCCTGGAGAATCCCATGGACAGAGGAGCCTGATGGGCTACAGTCTGTAGGGTCGCAAAGAGTCAGACAGGACTGAACACACAGGCACCTGTTCGGAAGCTGTCTGTCTAGAAGGTTGTAGAATTGATGTAAGCAAGTGGATGGAAATTGGACTAGGGGACGCTATGTCTGAGTTTGTACAACTACTTTATTATTATTATTTATCTTCTTGCTGCCAGGGCATACGGTACAGCCACAGTGAAATTATATTCTTACACTTGTGTTTTCTTGACCAGACCCTCAATTCTCGTCATTGGCAAGTGGTTATAATTAATCTTTTAAATTGATATAATTAATAACATTCTATGATAATGGGCAGTAGAATTTTCATGATAATTAAGATGATTGATATAATCCTTCACTTTGGCAATGTGAAACATTGGGGGAAAGACTTGATGCTATAATAATTCAGGGTAACAGGAGACATTTGAGAGGATGTGGGTGGAACTTTTTGAATCATCAATGTGTCCCCAGATGCTGAAACAGCGGACCTGCTTTGCATATACTGCATTTTCTTTTATTCTTTGTTTCTTTAAGTAGCTTCATTTTTAGCTTCAACATCCAGCAGATGTTTACCCCATATTTAATTTTGAATTTATCCTTGCCTTTAAAAATTGTGTGGACTGTAAGCAAATTTATAATCTCTTTTAATTTTGAGACCTCAAATCTCCAAAGTGTTTTGTTTTTGTGTTAGATTTAGAATAATCCTTAGAAAAATATTTTTCAAGCAAGGTCTACAATCTGTACTGTTTTGTCCCTGACCAGCATGCCAGTGTTATGATGGAAGTATTTCTCTTTTCATTTTTTGGACAAATTATAATTTTTTTTGTTTTGAAGATATGTTGAACACCTAGGATGGTTCTATTAAAGTTTTGAACACAAGGTCAATTATGCCAACTTCCTATGAATCTGGAAAATATGAATTATAAATTTGCTTCATTTTTACTTTCAACTGGGCTGCCTCAATGCTTCGTGGGTAAAGAATCCACCTGCAATGCAGGAGACACAGGAGACATGGGTTCAGTCCCTGGGTCTGGAAGATCCCCTGGAGGAGGGCATGGCAGCTCAGTCCAGTATTTTGGCCTGGAGAATCCCATGGCTAGAGGAGCCTGGTGGGCTTCAGTCCAAACGGTTACAAAGAGTCAGACACAACTGAGTGGCTATTATAAAGATGTCAGATTCTTTCAGGGAAACAGTATAATTTAGAATTATTGACAAGGCATGACTGGTACTCAGCTAACACTTACTTAGGATGCAATGGGGTCAGGGTCAAATTGCGTTGAGCATCAACCATGGGTTTACCGTTCCCTGCAGTCATTGTCGCTTATCCCGGAGGTCTGGTTGTTATTAATATCACTTTCCCTTCTTTTACATTTTAGGTGGTTGCCTCTTTGATGAGCCTTACAGCACATGTGGATACAGTCAGGCTGTAGACGATGACTTCAACTGGGAGCAAGTGAACACCTTGACCAAACCAACCTCTGACCCATGGATGCCATCAGGTTTGCTTTTAGTTTTAAGTTCTCTTTTTAAAAGCAAAGGTGCAGAAGAGTCTTAATGTCACAGTTAGTGTCCCCTGGGTGTTGGTAGAATGAGTGAGAATGTTGCGTTTTGAGTTTGGTGGTGAAGCCTGGTTATCTTGTGAGGATGGTTCAAGAGAACCAATGGTAGAGAGTTGACCCTTGTATCTCTACCTTTAAAGTCTAATTAAAGTTTACTTCCTTTTTCTTTGGATTCATCTGAGCTAGATTAATGAGCATTACCCAATGGGATCCTTTCCCAGAAAGCAGAAATTATGGGAAATAGCTTGATGTCTCTTCTGGCAAATGTGTCTGGTAGTTAGAACTCTAGCTGGGGAATCCAGATAACAAGGCCTCCGTCTCAAAAAGGAGACCTGGGGAGGTGACTCACCTTGCACCTGGGGAATCTAGGAGGATGCTCGTGGTCTTGAAAGCATTCAGATAAAAAGGTCTTGCGTACATGTAGATCCTTTTTCCACTGTAGAAATGTTTAGTAAGTTTTCTGATGAGTGAGGAACATTTGACCAGCAAGATTCTACTTCTTCTTTGTAAGGAAGAGCAGGAAGATTATGACTTACAGACTCTGATCAGATTGGAGGTTGATCATTTTAATAGACACCGGTTTTAGGCTGTGCATTGCACATCCCTTTAAAGTTTTAGATTTGCAGATTTACTTAACAAATGGGGTGATGAGTGTACCCCATTCAAGATTCAAGCTGGAAGAGATGTTACTCTGATTTGGGTTTCAGATAAAGCACAAGTCTTATACTTTTTAAGTGGCTATCGAGGTCTAGATTGCCAGGAGAAATATCAATAACCTCAGATATGCAGATGACACCACCCTTATGGCAGAAAGTGAAGAGGAACTAAAAAGCCTCTTGATGAAAGTGAAAGAGGAGAGTGAAAAAGTTGGCTTGAAGCTCAACATTCAGAAAACTAAGATCATGGCATCCAGTCCCATCACTTCATGGGAAATAGATGGGGAAACAGTGGAAACAGTGTCAGACTTTATTTTTTGGGCTCCAAAATCACTGCAGATGGTGATTGCAGCCATGAAATTAAAAGGCGCTTACTCCTTGGAAGGAAAATATGACCAACCTAGATAGCATATTAAAAGCAGAACATTATTTTGCCAACAAAGGTCCATCTAGTTAAGGCTATGGTTTTTCCAGTGGTCATGTATGGATGTGAGAGTTGGACTGTGAAGAAAGCTGAGTGCCGAAAAATTGATGCTTTTGAACTGTGGTGTTGGAGAAGACTCTTGAGAGTCCCTTGGACTGCAAGGAGATCCAACCAGTCCATCTTAAAGGAGATCAGTCCTGGGTGTTCATTGGAAGGACTGATGCTGAAGCTGAAACTCCAATACTTTGGCCACCTGATGGGAAGAGATGACTCATTGGAACAGACCCTGATGCTGGGAGGGATTGGGGGCAGGAGGAGAAGGGGACGACAGAGGATGAGATGGCTGGATGGCATCACCAACTCAATGGACATGAGTTTGGGTAAACTCTGGGAGCTGGTGATGGACAGGGAGGCCTGGCGTGCTGCGATTCATGGGGTCGCAAAGAGTCGGACACGACTGAGCGACTGAACTGAACTGAACTGAACTGAACTGAGGTCTTCATTCATGTATCTAAATGTAGTGGTATTTACATTTATTAAGTAATCTTGGAAAGGCAGCTTGTGAAAATGAAGTAGGGTTTAATGTTGTTTGATGAAGCTTTCACAATTATGATGCCCACCACGTTCTCCCCATGTCCTTCCCACGTTAACTCCTTATTACTTCAAAGAGAGGAACCTTGAGCTCTTGAGCACTGTGGTTTAACTGGTCCTCAAATCTGTCCTAGTTCTTGGTGACTTCCCCGCAGCTGACCGTCTCCTCTTCTGTCTCTCTTTTTCTCATGTAAGTAAGTGCTTCTGAATATTACTTGTGTTTGAGTCAGTCGTTCTTGAGTTGTTTTTCCAGTCTAATCTGGTTTCATTCTTGTCAGTGATAAGGAGCTGGATGTGGGACATAGCAGCCTCCCTCTGAGGAGCTGACCTTTCCCAAAAGGCTTCTCACCCTGAAGACCTTTGTTCTCACCTGCTTATATTGAAAGAGTATGTGTGTGTGGAGTTAGGTGCTTGGCCCTCAAAAGTCAGTAAACAGGCCAGGTTGGTAGAAAGGAAAGTTTGCTTTATTTCAGATGCCGCCAACTGGGAGGGAGAGGGTGGCGGACATCTGTCCAAAGACTGACTCCCCGCCCCCACAAGCAGGGGGTGAGAACTTTTATAGATGGAGTGGGGGAGGGGGTTACATGCAGAAATGGCACAGTCTTCTCTAACGGTCATCTTAGAATCGGTCATCAGCAGTCTGACCAGCATCACCATGGTTGTTTTAGATACAGTTAATCTCAGTTCCTAGCATATTAAAAAGCAGAGACATTACTTTGCCAACAAAGAACCATCTGGTCAAGGCTGTGGTTTTTCCAGTAGTCATGTATGGATGTGAGAGTTGGACTGTGAAGAAAGCTGAGAGATGAAAAGTTGATGCTTTTGAACTATGGTGTTGGAGAAGACTCTTGAGAGTCCCTTGGACTGCAAGGAGATCCAACCAGTCCATCCTAAAGGAGATCAGTCCTGGGTGTTCATTGGAAGGACTGATGATGAAGCTGAAACTCCAGTACTTTGGCCACCTGATGGGAAGAGTTGACTCATTGGAACAGACCCTGATTCTGGGAGGGATTGGGGACAGGAGGAGAAGGGGAGGACAGAGGATGAGATGGTTGGATGGCATCACCGACTCGATGGACATGGGTTTGAGTAAACTCCGGGAGTTGCTGATGGACAGGGAGGCCTGGCGTGCTGCGATTCATGTGGTCACAGAGTCGGACATGACTGAGCGACTGAACTCAACTGAACTGAACTGAATCTCAGTTCCAGGGTTTATTTGGTCCCATTTCTTTGCGGTCATTTCTCAGAATTGTGGCAGCTCAAGTCCTGGGTACAGTCTGGTCATCATGTAATTAACTTCTCCACCTGGTGTTTTGGTATCTATAAGACAGGTCACAGGATATGGCTCAGAATACTATCTATAGCCCCTGAGAAAGGACTAAAGGCCCTTGACTATGCTTAATGACTACATTATTATTATTTAGTCTCTTCTGACTGTTTTCCTTTGCTTCAGCATCTCTCACCTCTCTGAATAAACTTATCTTTTGCCTGAAGTTTTCCCCAGACAAAAGGCAGGCAGAGGACACGGTGGGGGGCAGGGCAAGGACATAGGGTCCTGCTCCGTTTCAGTCTCTCTGGAGCCTGGGTCCAGGGAGGCTGAGAGGATACTCAAATTCAGTCTTGGGTGTTTTCTCCGCAAGAGTGCACCTGGGTTTTCTTTGTTTATTATCTTTAAATTTGGTGAATATTTTGTCATTCTCCACAGTAGGTACTTGGTTTCATTTTTGTGGTCTTTTAACTGAAGCCTGACTTGGAAACACCGACTTTTACAAAAGAGCCTCAGTAATGCTGGATCTTTAGCAGCCTTCGCTGGTTCTATTTTTGTTACAGGATGACCTACCTCTCTCCGTAAAGGAGGGCAAGGAATAGCTTCTTGTTACCATTCGTCCTTTTCTTCTTTGTGATGTCCTGTAAGACCATCTCAGACCAAGCTGTCCAGGCTTTAAACACAGAAAGGATGGGTTTCTAGCTGAGGCCATTACAAAGATGATAACATACTCAAAGACCGGCTGTGCTCTGGAGCAATTGGTGGAGAATTGAAGCAACACAGGTGGAGTGACTTTGCAAATTTTTGGCCTTTGAAGGCCCTTCTGCCTTTGGAAGACTGAAGTGGAGGCGTTTTACATGTTCTTCCTGAATTTATTCCACTTCTGTTGATTAATAGAAAACTTAGGGATTCATATTAAGACTTCAGCATGTGGGATCTTAACTCCCCAACCAGTGATGAAACCCACACCTTCTTCACTGGAAGGTGCAGTCCCAACCACTGGGCCGCCACGGAAGTCCCTATCAGTCAGTTTAGTCAGTTCAGTCGCTCAGTCGTGTCCGACTCTTTGCGACCCCATGGATTGCAGCATGCCTTCTTATCAGTTATCCATTTTATATATAGTAATGTGTGTATGTCAATCCCAATATCCAAATTTATCCCTCCCCCTCCTCCTCCTTGGTAACCATAAGTTTGTTTTCCACATCTGTGACTGTCTTTCTGTTCTGTAAATGGGTTCACTTGTACCATGCATATAAGTGATATCATATCCGATCACTTTATGTATTGCAGTGCATCGTGTAATTACACATGTAGACGAAAAGGTATTGATTGAGTGTTTGATGGTGCAGAAACATCCACACAAGTTGACAATGGTTAATGTTTTCTAATATTGTTAAAGTATTCGTATTTGGACCTTAGTGCTCCAGTTTTATGAAATGAATATTTAACATGCTGCATATCTTATGTATTAGAAATGTGATCCTGTTTATAAAAAAAATTTAAAGAATACATTCACCCATGGGGCTTCTTTGGTGGTCCAGTGGTTAAGAATGCACCTTGCAATGCAGGGGACATATCTTCGATCCCTAGTCCAGGAAGATCCTACATGCCATAGAATAGCTAAACCTATGTGCCACAACTACTGAGCCCATGACCTGGAGTCTGTGCTCCGCCACAAGAGAAGCCCCTGCAGTGGGAAACCCGAACTAGAGAGTCAGTCCCACTCGCTGCAACTAGAGAAAGTCTGTGTGCAACAACAAAGACCCCACGCAGCCAAAAACAAACAAATAAATACATACAGTTTTAAATAGAAAATAATCTCATCCATAATATTGAAAACTTAAAGGCAGCTTACAACCATAGTGAATAGTGAAAGTCGCTCAGTCGTGTCCAACTCTTTGCGACCCCATGGACTATACAGTCCATGGAATTCTCTAGGCCAAAATACTGGAGTGGGTAGCCTTTCCCTTCTTCAGGGGATCTTCCCAACCCAGGGATCAAACCCAGGTCTCCCGCATTGCAGGCGCATTCTTTACAGGCTGAGCCACAAGGGAAGTGCAAGAATACTGGAGTGTGTAGCTCATCCCTTCTCCAGCAGATCTTCCCGACCCAGGAATCAAACCGGGGTCTTCTGCATTGCAGGTGGATTCTTTACCAAGTGAGCTATCAGGGAAGCCAAAGAAGAAATGCATTTATACCCCCTTGGTATAAATAACCTCTAAAAAGGCTGTAATGAGATAAATGGGGCCTTAGTGCTGGGAAAACCTCAGTGCTCGTCCCGGTTGTGTAGTGTGCATCCTGGGCAACCTCACATGGCCCCCACATCTTGGTTTTACGTAATGCAAATTGGGAGTGGCAGGGTTACCGATCTTCATGCAGGTGCTATGAGTGAGGATTAAGTCATTTCCGTGGCTGCGCATGTGAAAGGCAGAGAGAGGCCCATGCAGGATGTAGGAGCAAGGTAGACTCTTAGCTCGGTGACCCAGAAAACAGAAAAAATTGCCTGCATGTGTTTGTTTTGGGAAAGATGATAGATTGACAGTCAGAGGAACTGCAGTTTCCTCTTGGGGCACATTCATCAGGCACATTTCCCTCTTATTGGGGAAGACGTCCCAGTGTATTCACACCTCAGAGCTGTTACAGGGCTTAGTGAGTGACAAAGACCAGACGACTTTGGGCTTGAAAAGACATGTTTCCTCCTTAAATTTCAGTGTGTATCTAGTGGGTAATATTTCTGACACAGAGCAGTCACACAGTTGTTTAATTATCTCATTCATTCTTTGAATCTGTCAACATTCAGCAAATATTTATTGAACACCTGCTATGTGCGAAGCATTGTTCTAGAGGCTTGGGCTTCGTCACTGAGTGAACCCAATAAGGATGCTTTCCCCGACAGTGTTTTCCCACATGCTGGTGAGATGATTCTTGCATTGCCAAAAGACCAGATCCTATAAGACCATGTTTCCCCTCACTCATTAATGACTTTCTGGATGTAAAAACGTAAAAGGTAATATACAATTCAGTTCATCAGCTCAGCACAGGGTAGCATCAAATTTCGCTTTCTTGGCTGTGCTGTCTCTTAAAAAGACACAAAAAACAAAAGCCAGAGCAAAAAAAAAAAAAAAATCAAAATCCCAGGCAAGTGGCAGCACAGTGTCTTCTGGTAATTCTCCTTTATCAACCAAAGTAATCTTGTGCACGCACATAACTCCTAGCCGTTGCTAGCACTTCCTTCTTTGCTGTGCATCCTCTGATTTTTGTGATGGCCTTGGGCGGTCAGATGGCATTATCTCTGTTTTACACCTTATTAGGACTCAAGTTCAGAGCAAGTGCACCTGTCCCAGGCTTATAGGTGAGAGAAAAAAAAACCCGATTTTGCTGTCTTGAGTGTCGGGGAGTAAACGTCCCACCAGAGCACTTGCATCTAGTGGGGGTGGGGGCAGCCTTCACCCCAGGTGGGAGCTGTGTGGATCGCCTTGAAATGGACACGGAGGTTCTCCTTGTAGGGCTGTCCCCTCTCTGGGTCAGATTCTGGCTCCGGGTCTTCAGTCATGGACCTCGCCAGGCTCGTCAGCTCTTGGGTCCCCAGTCTCCTCGCGGGTGTAGGATGAGTTAGTTGTGCGCGTTTGTGGAGTGGTTGCCAGGGGCCTAGCTGTCGGGGCTGCAGCGGCATCAGTGGAGCCCGCCGTCTGCTGACTGAGTCCCCCGGAGGCAGAAGGCAGGCAGCTGATAAGCGGACAGACTTGGTGGCTCAGATGGTAAAGAATCTGCCTACCATGTGGAAGACCTGGGTTCAATCCCTGAGCTGGGAAGATCCCCTGGAGAAGGGAATGGCTCCCCACTCCAGTATTCTGGCCTGGAGAATTCCGTGGACAGAGGGGCCTGGTGGGCTCCACAGTCCGTGGGGTCCCACACTTTATAGCACCATGGGGAGACATGCTAAGGGCTGTGAAGGAAAACTGAACCAGGACAAGGGCTTAGCGAGGGAGCAGCAGATAAGAACAGCTGCTCTGTGAGCAGAGATGGGGTTCCCTTGGGGACAAGGAGGCCAGGAAGTTGAGTGACCTCCCGACTGAGGGCCGCTCTGTGTAGGGAGGGGACCGTCAGCCCTTCAGAAGCCCCAAGGCCTTGGAAAGGCATCTAAAACCTGCCTCATGGGGTGATTGACCAGGGGAGACCAAATGGTCCACCTCAGGAACTTGGCCTCCTACCTGGCTCAGCACAGCGTTCAAGAAAAGTCCTCCTTTTATCATTATTAAGTGACCTTTCAGAAGCAGTTGGCATTAATCCGTCTCTTAGCTTAATTTGAACTCTGTGAAGTGGGCAGTTTCTGCTGATTTCTTACTTTCTCTTCTAAGTGATACCAAATAAGAAACAAAAGGTATAGTTTCTATATGGATTAAAATGAAAGCTGAAAGAAGCCCATTAAAATGTGAACCTTTTTTGCCAGGATCGTGGGATTTGGGATAATTGTCCTGTCACTTATACATCACACATTTTTCTTTATAAGTTTAACTTCATGGTAAAAAATATTATAAAGTACTTAAAAAGCCTTCTTTTGAAAGGTGTCTGGATTTTTAATAATCAAGTGTTCCAAGGGGGCCAGTGTATTCTGTAAGACTACTTATTTCAATAATTTATATTCAGTGTTCCCATGAATGCTCTCCTTTAGATTTATTCTAAATTCCTGTCTTGTCTGATTGGAAACTGTTACAAAAAGGAAGAACAGTGGTTGGCTATTTCTTAAATATTTGCTAAAAAGTATGCAAGTCAGCCTATATCTATAAATATATATTTTTTTAAACATAGGTTTATTTCTCGGTTAATTTCCCGTAAAATTGTACAGGATGACATCATGAGTTATGTGAGAGCAAGTAATGGAATAAACAGGCAGACCAGTGGTGACAGAAACTGTAAATCTCTTGAGTCTGAGTGAAGGAGGGGCGGGAGGGGCGAGGGCTGGGGTCCAGGGGGATGGGACCACCAGGCAACTGTGATCGCCGGGCTGAGAAATTCACACCCAGGAGCTGCCGGGCACCCCCGTTTCGTGTGTTCCGTGTGCAGGTGCCCTGGAGCTGGGCCTGGCCCTGTTGTTGGAATGAAGGAGGCTGGGGAGAAGAACAATCTTACAGCCTTCTGAGCTAGCTTGGACGGCAGAGGGGCAGCGGGTGCAGCTGGGCTGAAGACCAGAGAGCCCATGGCCTGGGGTAGTCTTGCCCTTGGGTCCAGCCAGCGGCAGCCTCTCTTGATGGAGGGTAGGTGTTTGGGTCAGAGGGGTTTTGGGTGGGCCCTGGAGTGCTGGCTGGCACGTGAACAGTGGCGTGAAGGTGCCCTCACACAGACATGGCTTGGGGAGCACCTGGGCCATTCTGTGGCCAGGGGCTCTGGTCACCCCCGTCTCCAGCCTGCATCAGGCCAGACCATCACAGGGGCGAGGTCTCCTTTTAGCACCTTCGGGGCCTTCCATGGTTCAAGAAGCAGAAGAGGATGAATCTATTTAAGGATGAACTAGTTGAGTGTGGGTTGTTCTTTTCACCATAAGACCAAGAGGGAGATGAAGACCCTTCCCTCTGAGGCTCCAGCCTGTGAGGCCCTGGGTGCGCTCTGGGCACTGGATGTAGTGATGACGTGGGGCCAGTCTCCCAGAGCTTCTGCCAGCTCTGGTGGGGGCCTGGCTGCTCTCCAGTCAGAGGCCAGGGGCTGAAGGCCAGTGGAAGGCCTCCAGGAGGAGGCGGCACCCAAGAAGGTCCAGGGGAGCATGAGGAGCAGGCCAGAGCAGGGGGCAGGCCGGGCGGAAGGAACGCCCTGTCTGAGGCAGTGCTGGCCGAGGGCAGGGCCCAGGCTTGCCCAGGAGCTGCAGAGGCTTGGGACCACAGGCATCAAGGACAGGGAAGAGGGGGCTGGGGGACGAGGCTGGAGGAAGGACCCCCTCCCACCCCAGAGGCCGCCCTGAGCTGGTGGAGGATTCTCAGGAAGGAGGCAGTGTGACTCGATTTCTGATTAGAGACAGCAAGAAGCAAATTGACTCTGTATGCACAGAGGGAAAGAAACAATCTCTCATACGAGGGAGCAGAAAAAGATAGAAGAAGAAAACTTGGTTAGTAAATAAGTATCACAAAGCAGAGAAATATGTAGGAGAATTCCCTAGTTCTTACAAGATTTATGTTACGTGTGTGTGTATGTGTGACAGAGTATGTGTGCACACGTGGTAACATGTTGTGTGTGCATGCTAAGTTGCTTCAGTCATGTCTGACTCTTTGTGACTCCATGGACTGTGGCCCGCCAGGCTTCACTGTCCATGGAATTGTCCAGGCAGGAATACTGGAGTGGATAGCCGTTTCCTCCTCCAGGGGATCTTTTAGACCCAGGAGGGATTGAACCTGCGTCTTTTACATCTCCTGCATTAGCAGGCAGATTCTTTACCACTAGCGCCACCTGGGAAGGTGTTAACTGTTGTCAAATCTGGGTGAAGTCTATATGAGCATTTTATCACACTACTTTTTCAACTTTTCTATAGTTTCAAAAGTAAGCAAAATTTGCAATATAAACAGGAAATAAAAGAAACAGAGAGCTTCTCTGACTTCATACCGACATGATTCTTATCCATGAATGCCTCTTTGGCAAAAAGCTATCCTGTCGAATCTCATTGAAAATATTTACATTTAAAAAACCCAAGTTGACCCCTGTCTTCCCTTCTGAGCATCTCTGGATTATTCCTTGGTCTTTCCTGGAGAGGTTTAGTGGAGCTGACAGGCCGATGTAAGTGACACACTTCAGGGAATTAATTTTAGGGCTTTCTAAAATGGGATGGATGCTTCATGCTGCAGTCTTATGCCTCAGTGGGTGAACCAACTATAAAGATAGTTATCCCATTGGCAGCTATTTTGGTGGCTAACTGGAACTTTGTAACAAGACACATACGGAGTTATTACATTTTATTTTTGGATACATACTTGCATTCATTTGTATCCTGTCCATAATCTGGGACTGAGCACAGGAAAATTCATAAAGAATTTCTTGGCAAGCTCTGTGAAATGATTGTGCAGATCATTATTTTAAATAAGTGGCCTTTAATGCATAGTTGACTGAGATTTTATCCGAGGAGATGATGATAAATTATATCTTAAAGTGAAATTTAAAAGCTTAAGTGGCTGAAAGGGAAATAAATAACGGCTATTTAATTAATTGTCGGCTGGACATCCTAGCTCCCCTCGGTGGTGGGCGACACATCCAGATAATTCATTACTCTGCCAACTCTATGCCAGATGTATGGGGTCACACGTGAATGCAGCAGCGCCCTCCTAGAGGATGCCCCAAAAAGTTGGTTTTTCCAATATCCTGTTCTTATTTGAGTGCTTCAGTTTTTCTAATACAGAGCTGCTTCTTAATTTGATTTTTTCCCTGGCGCCTTCTAGGGAGCATCTTTTCTTCTATGACCCAGAGAAAATGTACAGAATATTGAAATCTTTGGCATAAGGCTTGGAGGCATAGACTGGGTTTGGTCCAGGCAATTTTGAAGCAAATAGGAAGAATTAATGAGGTCTCGGAGGGTGTGGGGGGGGGCCGGGGTTGGGGGGGTTGTCCTCTTGGGAAGGGATGAGCCCACTCCCACAGTCAGCCCTTTCATGCTGCTTCCTCTCCCCATCTCTGCTGACCATGACACCTGTTCTGTTAAACACACACCTTGTGGAAATGGTGTCACCTCCCCAATTGTACTGTATAAACACAACGTGCCTGAGCTCCCCCATTGGTCCCAGCGCACTGTGGAGTGACAGGCAGCAATTTGCCAGCAGGTCAATGACTGAGCTGATGACAAGTGACCTTTCTAACACTGCAATCAATGCTTGTTATTTGGAAAACAAAATGATACAGTTTGTATTTTTCAGCTGATGGGTCATGGGAGCAGCCCACCATTGACATGTGAATTTGTTACTGGGTTTGGATGAGTCAGTTCAGACAAGAATGTTAATTTATTTGAATTGATCTGGGTCTTGCTCTTATAAAAAGGTGTTGGACATTGGGTAATGGCACAAATGACTATGAATAATTGGTTTTACACGTCGGTTAAACAGGCATTTAGAACATTCGTTTTACACAGTAGTACTATATACTAGCTTTGGCGACATATTTTGTTCAGATTTGATGTTTTGCAGTTGTTTTGAAATTAAAAATGATTGAGATACGTGAATGTGTGTGTTTTTTGTGTGGTATTAAATGCCACATGTGTGTGGTATTTAAATAGCATCTCTGCATGTTTCCTGAAATGGTTGTTGAGGCCCTGTGAATACATGGCCATGAGGGTGCAGAGCTCTGGGGAGAGATCTTGGGAGGAGACTAGCTGCCGGCTCTCCTGTTCAGGAAACAGGGGGGCGTGTGCACCCCTGTGCCCTCTGTTGTGAATGCAGCCACACCTGCTGTGGCAGGCGGATGTGTGTGCAGGTGCCACCTGTCACTTTCAGGCAGAAGCTTCTAGAGTCAGATTCCCCATGATGTCTTCCCTTTTTCTGGCCTTGGTGATTCAGGTGCTTTTAGCCCAAGTGACCAGACGACCCCCCTCCGAAAGCCCCCTGCCGCCAACACACTCAGAAATACATGTTCACCTGAGCGCTGGGGGCAGGTGCCCGAGTGAGAGAACTTCCTGTGTGAAGCCACTGAGATTTGGGGGTTGTGGGGGTTTTTTAAAATATTTTTTTATTTAATTCATTTATTTGGCTGCACTGGGTTTTAGTTGCAACATGTGAACTCTTAGTTGTGGTATGTGGGATCTACTTCCCTGACCGGGGGTCAAATCCAGGCCCCTTGTGTTGGGAGCGTGAAGTCTTAGCCGCTGAACTGCCAGGGAAGCCCCTTGGGGTTGTTTTTGAATGATTCTCAAACTTTTTGGTCTTAGGACCCCTTTACACCCTTAAAAATTTTTTTGAATATACAAAGAACTTTTGATATTCATATTTTCTGGATTGAAAATTTAAACCGAATAATTTTGAAAACAGAGTGCATCAGCATACATTCCATTAGCCATCAGAGCAGTGATGTGCAACTGTTAGTAGTTGAGTGTGAAATGGTAATAATAAAGTCAAACAATGCCCTATCAGGAAAACAGTTTTAACCTTGTGAGTGAACTCTTGGGGATTTCAAGGGTCCCTAGAAGATGCTCTGAAAACCACCAACCTAGACCATCTTAAAAGATATGTCTCCCTTGATGATTGACAGTTAAAGGCTTGAAGGAGTCTGGAAAGAAAAGAAAAAGAGGGAAGGATTTTGTAAATACAGTTGATCCTCGAACAACATGAGTTTGAACTGCATGCTTCCACTTATATGCAGATTTTTTTTCCAGTAGTAAACACTACAATCTGCAGGAGTCAAGGTTGGTTAAATCACCGGTTCTGACCTGAATGGCGTATACAGAAGGGCCACCTCTCAGTTATACACAGATTTTTTGTCTGAGTGGAGGGTCCATACCCCTAACCCTTGCATTGCTCAAGGGTCAGTTGTATTGCAAAAAAAGACTATCCCTGAGTGTCACAATTCACATTTTATTTCTGAATAAAGACATTGTAACTAGTTTCTATTATTACAACATATTCTTTCCTTATTCTAATAAATACTCATTCAAAATGAAATAATGTTCACAAGTTGCATTGTATAAAGTCACATAACTGTGAATGTTACTAGTTCTCTGAAGTTGGGTTTATGAAGCATCATGCTATAGAAAAATATAAGAGTAGGATTCATATTCATATATTTGAAATTGTTTGAGTATAGGTTTTCTGAACTGCGGTGGGTTGGATAAAGTGAATTATTTAAACTCATTCTTTATGAGTAAGCCTGTATAAAGTCATTCAGTAGTGCCGCTTCTGAGATTTTAAACTGTGGAACTGTTGTATATATTGTTGTGATAAAATAATTTCAACCCCTTTATTATGAAGTGCAGTGACACAGTGATATAAAGATGGTTGAGCATCATTCAGGGTGACTAGGAATTGTGCTGGATAGAACACATAGGAATTGCATAGGAATTGATGACAAATCCTTAGGTGAACTTATCAGTCACACAGCTCCTGTCAACAGCCCTGCTATGTAAGGGGATACATTTATTTCCAAAGACATGAATTCTAACAAGAATTTGGTAATATTTAAAAGGCATTGACCAACTCAATGGACATGAGTTTGAGTAAACTCTGGGAGTTGGTGATGGACAGGTGGACAGAGAGGCCTGGTGTGCTGCAGTCCATGGGGCTGCAAAGAGTCGGACACGACTGAGCAACTGAACTGAACTAAAAGGCATGATGGAGAAACATCTCCTAAGTTTAATGTTAATATAGCCATAGAAAGAGTTACCAGGGAAGTCTAGTGATCTTTATAGGTTTTTACAACTATGAGAGATAGTTAATACTTAAGCTTGAGGATTCTTTATCAGCTGAGCCACAAGGGAAGCCCAAGAAAATTGGTTGAGTGGGTAGCCTATTCCTTCTCCAGTGGATCTTACTGACCCAGGAATTGAAGCGGAGTCTCCTGCATTGCAGGCAGATGTGGGAGACCTGGGTTCGATCCCTGAGTTGGGAAGATCCCCTAGAGAAGGAAGAGGCTACCTACTCCAGTATTCTGGCCTGGAGAATTCCATGGACTATATAGTCCATGGGGTTGCAAAGAGTCAGAGATGACTGAGCTTGAGGAAGAAGCCAGATGTGGATGACCTTTCTAGTTTTTTCTAGCACTAGAAACTTTTCTCCTTTTTCAATAAATCCTTAGGAAGCACCTGCTGTGGGCAGACACTGTTTTTGTGTCCTAAGTGATAATGTCATGAACAACCTAAGTGCAAGGAGGCAATGTTTTCCTTGACAGAAAGTATTTCCTTGATGAAGTTTTAAAATAGAATAACACGCTGAATGGAAGACAAGAAAATTAAACTCGTGCAGTTGCAGGGACTCACTAAGGATTAGTTTAATCACTAATTGCCTACCCATCATGGTGGCTTTTGAAGCCTGGGACTCACTTTAGAAAGTCCTTGTTTTTCGGAGTCCCGGCAGGCTGAGAACGCTTTAATAGGCTTCCTAAGAAGATCTGATGGCTGTGATGTACAGTCAGAAGTGGCCATCTGCCCACTGGCTGTGGCAGGCACCCACAGCTGCCCTAAGATGCCAAGAGACACCCTTCTCCTTTCTTAGGTAGAACTGTATAGAGGGAGGGCTCCTCCACTGATGGAGTCCTCTCTATAAAATGCCTGAGCTTGGCTCATACTGATCCAAGAAGTGGAGTGTTTTCTTTCATTTCAACCTTTAAATAACAGGAGTATATGCTTGTGACTTGGTGTGGCCCGTCACACTTTCTTACCCCTGAAATGAAGTGGGATAATATTTTGTTGTCTTCCTAATGCATCTTTTTAAGTAACTTTATTTTATATTGGAGAATATTTGATGTACAGTGTTGCATTAGTTTCAGGTATACAGCAAAGTGATTCAGTGTATCTTTAATAAGATTTTAATCAACCTGTAGCCAAGTCACTTTCTAATTTGGGCAATTCCTCGAGTCCCCCAGCAGGTGGAGACGTGCAGTTTTTTTGCTCTTTGTAGGGGCTGCTTCTTGCCCCTGGGACCAGGCTACACTTCCAAGATGCAGAGAAAATGCAGTGTCAGGTTCTACAGGTGAGCTAGCAGCCATGTTCTCTGCTCCCCACCCCCCCCCCCCCCCCCATGCCTGGTTAAGAGCTCCTATTTATTTCTGCGTTTCGTAAGGTCTTCATCATTAGCAACCTTCCCCAGCACCTAAGAACAATATTTTCTTAGATGACATATGCACAACAAAGCCAAGAGCAGAGAATCCCCTGCACCCCAGGGAGCAGGTTTAAACCTTCTGTGATCTCCCCACTGGCTACACCCTGCTGTGTGCTGACTCAGAGTAAACCCCAGAGGTCAGATCTTATTCAGCCAGCAGGATAGATGTTGGTCAGAGATTCTGTGAGCTCAGCATCCAGAGTACAGACCGAGTACCCTCATTTGCGTCTTTCCACACCCACCCAAACAGTTCAGTTCAGTTCAATCGCTCAGTCATGTGCAACTCTTTGTGACCCATGGACTGCAGCACGCCAGGCCTCCCTGTCCTTCATGATCTCCCAGAGTGTGCTCAAACTCCTGTTTGTTGAGTCAGTGATGCCACCTAACCATCTCATCCTCTGTTGCCTTCTTCTCTTCCTGCCCTCAATTTTTCCCAGCATCGGAGTCTTTTCCAATGAGTTGGCTCTTCACATCAGATGGCCCAACTATTGAGGCTTCAGCTTCAGCGTCAGTCCTTCCAATGAATATTCAGTTGATTTCCTTTAGGATTTACTGGTTTGATCTCCTTGTCCACACCAAAGGAATGGTAAACAGTCCTGGTTCCAAGGAGTCTTCTGATTCAAGTGATTTGTTTCTTTTCTTTCCTTCTTGATTAACTTATACCATTCCATTCAGGAGTTAAAGAAGAGATCTCCCATCTAAGACAAACTCCACAAAACCTTCCAAAAATATTAACTGTCAGGAAGGCCTTTAAAATCTTGACATTTGTTGCATTTCCTGCTATTTCTACTAATCAGTGGGGGAACATGATTGGTTTTCAAATTGTTAAGTCCAGTGCTTTCTGAGCTGTTAAATTTTCCTCCAGTGCATTAGAAAGGAAAGAAAGGTAACATCCTGTGGTCATTCATGGGAGCGGCTGCTAATGCTTGAGAACTGCAAGTGAGAATTTGGCTAACAAAAATATCAATAGATGGAAAACAACTCAACAACCAAACAAGTAAAAAAAAAAATCCAATTGTGACCAAAGGCTTTGTTCTTTAAGGAGCTAGTAGTTTATATATTTTTGTACTATTAGACATTCTCTATAATTTGAAGATGCAGTTTACAAATAGGTTGTTTTCCAAGGCAGATCATTAATTTCATTCATGAGAGTCATTTTCATTTACTTTGTAAGTCTTTGTACAGCAAATGCAATGATGATTCCACAAATGTCTATTGACTTATTGAATGAGTTCTGAGAATAGGATTCATCCCAACTCAATAGGTCCTGTGATCTACTTCCTTATTTTCAAATTAAAGAACTTTCTAAAGAAAATGAAGCTCTTTGTTGTTGTTGTTTTTTCCTTTTTTGCTGAAAATTGATAGAGTACAAAGATGTACTAGATACCATGACAAATAAATCTTAAAATCTCAGTGTTTTAATACTGGAGGCATTTATTTTCCTTGTATATAATAGTCTGGAGTGGTTCCAGTTTGGAGGTTTTGGGGTTGGGAACCCTGTTGTAGACAGACATTCAGGTTGAAAAGGACTCTGTCATTTTAAGCATGTGTTCTCCAAGATTGCCCTCAAATGAACACCTAGCTGAAAAAGAACAAAGTCGTGGAGGATGGATGAGGGAGGCTTTTATGGACAGATTTGGAATCGGAGAGGAAAAAGTCATGGGATCTTTATGACCTGCAAAGGCCAGCGGGGGTACCATTTAGTGAGTGTCACTCACAAAAGAAAAAAAAAGAACATTGAGGGACTCAGCTGCAGTCCCTGCCACACTTGGCCCTTTTGTTGTTGTTGTTCAGTCGCTAAGACGTGTCCAGCTCTTTGTGATCCCAAGGACTGCAGCACACCAGGATCCTCTGTCTTGCACCGTTTCTTGGAGTTTGCTCAAATTCATGTCCATTGAGTCAGTGATGCGATCTAACCATCTCATCCTCTGCTGCCCCCTTCTTTTTTGCCTTCAATCTTTTCTAGCATCAGAGTCTTTCCCAATGAGTTGGCTCTTTACATCAGGTGGCCAAAGTGTTGTAGCTTCAGTGTCAGCATCAGTCCTTCCAGTGAATATTCAGGGTTGATTTCCTTTAGGATTGATTGGTTGGATCTCCTTGCTGTCCGAGGGACTCTCAAGAGTCTTCTCCAGCACTACAGTTGGAAAACATCACTTCTTTGGCACTCAGCCTTCTTTAAGGTCCACTTGACCTTAGAGGCTTTTGTTTAAGAAAAGGTCATAATCCTTCCTAGTAAATTATTATAAGAGAAAATCACTTTAAATTGAATATAATGATGGATTTATTTTCCTTTAAAGGAGTACCATCTCTAAAAATTCCAGTTAATTGATCAAGAGTAACTTTGGGGAACTTAACTTTATGGTGTCTTAATAGAAAAGTCAGTGAAGAATTAATCCATAACTGGTAGATCTTGCACATCATGAGCCTTTCCTAAGCCCTATGTTATTAAACCAGATCTTAATATTTCTCTAAAATAGATATTCTCTTACCTTAACTGTGAGAAGATAATTTCCCAGATACAGCAAAGATATATGAGCATATATTGCTACTTAATTCAGTAAAGTAAATATCATTGAATAAATGTCAGCTTTTCCAGGGAAATCACTGTATATAATCTCTCTGGATAATATATTTATCAAAAAAAAAGAATCGATACTGAGAGTAAACAGATTCTTAATGCATCCGAAGGAGCTTCCTAATAAACCTGAATGCCAGCTCATAATTTAAAGCTATTGATACCAATGGGTGTTTACAGATGACATCATCGTCACTTTAGTAGATTATTCTTCATGGTGGTCGGGTGCGATGTATCAAATTCACTTTTAGCCTTGGGCTCGGGAGAGGTGTGGTGTCTTGTAGAGGGGTGTCAGGACCACTCTGGATTTTCTTTTTGTGCAGGAAAACTCCAGCAGGTGCAGAGCCCACGGCACTTTCGTTCCCTTTCATTCTGTTTTTCTCTGACAGTGCTTCTCTGGGGTCTCGGGGCTCTCAGCCTATCAGTCCTCTGATGGCAGCTGTGCTCAGCTTCCTGGGGCTCGTTTGCCTCATTATATGGGCTTGTATTTCACAAACTTTTGGTGCCCACTGACTATATGACTGACACATAATGCATTTTTTGAAATTACAAGTCATTCACAAATTTCATTTTCTTTTTAATTTTTGTTTTATATTGGAGTCTAGTTGATTTACAATGTCATGTTAGTTTCAGGCATACAGCAAAGTGATTCAGTGAAACATACACATATTATATCTATTCTGTTTCAAAGTCTTTTCCCGTTTAGGTGATTACAGAATCCTGACTAGATAAGGTGAATGTTGAAAGGTTGTATTTTACATTGGCAAAAATAAAAGTGGTTTCTTTCCAGATGTCTTTTAAAAGACATCTGTTTTCCACTTACCTACAAACCTGGCCCTTGAGGTTTCTCCCTACGGACCCTGCTAGGATCATATCAAGGGACATCTCACACCCAAAATCTGGAAGTTTGGATATTTCAAAACTTGGAGATAATAATAAGTAGATCCCTAAAGCAGAGTGTGGTTGCACTCAGCTTTAGAAAATGTTTCTGATTCTATTGAAGTATCAGGAGTGGGTTCTTATTCTCTCTGTATTACACCCAACAGGCAGGCAGCTGTTAGCATGCTTTGTAGACTTCCAACATTATCTTCAAAAAAGGATAAATTCTAGCACACCAAGACACGTGAACAAAAGAGAAAATAGACTGTTCTTCATATGGCCATATCTGTATCTCACTGCTGGATCACATGGCTTACAATGTACCTGAAATTAGTATTTTTAATCTGTTTTATTATCTTATGAATAACTTAACTATATTGCATTGTAATATTTTCAGTGTTTGAAGTGCTCCCATGTAAACATTTAAATTAACACCATCAAAAGATTATATCTTAGCATCTCTGCATTTTTTTTAATGGGTCAAGGATATTAAAAATAGCACTGCACTCGTTGACTCTGAGTTTCTGATGCCATCTGCCTGTGAGTAAATCAAGATGTGGGGTGGTCACCCAAGGACACTCCCAGCTCCTTGATGGAAGCCTGGCCAGGCCTCCGGTAGGATGACCTGAGCACTTTTCCACGTCTACACCCTGTCTTACAAAACAAGCCTTAAGGACTTCCCTAGTAGTACAGTAGATCAGACTCCTCCTGCCAGTGCAGGGGACCTGGGTTCGATGCCTGGTCCACGAAGATGCCACATGCCGGGGAGCAACTAAGCCCATGCACCACAACTACTGAACCTGTGCTCTAGAGCCTGGGAACCCCAGCTACTGAGCCCACACACCCTAGAGCCCATGCTCCATAACAAGAGAAGCCTGCACACCACAACTCGAGAGTAGCCCCTGCTTGCTGCAACTAGAGAATCTGCTCAAAAGCAATGAAGACCCAGCACAGCCAAAAATAAAGTAGTTAAATTAAATTAAAAAACAAGCCTCAAATACATCAACCTCAATGCTTCAAGACTGCCAGGCTCCTCTATCCACGGAATTCTTCAGACAAGTAGGTTGCCATTTCCTTCTCCAGGAGATCTTCCCAACACAGGGATCCTGCATTGGCAGGCGGATTCTTTACGGGCTGAGTCCCCAGGGTAGCCCCAAAGTTGTAGGAAGTTCTTCCTGTAACCCAGTCTGTTCTAGAGCTGTTTCACAGGCTGCCTTCAGTGGTTATCTCCTGGCAGGTACTGTGGGCAGCTGTCATCCTCCACTCGACCGCTTGGGTTTTCTATGGCCTTTGTATCTTGGTATTAGCTTGGTGGCCAACGGTGTCATTAGATGCAGAGATTCTCTTCTGTTTTCTGTCTGCACATAATCTGGTTCACCAGCCTTGAGGCTGGCTCCTGGAGGACCTCAAAATGTGATAATGTCAATTCCTAGACAGGTTGATAAGAAGTCTGGGGTGCCCAAGGAGGAGAAAAGGGGGTTTGGAGCTCTCGAAGGGGAGATAGAGGTCTGGAATTCTCAAGGAGGAGGAAAGGACAAACATCGTTTTTTTCTCTACATTTCTTAGTCTTAGTCACATAAAACGTTTTTCTCTTTAAGCCCGGAACTGATGATTACACAACAAACAACTCATTTCAAACTCTGTACTAGGGATTACATAACAACAATGTATCCTGCTTGAGGACAGTCTCTCCTTCCTGAAAACCTTCTGGCTAATCCTGTTATCTTAAAATGTAAATTATGGAAATGGGTCTAGTAAGATCTTTACAACCTTGAGACATTCTTTTGATTTATTGTAATAACTAATTTAAAAAGTATTTAACTCCCTTGCTAACACTAGCAAGGGGGGCACTCTCCATCCCCCTTCTGATGTCTATGTCAGAAGCTTTCTCAGTCCCTTTTAACTTTAACAAGACTCTGCTACACAAAAGCTCTGTATGCAGGTCAGGAAGCAACAGTCAGAACTGGACATGGAACAACAGACTGGCTCCAAATAGGAAAAGGAGTATGTCAAGGCTGTATATTGTCACCCTGCTTATTTAACTTATATGCAGAGTACATCATGAGAAACGCTGGGCTGGAGGAAGCACAAGCTGGAATCAAGGTTGCCGGGAGAAATATCAATCACCTCACATATGCAGATGACACCACCCTTGTGGCAGAAAGTGAAGAAGAACTAAAGAGCCTCTTGATGAAAGTGAAAGAGGAGAGTGAAAAAGTTGGCTTAAAGCTCAACATTCAGAAAACTAAGATCATGGCATCATGTTGATGCCATCATGTTGAGCTCAGAAAACTAAGATCATGGCATCCGGTCCCATCACTTCATGGGAAATAGATGGGGAAACAGTGGAAACAGTGGCTGACTTTATTTTTGGGGGCTCCAAAATCACTGCAGATGGGGACTGCAGCCATAAAATTAAAAGACGCTTACTCCTTGGAAGGAAAGTTATGACCAACCTAGACGGCATATTAAAAAGCAGAGACATTACTTTGCCAACAAAGGTCCATCTCGTCAAGTCTATGGTTTTTTCAGTAGTCATGTATGGATGTGAGAGTTGAACTATAAGGAAAGCTGAGCACTGAAGAATTGATGCTTTTGAACTGTGGCATTGGAGAAGACTCTTGAGAGTCCCTTGGACTGCAAGGAGATCCAGCCAGTCCTTCCTAAAGGAGATCAGTCCTGAGTGTTCTTTGGAGGAACTGACGCTGAAGCTGAACTCCAATACTTTGGCCACCTGATGCAGAGTTGACTCATTGGAAAAGACCCCGATGTTGGGAAAGATTGAAGGCGGGAGGAGAAGGGGACGACAGAGGATGAGATGGTTGGATGGCATCACTGACTCAATGGGCATGAGTTTGCGCAAACTCCAGGAGTTTGTGATGGACAGGGAGGCCTGGTGTGCTGTGGTCCATGGGATCTTGAAGAGTTGGACATGACTGAGTGACTGAACTGACTGACTGACTGATACAAAAGCTCTTGAGTGATCAAGCCTGATCTCTGGTCCCGAAGTTAAATCTTCTTTGGAGATCACAAATCTGACACCGTTCAGTGTAAGATATCAGTAATCGTTTGTTTTTTCCTGTGGGGATCATTTTCTGTGGAACCTCTGTAACTAGGAGTCTTTCCTTCTCTCAGGACAGCGTCATTGATGTTGATAGAGGACATTAATGTGCTCATTCAGGAAAATCCCTGTTGGGTTACACAGAGATGCCACATGGAAAATTTTGCACACTTTTTGTCACTGTTTGTGAAAGATTTATGATGGCCTCCTTCCTAAGAACTGGGGGCAAATGCATTGCACACAGGAGAAGTCAAAGCTGACTTTTCTCTGCAACTGTACATCTCCATGGACCACTTTGGTGGCCCACCCACTGAGGACCACCAGAGTTCAGTGCTCTCTGAGGCCAGCTGCCATGGGCAGAATCACGACCACTCATCTCTTTATCCCTTTTCTGCCCTGAGTCCGTGGGGGTCTAGTTTCTCTGCAGTGAAGGTGGACCACCTTGTACATGAGCAGAGTGTCCGGGCCTGGCCTTTATTTCCTCCTCCTCAGCCTTGCTCCGTGTCCTGACCACTTGCGGGTGGCTGGTCCATCTCCAGTGCCTTGGCTGCTGGAGACACCCTTGCCTATGAAACCCCCTTCTCTCCCCATGTCCCCCAATGTCTGCTCTTAGTCTTGTGGCCTCCTGCTGCTTGTTGTGGGGGCTTCTGTGGCCCCACTGTTCTTCTCTGAATGGTGTGATGACCCCCATCTGATATAGTCTGTCCCCAAGACCTGGGATGTGTCTCCACGCAGAGCAGCCCCATCTTTGGCCTTCAGGTGTGTTTGTTTAACATGCAGTGGTCCTGTCATTGCAGATGACAGCATGGAGGAGAGTTAATGAGGCAGATGGTCCCTGTGGCTTACCAGCTACTCAGATGCCTGTGCACTGTTGTAGGTTTGCAGGCTGTTGTCTGATGCCTTGGGAAGTACTTAATTGGGCATAGACCTCATTTCCTACCACAGGGAGGATACCTGTGATCTCAGAAGCAGCATGAGCCCTGTGTCTAAAGCCCCCAGAAGGCAGCCTTTTTCTGGTAAAGGCTCAGGGGCTCCCGCAGGGGTCTGAGCAGTTCTGTGGGTTTTAAAGCCTCAGTCTTGGGAGCAACTAATCCCAGCTTCAGGGTCTACAGGACCTGTTGTGGTGGCCACTGACAACAACTCCTTCCCGCTGAAGAACCCCAGGAGGGTCACTGGGCTTGATTTTGATATTGACTCCCTGTGCTGCTTCCTCTGAAGCAGGGGAGGACCCTCCCCTTCAAGCATGGATGTGAATTAGATACCTTGAGAGGTCATCCTATTATCTTCTGGTTAGATTGGTCTTTCTGAATAAAGAGACAGAATGACTGAAATGAATGAGTTTGTGATGTGCTCTTGACAGCGTATTAAAAAGCAAAGACATCATTTTGCCAGCAAAGGTCCATATAGTCAAAACTATGGTTTTACCAGTAGTCATGTACAGATGTGAGTTGGACCATAAAGAAGGCCGAATGCCGAAGAATTGATGCTTTCAAACTGTGGTGCTGGAGAAGACTTTTGAGAGTCCCTTAGACTGCAAGAAAATCAAACCAGTCAATCCTAAGGCAGTCAACCCTGAATATTCATTGGAAGGACTGATCCTGAAACTCCAGTACTGTGGTCACCTGATGTGAAAAGCCGACTTATTGGAAAAGTCCCTGATGCTGGGAAAGATTGAGGCCAGGAGGGGAAGTGGGTGACAGAGGATGAGAGGGTTGGATGGCATCACTGACTCAATGGACATGAGTTTGAACAAATTCTGGAAGATAGTGAAGGACAGGGAAGCATGACCTGCTGCAGTCCATGGGGTTGCGAAGAGTCAGACACAACTTAGAGACTAGACAACAACATTTAGCATTAAAGGGGAAATTAAATGTCCATGAAGGTTGGTAGTTTAAGAAAAAATCATGGAGATTGATTGAACAGCAATGTGAATTATATTTAATACTACTGAACCACCCACTTAAAATGGCCAAGATGGTAAACTTTATGTTAATGTGTATTTTATTGCAATATTAAAAGTATTTTTAATTTTAAAACTCATCTCCAGATCTCTTCCAGGCTTCCGAAGGTTGGTGATGAATGAGGATTTAGAAGCATATTTGTTAATCATTTCAGTAGGCTAAAAGAGACTTCTCCAGACCCAATCAATATGCATTATAAAAGTTAATTTTTCTACCATTTGCTCATATTAATTTTGATGTTTTTATATTAGTGAGAATTTATGTAATATTTCATACATATTCATTGTTCAACCACAAGTTGGCTTCTGGTGTCTGGTTATAAATATTTAGGCTATATTTCTGTCTGTAATCAGACATTTTTAGTTGCCCACAAGACACATACTTCAAACTCAAGGTGTTCAGTGTTACACTTGCATTCATGTCTTATGTTTGCCAGTCTCTGATACATTCACTGAAAACAGCTAGTAGTCAAGACAGCAAAGTGGTTAAAAATGAATATCTCAAGTACCCAGGTTTGGTTTTGATGTATAAAATTAGACGGAAATTAGAGCACTTGGCATTATTTTTAGTGGAAGATTTTTTTTGTTTGTTTGCTTGTGTTGAAGCTCTAGTATTCATAGTTTTTATTGTGGTAAAATGCATTCACAATCTGTCCAACCATCACTGCTGTCTAGCTCCATAACCTTCTCTTTACCCTATAGGAAACCCTGTGCCCATCAATAGTCACTTCCCATCCCCACCCCCACACTGCCTGCCCCTAGAAACCACTAGTCTTTCTGTTTCTGTAGATTTCCCTATTCTGAACATTGCCTATAAATGCATAGTATTAATTTTGAAACAAAATTGAAATCAGCCTTCAGGTAGTTAAACCTGTTCTCAATCAGCTTGTGGTTTGGTGTTTAAAGAAATCTCAATGTCCAGCTATCTGGGGTTGATTAAACTTGGGGGTCTCCCTGTGTTAGAAGATGCTAAAGCCATTAGAGGCCTTCCCAGCTGGCAAAAGTGGTAAGAACCCACCTGCCAATGCGGGAGTCATAAGAGATGTACATGGGTTTGATCCCTGAGTTGGGAAGATCCCCTGGAGGAGGGCATGGCAGCCCACTTCTGTATTCCTACTTGGAGGATCCAGTGGAGAGAGGATCCTGGCAGGCTACAGTCCATAGGGTCGTAAAGAGTTGGACACTACTGAAGTGACTTAGCATAGCACAAAGCCATCAAAGTGGGCTGTAGGCACACATTTGTTGACATTTAAAACTATTTATATTATTAGTCAAGGTAAAAGTTAGATTACAAAATGATATGGTGTGATTGCATTCTGCAGAAGTGCAGACACACAGATAGTATCCAGAAAGAGATAGCCAGGGTCTTGACGATGACAGTTTAAGGTAGATAGCTTGCATTGTTTTTTTAAATGACCTTTCTGTAGGTCCTTAATTCCTCCTTTATGTGCTTAAATGAGAAATAAAGGCTTATCTGTTGCCTTAACCAGCACTAAAATGGTTAGTGTAAGACTTCTTGGTATTTTAAAAATCTATTTACAGTATATTACTGTTCATTTAATTAATATCTTAGACAAAAATTTATTGTTCATACAATCTTGAAAATGAAAATACTGCAAGTGAATTAGTATTGAACCATATCAGTCTGTCTTCATGAATGCAGTTGTAGCAAAAAAATCAGTGTTTGAATATTTTAAAGTGTCTTAGAAATAGATGTATAGATTAGCTTGACTAATGCAATTTCCAGAAAAGGGCAGACAACTCAACCAAACAGTAAAATAAAGAAATTGGGCCACATATGTTAAAGCTCTTTAATTCTCCAATTATTTAGCATAGTGATGTTAATACTCATGTTGTCTGCATTTGTGACTGTAAAAAAATAATCTTTTAAATAGGTGCTTATACCATAGTCATAAAACTGGAAAATGATTGAATTAAAAGAAAAGCTAGTTGAGAAACATATTAAATGATCCTTTTGTGTTATCTTGATGGAGAATACAGCATCTTTTCATAGATTTGAGATGAAAAATCTATTCTTGTCTAAATTCTTCTATCTGTTATTTGTCTTTAAGATTATTGTAAGTGTTCTCAGATTCTTGACACATCTTAGTATTGAACAAACACTAACCATGCCTGTTGTCAGCTAATTTAAATCAACCATGTGCCTTGTTCCGATATGGATTATTTTGACTGTATGATATTTGACAATAATGATCATAAGACTGACATATTTCATGATTTCCATGGCTATGCATTCACTACCTCTGGTTTGCCTTCCCAAGGCTCACATTTCAGCCACTTCTTAATTATGCCCTACCCATGATCATACTTGAAGGTCACTAATTTTTGTTATTTTATATATATTTGTAATAACTTTTAATGTGGAAATTTGAGGAAACAATATCCAGTATTCAAAGTGCCTCAGTGTAGGGTCTTATTGAGGTATCCTATGTATTTATGTGATTTATTGAAGTTTTGGTTTCTCTAAGACATTTTTATTGTGAAATATACTTACAATAAAATAATTAAAATATGAATATACCTTTAAATACAGCTTCCCAGGTGGTGTTAGTGGTAAAGGACCCACCTGCCAATGCAGGAGACATGAGACGTGAATTCCATCCCTGGATCTGGAAGATCCCCTGGAAGAGGGCATGGCAACCCACTCCAGTATTCTTGCCTGGAGAATCCCATGGACAGAGGCGCCTGACTGGCTACAACCCATGGGATCGCAAAGAGTCAGACACAACTGAAGTGACTTACCGTGCAGCATGCAAGTACCATTTAATAGCTATGGTACTTAGCCATAACTCAGAAACAGAACATTGTCCAAATCAAAGAAATCTCATACCAGCGCATTTATCCTTTCCATTCACAACTGCCTTCCCTGTCCCTGGATGTAACAAGTGTCTTGAGTTTAGCTTCTTAACTTTATTGCTCTTACAGAGATAATTTTAACACACGTACACCTCAGTCCATTTCAATTTTGTCTGCTTTTGAGCTTTGTCTAAATGGAATCTTCCACTCTCTGCTGGCTTATATACTAGGCTTTTTTTCCTCAACATTAAGATTCAAGATAGTTATGTAACTGTAGTTAGTTCATCTACATGGCTTGAAGATCCTCCTGTATGAAAATACCTCATTTTGTTTATCCATCTTACTCTTGCTAGATGTTTGGGTTATTTCTGCTTTTAAGCTGTCATGGAATGAGATGCTGCTACAAATACCCTTGTGTACTACCCTAATGAGCATAACTGCACAAAGACTGAGTACAAAGTATGTGTGACTTCCGCCTTCTTTCAGCACTGAGCCGCGTTTTCTAAGCCAACCAGCCAAGCAGGGGACCGGAAGTTCCAGGAGAAGTCCTAGTACTGAGCCCCGTGCTCTTTCCTGAGCCCGTCTCTGTGGCCAGGGACCACGTGTGATCCGTGAACAGGCCAGAGTCACAGGTGTCTACTCTGATTTTTAGACAGTGATGTTTTCAAAGCTTGCTTCTGATAGTAACAGTGTGTTTCGAGAGTTGTGAGGAGCTTTGTCACTATATTTCTGTTAAACCAGCTCGGATGGGTGCACTGTCTAAATTTCTTTATACTGTGGTATCATCAGTGTGAATCTGAACTCTCATATTTATTGCCAGTCTCTGATTGCCTTCTGACTCTTCATGACCCACGGAACTGTTGCCCACCAGGGTCCTCTGTCCATGGGATTCTCCAGGCAAAAATACTGGAGTGGGTTGCCATGCCCTCCTCAAGGGGATCCTCCAGGGATCGAACCTGCGTCCCTTATGTCTCCTGCATTGGCAGGCGGGTTCTTTATCACTAGATTGCCTTCTACAAATGGACCTGGATTTGAAATCTTAACATGTCCACGCCTGTGTTCTGCAAACTTATCCTTTAAAATCAGCACCAAGGCTTTTTTGGTAATGGATATCATTTGTCTGACATTGAAAAGGGAAATATTTAATTAAAGTCCCTATAAAAGTGAAATAAAATCATGCTTTTATTTGAGATCGCTTTCTTCCCTTAAGCAACTGACGATCTCTTTCAGTCTCTGTCAGCAGATTTAATCTCACTTCCAGTAAATCCTTCTCAGTCATATTATCTTCATTTAAATACAGATGTGCTTTAGGCTAATTCCATGTTCTTCATACATTGAGTACGTAATGACATCCTGCTCCCAGCGTTTCTGCCATTTGTGCTTTCACGTTTGTAAATGGGCCATCTCGACTCTTTTAAGGGCACAATTTCCTATTGAGTAAATGGAAAATATACTAGACTGTGGTTATGTCTCTGATTGGTTTTATTTATGTGAAAGTGACAGAAATACTTGAAATCATTCCCGTCTTTACCATCTTCTACTGGGAAGCTCTGCTTTTCCCAACTCAGCCTTCATCCACGTTTCTCTGAAAACGACCCTCAGAAAAACAGCTCTGAATCTGACACCTTTCTCTCCTTCCACGTTCCCAGCTTTTGTGTGTGTGTGTGTGTGTGATATGTATTTATTTATTTGGATGGGCTGGGTCTTAGTTGCGGCATGTGAGATCTTTAGTTGCAGCGTGTAGGAAATTAGCCCCCCAACCAGGGATGGAACCTTGGGCCCCCTGCATTGGGAGCTGAGTTTTAGCCACTGGGAAGTCCCCACAGCCTTGTTTTTTAACGTTTAACTGTGGTTAACGCTTCTTCTGTAAATGTAGCATCTCTGAAACTGACCTCATCATCTTAGCTTCTCCGTTGTGCTCAGGCCCCCTGTTCTGAAGTCACCAGGTTCCTCATTTCTTCCTGCATAGTTTCTATCCATTTCTTTCCAGAATGATTGCTACCAACCTGTTTGATTTTTTTAGATTTTCTGAACCTCTTCAATAACCTGCTCTGCTTTTGTCTAAATCTCTTTCACATAAATCTCAGTACAATTGAGAGAAAAACTCTCTGAAACACTATTAAAGTCCAAATAGTTTTGAGAGTTGAGCTTGTACCCCACTCTTCCTCTTGGCGACAAGTTTAGACACAATTTTTCTGAACTTCTTAGCCCTTGTGCATTATGTGATGACACTTATTTGTTCCATGTCTTTTTTATTTATTTTTTTATTTTCTTTATCTGCAATGTTGTGTTTCAGGTGTACGGGGAAGTGATTCAGTTATACGCACACATATGATACCTGTAGGCTTTTAAAAAGCTTGTTTACAAAAAAAAAAAAATCAAAAGCTTGTTTGCTACTGATCCACATGTTCTGTTCTCTTCTCCTGTCTTATGTATTCCTCTATCAAGAATGCTTCATTAAAAAGTGGCGATAGTGGTAAAGAACCGCCTGCCAATGCAGGAAACATAAGAGATCTAGGTTTGACCCCTGGGTCGAGAAGATCCCCTGGAGGAGGGAATGGCAACCCACTGCAGTATTCTTGCCTCGAGAATCCCATGGATGGCCAAGCCTGCCTGGCTACAGTCCATAGTGTTGGAAAGAGTCAGACACGACTGAAGCAGCTTAGCACACACTTATATATTGAAAAGGCATCTGAGAAAAAAATTTATCCTTTCTTAAAAAGTGGTTGCCTGATTTTTTTTCTTTTTTGTTGTAGTCTTAGTTATTTTTGTGATTTTTTTTTTTACTGCCCAGAAAGCCCTCCAAATGACCAAAAATGACATCACTCTGTTGAGAAGTGAAAAATCAGTGTAGCCTAAGCTACTGAGACTTTGATTGTTGAGTTTGGGTGGGTTTACGTGTTTGAGGAAGTAGATATAAATATTTGACTGTGTGTAATTTTTGACTTGATTTTTATGTTTGACTCCGTGTGGGTGGAGTCTGCACAAGGTTACTGTCTGTCACGTGGGCGTCAGTCTTGCCTCACATAGTTAAGTACTCTAGAAGTACAGTCATTGCCTTTTATTTTTCTGTTTCAGATTCTTAACATTCTTTTCTAAGTTTAATGATTGACTAGTAAATTTTTGTGGCTCTCCCAGGAAAAGATGCGTTTTCCTGTGTCCCAAGACCCCATGCACATTCATAACACGCTGGGAGTCGGTCTCTCGAGGGTGTTGGGAGGAGCTTGGATGGCATTATTAAAGGCATTTCCCCTAAACCTCCTAATTGCCAGTATTTCTTCCTTCTTATCTATTTCATCAAATCTGTGCCGTAGAAATAATCTTAACAGAGTGGAATTTCATGTTTGCTTTTAATGTTTTCTTACACTCCCTTGAAGAATGAGAACTGTATCAGGAAGTGTTTCCAAAGCCCAGAGGAGAAGAGAGGTGGGCGGACAGACCAGGAAGCCACCATCCCTGGTGGCAGAGAGGTGATGTGGTACCCGTGGGGAAGTAGCTCTTCTTCACTGGGAGATTCTGGGGAGCGATTCCAGGAAAATCTGTGTCTCCAGGTAAACAGGTGAATGTAGAAAATGTAGAGAAAATGCTGCCTGCACCTCTCAAGAGAATTCTGTGAGGTTTAAAGCAAGAAGTTGTGTAATTTTTAATTCTTCATTGAGTCTTCTTGGACTCAGGTAGAAAATGGGCCTGAATTTGGTGAAAAGACTTGCGATTCTGTTCCTGCTCTGCTTAATCTTCCTGTTTGACAAAGGACAGAAGTTGAATGTTTGAAATTACATCTGTTGTTTTTTAGTCTCTTGAGTCATGTCCACCTCTTTTGTGACCCCATGGACTGTAGCCCATCAGGCTCCTCTGTCCATGGAATTCCCCAGGCAAGAATACTGGTCTGGGTTGCCATGCCCTTCTCCAGAGAATCTTCCCAAACCCGCGTCTCCTGCATTGACAGGTGGGTTCTTTACTGCTGAGCCGCCAGAGAAGCCCGAAATTATATTTTGCAGCAGCAGAAAATCTCAGGTGATCCTGCAGCAGGTTTTCCATCAGTTGGACATGCAGTTCAATTCTAACCATGAGAAGTGAGAAATTTCTTTGAATAAAGAATATTTTCTTAGCTTTGTTACTATTATGTCTCTAATATTCTGATATTAAAAGTCAATATGAACTATGTAGAAAGATATTCACATCTGATTTATAGTATTTTCTTCATTGGAAGATATGGAAGCAGTTCGGAGATGCTCAGATTTAAATAATAATAATAGTAGCCAATTATCAATAGAGTACCTGCTCTGATTCGGATGTGCTGTTGTTTTCCTGCACATTTAATTCTCTGTTATCATTACCTACTTTGAGCAGTGAAGGGCCCCAGGGCTTAAGAGGTGGAGGAACAGTCTCAGTCCCTAGAGCCTGTTTTCCCTGACTTCATCCTCCAGGAATCACGGAGTCTTCTCTGGATGCCTCCAGGGCAACGTGGGGGAGGCAGCCTGCTCTGAAGTGGGTCTGGGTTCAAGTTCCTGGTCTGTGGCTCTGGCAGGCTTCTCGGCATCTCTGGGCCCCATTTCTCATCTGTAAGTTATAGCCCTGTCTCTTCCCTGGGGTCCAGGGGGCTAATATACAAAGAGAGCTTGGAAGGGGGGACAGCTCCTCTGAAGCACTCTCTCCCCTGGACGGCTGCTCTTGGGGCCAGTGTTGCTCTCCCAGGTCTGGGCACGGAGGTGGAGTCTGAGAGTGGGGAATAAAAATGGCAGTTGGAGAAGCAGCTGGAATCAGAAATGCCTACTTTTAGAGACCCACAAGAGCAAGGACACCCTCCCCCTCCAACTCCTTTTGTATCCTCTCCCTCAGCTCCGGTCCCTGCCTCTCTGGCCTCGGGGACTGCCCTGTGCAAGCAAGCGTTGAGGCGTGGATGGAGCCAGGTCCCCCGAATGCAAGGGCACTAGCTCGGCTGGCATTGTCACCTGGTGATCAGGGTTAGTGGGGAGTGTGTGATAGCGCTAACCCTGGGGCACACGGTGGGCCATGTGAGTCATGGCGAATTGCCTGGGGATGCAAATCACCTGAAATACCTGGTTTCCTTAGGAACATTTGTTATGATCTCCAGGTACCTGGGTACAAATGAATTTTCTTGGGCAAAGCGTGTTTGTAAGCAGTTGGCTATATGCTTTTGCACTTGATTCATAAAGCTTCAGAGGTGCCAGCAATAGTGTGAACTGAATTCCTGAGAAAGACACCTACTTAGTAATGTATGAGTCTGTGTGTGTGTGTTTGTGTGAGTGTGCAAGAGAGAAACAGAGAGGAAGAGAGGCTGCAAATTGAACAGACTTTGGGAAATGCTGTCTCTGGAGTTTGGTGGGGGGCATTAAAACTGTGGAATGATTTTAGCAAATTTTCTGAATCCTGTGACTCACTAGAATGCATTGTTCTTGTCAAGCCCATCTTGTTTGAAATAGGCTTCAACCAGAGGATATGTTTTCCTAAGTAACTTTTTTTTCCTATGAAAAGCCTAGATTTTTATCAAAGTCCACTCTGTTTTTCAATACTTTTCATACTTTATGCTATTTTCTGTGAAGAGAGAAATTTAACTTCATTTTCAATGAATAAAAATCAATACTTATCCACAGTTCACATTTTTTTTTCTGAACAATTGAATACTTGTTCAAGTCTGCCTTTCCTCAGTGGTTTTTTTTGATCAGTATTGGGCCAAAATTGCCACAAATCAGGTTGCAGCTTTGGCAACCAGCATGCGTCCGGAAACAGTCCCACAGAAATAAAATGTGCAAGCGTCCACCAGGTTGCATGCATCATTCTGCAAGGAGCAGGGGAGAGGCAAGAGGGGCCTCTGCAACTCCATGGACTGTAGCCCACCAAACTCCTCTGTCCATGGGATTTCCCAGGCCAGAATACTGGAGTGCCTTGCCATTTCCTTCTCCAAGGGATCTTCCTGACCCAGGGATTGAATCTATGTCTCTTACACCTCCTGCATTGACAGGTAGGTTCTTTACCACTAGCGCCACCTGGGAAGCCCGGTCGTGAATGGCATGCTGTACCAATTTAAAAGCCAAGATGTCTGCATCATGACTGTAGCCAGGCCCAGGCTGCCAAGTGTGGGCTGAGAGCTAAGGTTGAGGGCCCAGGGCCTGTCTTCCCTGTGGCACTGTGACACCAGCAGTGATTTTTTGACAGGGAGTACTATCCTCCAGTCATAGTACTTGAAAGAATTTACATAGCCAGGATTTGGGTAGCTGCACATGTTTGGCTGTTACCCCAAAACTGGGTTCACTTTGTTGTGGATGTTGAGCCAGTAGACATAACCAAGCCAGATCAGGAGAAGGAAGGAATTATTTGCAGCAAGTAAGGAGAACACCAGAGATCTCTCTCAAAGCAGTATCTCCCCAAATGGCAAAATTGGGGAAGTTTTAAACTAAGGGAACATGCATATTCATGAGTGGGCTTGAGCAGAGAATTTGGCATGGAATTGAGGCACTGGTTGACAGAGTCAGTGCTTTAGTTGCTTGAAGTCAGGAGGATCAGGATCATCATTCCAGCCTCCGCCTGGGTAGGGGCCTTAGTTCCTGCATAACTCAAAGGTGTCCATTGAGGAACCAGGGCCCTGTCCCAAGGCTGCACCACTTCATTTTATAAAATGAAGTTCTAGCATATGACCTTGGGGTGACCGTGAACCCTGACTCTGAAACTTTTCTATGATAGTTCCTGTCCATCAAGGCCCTTGCTGACTGGTTCCTATTCAAGATAAAATGAATTAAATCCAGTTTCAGGTTAATGGGCTTTCATTAGCACCCCCATCTCCATGATAACATTGTTAGGTGAATGAGACGCCGTCGAGTTGTGGACGCTTAGTCCTGGAATCCCAGCTCTTCTGCGGACATCCTTCACTTTCCTTACGGCTTGCTTTCCCCCTAATTTCAGCTTTGCAAGTGACTTTTCAAGTTCATTTTTATTATTTTAATGAGGCCGTTCTGTTGGTTCTATTAAGTCTATTGTGTGCTGTTCTTGCTTTTCCTTTTATCTCTCTCCTTCCGTAAGCAGGAGTGGGAGTCTTTCTTATAAGCTGCTTTTCTCTTTCCAGTCAAGATTCCTAGCGGCAGCCCCATTAAGCTTTGTTGGACGGGGGTGAAGAATGATCTTCACAGTGGGAAGTGAGCCTCTTCTTAGATCTTAAGCTCCCTGGGTTTAGGGCAGAAGGGGCTTGATCTGCCCCTGGAATCTCCTGCAGCTGTTTATCAAAAGATGGGTTCTTTCTCTTCCCTTAGGGGACAGAATGTGAGGGATTCTCATGGCACGTATGAAAATAAAACTCTACAAAGCAGAATGGGAGAGCTGAGTAATCAGTCCAGAATTTAAAATATCTAGTTGCCAACTTTACCACTGCATATTGAGACTTAGAAAGTTTTTTTTTTTTTTCTTTTGTAGTGATACTTGTTCAAAGTGCACTTACTTGTGAAGGAGAAACTGGGTCTAGTTCTTTGAAGAGTGAGCACTGGGTACCACTACACAGTGTGTGGAGGGGTGCAAAATGACAGCGAAGAGCAGGCATGTAGAGGTACACGTGAAACTTGTCAGTCTGAGGTTGGACTAGACCAGAGAAAAGGGTGTGCTAACACCTGAAGCAGCTCATTTGTGCTGTTCATGTAGAATGCAGCTGACAGTGTTTGAGCCACAACTTTTGTGAGGCATCATTTGATGCATGAACCCCTGTGACTTGCAAACGATGGTAGATCATGCCCACTTTGGTGAGGTTTCCCTTCTGGAGGATCTCTTATACAATTTTCCCATAAGATAAACAGGTGCCAAGGCTAATCACCAAGGTTTTGCATGGAAATGAAAGTAGGAGGGGTCAAGGAGTTGGGGTGGAAGGAGCAGAGAGAAATGAGAGGCAAGAGAATGAACATGGGCGTAACTCTATGGATAGTCAGGAGGTGCTCGTGTATTGTGATCTCAAGATCACATCTGCAGTGGATACCTCATTAAGATTGACAGAATACAGGCTTGGATTCAGTAGCCAGTAAGGCTGCTTTTCAAGGACAGAGCCATGTCTTGCTTTCCTTCCATACTCTGGTTTAAGTAGGAGTATCGTTTAAATGCAACATTTCTGGTATCCATAAAGGAACACTTCTAGTGTTTAAGCAGAGGACCCGGCTCCCAGGAGATTCTTGTTCAGATGGAGACCCTTGCTCCCTTCCTCCTGCTTGGACCTTCCTGGGTTCTCTTCACTGAGAACAGGTGCCTTCAGCTCTGTATGATTTTCTTCTATTATTTCTTTGGTCTCTTCTGTTACTTTCTCAGTTGTTTCATAATTCATATTAGATAGGTGGCTTAATTGGTAAGTAATCTGCCTCCAATGCGGGAGACCTGGGTTCAGTCCCTGGGTTGGGAAGATCCCCTGGAGGAGGGCATGGCAACCCACTCCAGTATTCTTGCCTGGAGAATCCCCAGGGACAGAGGAGGCTGGCGGGCTACAGTCCAGGGGGTCGCAAAGAGTGGGACACAACTGAGCGCCTACGCACACACAAGCACTCATTAGATAGATGCTGCACCTGTTTACTTACCTTTCATTGCTCCAGCCTCGGGGGATTTCCTCACGGGCTGGTGAACACTCAGGTGGGCCCTTCAGGGGAATGTGCTGTGAGTCTCCAGAGCTCGCCGCCTCCAGTGCAAACCCTAACCACCTTGGCCTCGCCAGACTCTTTCTGTCTGCCCCTTCAACCCAGGGAACATGCTGGACTCCTGAATGCCGCTGCCTGCGTGCAGCCCGGAGACCAAGGGAGTAACGGGTGATTGTAGGGTTCACTTCCTTTCTTACCCGTCTTTCAAGGATCAATGTCTTTCATTCCCAGGAATCCAGCATCTTGTCAGCTGTTGTTTCTTATGTTTTGTCTGTAATTTATTTGTTCCTTGTGGGATGGTAAATCTGGCCTGTGTTACTCCATCTTTGTGGGAAGCAGAATTCCCTTTGTGGTATTTTTTAGATTTTGGGGTGTTTTTCAGATTTTTTCTTTTTTTTCTTTTTTGGCTTTCAGGATCTTGCCTTAGTTCTTTCTGCAGTGGAAATGCAGAGTCCTAACCACTGGACAGCCAGGGAAATCCCAGTGTTTTCCAGATTTTGAGGAGTGGATCCCTTTTTCCAAAGAGTCTGTAACTGGACTAGTATTGCCTTTGGAAAATGCCCCTGTTAACTGGAGAGGAAGTGGTGTTTTGTTGGTTAAGGGATATTTGTCTGATGCTCTAGTCTTTAGAAACCAGAGTCTCAGAGTTGGTGTGGCTTAGAGAGTTGACCCTGTGAGACTTCAGTCTGGTTGTCGTCAAACTCGAAATTCTTTAAGCAATAATGTACTCCCCTCATGCACTTATAAGTTGAATACAAAGTTTTTCATCATAAATTGCAATATGTATAAAGGATAGAATTCCAATAAATTATAAATATCGACATTTTGATATAAAATGAATAATTCTATAAATGATAATATATCAATAATAATATATGTATAATAAATGTGTCATCTGGGATCTGAATACCATCATAATGTGAGAACCATTATTTTCATTTTAAGTCATGAAAAAATTCTTTAACATGTAGAGATTTTATTCAAGTCGGACACGACTGAGCGACCAAGCACATTTTCCCCTGCTCTTCTCTGGTAATTGACAGTTGACGACTACATGGGCCTAAACTTGCACAATGGATAAAATATAACGTATGCCTTTTACTATAATGAAAGAATCCCTGGGTTTGTGAAGAATTTTAAAAGATTCCATTTACAAATGATGTCTCTTCTGTTGATCAAATCTACTCCGTGAAGTGATGCGTGCCTGTCTAGGGATGCATTTTGGTCAGTATGATGGATAGAACCATCTCCAGTAGTATAATTGAGGTCACATTGTAAGACTGGACTTGTCTTTGTACTGTGTGTTTCTCAGAAGTCATGCGATTTGGGTGCAGGGCAGCCATCACACCCGTGCAACTCTGGGCAGCGTTAATCTCACTGATGTTCTTCCCTTGGAATGAATTGCAGGGAGGCCAGTAGGGACTGAGACTACCACCCTCCCTATCCAAGCACTTAAGGATGATAAGAGCTTCCCAGGTGGCGCCTGTGGTAAAGAATCCACCTGCCAGTTCAGGAGACTCAAGAGACTGGGGTTTGATCCCTGGGTCAGGAAGATCCCCTGGAGTAGGAAATGACAACCCATTCCAGTAGCCTTGCCTGGGAAATCCCATGGACAGAGGAGCCTGGCGGGCAACAGTCCATGAGGTTGCACAGAGTCAGACATGACTAAGCGACTGAACACACAACATACAAGGATGAAAAAGGCTTCCTGCCAGAAACAGATGCTCTGCCATGCAGATGGTCCACGGGGAAAATGGCGTCTGCCCTTAACTTCACACTTATGGCTCATATTGGCATAGGGACTTTACAAATTATTTGCTCCTTCCCCCAGGGTAAAATCAGTTTGCTTTTGTCTCTGCCAGCACCCTCATCAGAGGGAGCTTTTAAGGAAAGTTGTCAGAGAAGGATGTAACTTGATTTCTAGGGAATTTGATTCTAGACAATCACACTGCTTCTTCTAAACTAGCTGAGCTTGTTCTTTAAGAGACTTGGGGTGAAAAGTGGCTCAGAGAGTAAGGAAAGCATTATTAATTTCTTTGGCTTGATCTGGATATTATGCTTCTCCATGAGAACTTTGAAATGTATATAAGCACATTCATTCAGTCATTCGAGAACAGCAGTGACTCTATTCTAAGGCAAAATGAATCCCCCACTTCTTCGTGGCTCATCCTCCCAGGTACAGACTGACATCCTGACCCCTGCGACACTTAATTGCATCCTTAGATATCCTCTCTTCACCCTTTGGACTCAGGTTTTATTCGTCCTTGTATCTACCATAGACCCTGGCACATAGCAGATTCTGGGAAGGGATAAATAAGAATTGTCTTAAGCACATCTCAATCCTGGTTTGTTCTTAGTAGTGATGCTGTCTTGGGGGCAGTACCCTCCCTCTCTGGCCCAGGGTTCTACACTCTTAAATGGAAATAATAAGCCCTACTCACAGGGTTATGGTCAAAATCAAGTGTCTGCAAAGTACTTACTCTGTGCTTGTGAGTTAATACTTAATACACGACCTTTTTCAATGGCAATATGTCAATCTTATTGTTGTGGACAGAGTGGATGCAGGAATGCATGTGTGTGGCTGCCAAGAATATGAATACACACACATATATGTAAACCCAGGTGGCACAGTGGTAAAGAATGTGCCTGCCAATGCATGAGATGAGGGTTTCATCCCTAGGTTGGGAAGATCCGCTGGAGAAGGAAATGGCAACCCAATCCAGTGTTCTTGCCTGGAATATCCCATGAACAGGGAAGCCTGGTGGGCTATAATCCATGGGTTGCAAAAGAATCAGACACCACCGAACACACACATGTGTATGTATAACTGAATCGCTCTGCTGTACACTCGAAACTAATGCAACATTGTAAATTAACTTTACTTCAATTAAAACATAAAATAAAATTCAGCTGTACTTTGTACTTCCCGGTCCAATTATGAAGGTTAAAAACTTTGCCTTGCCATTGACAGTAAAACAAGAGGCCACCTCAGGTACGGCTCTCCCTGTGGTGAAAAGGAGAAAGGCCTCGTGGCCCTGGGTGCCTCGTCCAGGCCGACTGCGAGCCGGGCAGACACCGGCCGTCGGTTCGAGTCCCTCCTGGAGGCTGGGGGAGCCCTGCTGTGTTGCGTGATGCGGCTGCTTGCTGGCGCCCCTGGGTGAACGGATCATCACTGCGCCTTCCAGACTTCAGCCTTTCTTCATGAATCTGTGCTGCTCGCTCAAACATGTCTGTCTGTCTGTTTTCAAGACACAGAGATACAGGTCTCCTCCTGCTCAGCTTGCTCTAAGGCTGCCTCACTGTCATCTCACCTATGGTGGTAGTCAGTCAGATACCTGCACTGCCAGGGCATCTCTCTGGCTATTAAAGGAGGAAGTGGCAGAGAGCCAGGGTGTATGGCAGCATGTGGCATTCCTGCTTTACATGCAGTTTATGCTCAAGAGAAGAGCGGTTAATTGCTAAGGCCCTGGTTCCCAATCTGTGTGCCAGGGCAGCCTGGAGCATGGTAGCAAATTTCTGTTTTGGTTTTTTTTTTTTTTAATTTTTATTGGAGTATAGTTGATTTACAATATTGTGTAAATATATGTACATATATATATATTCAGATTTTTTTAGTTATTTTCCCATATAGGTCTTTACAGAGTATTGAGTTGAATTCCCTGTGCTATACAACAAGTTCTTATTAGTTATCTACTTTATATAGAATGTGCATGCTAAGTCATATCAGTCGTGTCCGACTCTTTGTGACCCCATGGACTGTGTAGCCTGCCAGGCTCCTCTGTCCATGGGATTCTTTAGGTAAGAACACTGGAGTGGGTTCTTCTGAACCCAGGGATCTAACCCACATCTCCTGTGGCTATGCATTGCAGGCGGATTCTTTACTGCCGGGGAAGCCCTTTATATAGGATAGCGTATATGTCAATCCCAGTCTCCCAATTTATCTCTCGCCCAGTTTCTGGGGTATTGCCAAGTATTTGCATTTTCAAGGGAAACACAAGTGACATGGGCTGGACATCATGCAACTGACTGCTATTATTATTTAGATATTAATAAACAGAGCGATGAACTATTTCCTTTGGCCTAGGAGCACCTTGAAAATTATGGCTGAAACTCTGAGAGCGTGGGAACAGAGAAAGTTCAGCAACTGCTCTAACTGAACAATGAAGGCGCTTTAATACTAGGTGTGGTGGGGTGTAGGAACAGGGCCAGAGAAGAAAATGGAGATTTGGAAGGTGGGAAATCGGGTCAGAATGACCAGCTTAACAAGCACCCAGGGTGGCTGGTGGCCACTGATCGCCATGGGGCTCTGGACTAGAGATTTCTTCATTTTTCCAACTTGAGAACCTGACATGCCCACCCCTGCTGGTCACCAGGGCCCCACACCTCTCAGACCAAGCATTTGGCATCTTCCTTCTTCCCCCAGTATCTGTTCATCCACTAAAGGTTTCTCGGCTGCACCTACATGGGGGGACGGCAGCGAGCAGAACAGACAGAAATAAATCCCCAATGTTTTGAAGCATACATTTTTCTGGAATAATATCTAATAGGATACTATTGGTGCTTACCGTGAGCCAGGCATTGTTCTAAAAGCTTTCCATATATTATCTCATTTAATCCTGACAAAACTAGCTCCGTAAGTATAAGTAGTATTGCCGTTTACATGCGTCCGATGTGATGGCGATGCTCAGACCACCTTAGTCCTCCTGCTCACTGGAGAGTGTCCTCAGTGACCTGGCAGCAGTCAGGCAAGACAGCAGTGTTTAGAGCAAAACATGGTCCCATTAGTCCGTTTACATGGATCACTATGATACTCTGATCCCGTCGTGTGAGCCTGTTCTCTGTTAGCTCACAGCAAACCAAACCCTTGGCTTTGTCAAAAAACACATGTGTCTGAGCGTGTTCTCATCTCCATGTGTGGGATTTATGTTTCAGGCATAATGGAAGCTGCTTTAGTGAAATATTAAGTCTTTCAGTGGTCATATCCCCTGGTAATGTGTCTTTCTAGGACTTCCTGTAAATACAACCTGATGCATTTAGGTGGATGTCCAACTAGCAGTACCACCCAAGCAATTTCTGATCACACTGAGGAATAGCTTACTTGCCAGGCATGTCGTCCAGGGAAGGGGCTGTGACTTCAGAAAGTTGAGCTGGGCGGAGCTAAATGGTTTTCTCCCATTTGTTGCTGGGCTCAGGGGTTTCCTGGAAGAGCAGAAGTCAACAAACTAAGAAATTAAAGGTGTTGAATGGTGGGTTGTTGTATCAAATGACATTTCCATGAAATAGCAGCTCATGCTGTTATTCTCTTTCCTGTAACAAATGTAATACTTGTTCATCCTAGAAAATACAGAAAGCTGTGTACCAAGAGTAACAGCAATCATGTCATCCACAGAAAACAACTCTCTACTTTTTGGTTTATGTTCTTTCAGTCTTTCTCCAGGCAAAGCTGTGCTTCCCTGTTTTTGACGAGGTCACATCATGTGTGGAAGATGCGCATGGGGTTACTTTTGGTGTAATTTGGTTACATTTGGTGTAACTACCTCATTAATGCAGGCAGGAAGAAAGGCACATAGTCATCTCCTGAATCCTAAACAAACTCAGTGCTTCCCTCAAGCCACACATTCCCCTCCAGTCTGCTGTCCTCCCTTCTTTTTCTTCTCTTGGTCACAGAACTGATGTCATTAAAGATAGCTGTGGCCTTGTTGTTCAGTTGCTAAGTTGTGTCTGACTCTGTGACCCCATGAACTGCAGCACACCAGGCCTCCCTGTCCTTCTCTGTCTCCCAGAGTTTGCTCAAACTCATATCCATTGAGTTGGTGATGGCATCCAACCATCTCATTAAAGTTTACCTAGTGACAGAAGCAAAAGAAGACATCTACTGCTGTTTTTTCCCCATTGTGTAGTGCTTCCCACGCGGGGCTCTAGTTTCCAAGCCTCTCTCCTTCTCTGGAGAGTAAATTATTTGCAGTTAGGGACTGTCCTGTATGGGCTTTTCTGGTGGCTCAGACAAAGGAATACGCCTGCAATGCAGGAGACCCAGGTTCGATCCCTGGGTCGGGAAGATTGCCTGGAGAAGGGAATGGCAACCCACTTCAGGATTCTCGCCTGGAGAATCCCTTGGATAGAGCAGCCTGGCGGCTATAGTCCATGGGTCACAAAGAGTTGGACACGACTGAGTGACTAAGTACACATGCATGCACTATCCTGTGTATATCTTTTACCCTTGAAAAATTGTAACTGTATGTCCTTCCTGATGGAGCCTCACGCCAGGACACCACAGATCTTGGTTGGGACCCTGAGTGCCCAGGGTCACCTGGACTCTGACAGTGGAAGCCAAAGGGAGTCAGCCCCCACTGAGTTTTCAGGGAGTTCATGGTCCATCCCTGTGGTCCATCCTCATGGTTGTACTGGGGTGGTTTTAACTTTCCACATGAGCACATGTGCCCATGACAGCATCTGCATATCCATCAAGGATACACATGTCCTAATATTGTCAAGAAACACAGTTTTCTCCCATTTGTGGACGTTGTCAGTTACCTGTCTGAGAATCTGTAGACACATTCAACTTATATTGTACAGATACTTCAGGGATTCCAGCTGGAGGAGCCAGAGACTGTTCACAATTACAGGGAGTTCACAGCCCAGAGCAGGGTGGCAGGGGCTGACATATCCAGGCCAAAGAGCAGAGTCATTTGGGAAGTTTTTTCTTTTTTATGGTACATATACACCATGGAATAGTACTCAGCCATTAAAAAGAATTCATTTGAATCAGTTCTAATGAGATGGATGAAACTGGAGCCCATTATACAGAGTGAAGTAAGCCAGAAAGATAAACACCAATACAGTATACTAATGCATATATATGGAATTTAGAAAGATGGTAACGATAACCCTATATGCAAGACAGAAAAAGAGACACAGATGTATAGAACAGACTTTTGCTCTGGGAGAAGGCGAGGGTGGGATGATCTGAGAGAATAGCATCGAAACATGTATATTATCAAGTGTGAAACAGATTGCCAGTCCAGGTTGGATGCATGAGACAAGTGCTCGGGGCTGGTGCACTGGGATGACCCAGAGGGATGGGATGGGGAGGGAGGTGGGAGGGGGGTTCAGGATGGGGAACACATGTAAATCCAAGCTGATTCATGTCAATGTATGGCAAAAACCACTACAATATTGTAAAGTAATTAGCCTCCAACTAATAAAAATAAATGAAAAAATAAAAAACTGTGTGTGTGTGTAAATACAGGTGTGTGTGCATCACATTTGTGTCTGGTCCTACTGCATGTTCACTGAAGTCAAATGTGTGCAGGGATCAGGAACTTTAAAGCTTCTCGTGGCTCTGGTGAGTGGCACAGTTTAGAAACTACTGATCTAGAATCCGTGGCACCAAGCAGAGTGTGTGAGAGGGGAGGTGGAAACCTGAAATCCATCAGACTGTGAAATTCTTGAAGGAGGGCGGTGCCTTCTGCATTCTTCATTTGTGTAGGCTCTGGCCTGGACCCCTCCACCCGTGCACCTGGGAAGACCCTTCCCTCCTGAGTTCTGTTGAACTGAACTGAGAGCAATGGGATTAACTATGCTGTGCATCTGGGGTGAAGGGTGCTCTGTTTTCTAGACTGAAACGAGAAATAAGAAGTGTTACCCAGAAGGGGAGCATTCCAGTGTAAAGAGAACTCGTGTTTGAGACGTCTTCTCAGGACTCAAATGTGCAGCCAGCCCTGTTGGTACTAGGATCCCTGTAATACCTGTCCCAGTATATTTAGCATTTTTGAAAAGATAAATGAAGTAAGAGGTATGCAATCTGTTTGTAAAAGAAAAATCATTCCAGAAATGAGTGATGGTATCCTATAAGTATTTCAAGAATGAACCACTTTTCTTCTCTTTTTTTGTCTGGCCTTCAGTAAGTTCTAGCAATTCACATTTCAGTACTGCTGAGTCCCATGGTATCAGAGGCGTGCATTGACTGTGAAAACCAAATTGTGTTTTGAAATCAAACTGAAATGATTTTCTTATTACCTGCCATTTGGATTATCTGTCCTATTGTTATCCTAAATAATGGAAACCTGAATGTAGACGATAATAGTAGTGATATCTTTGTGACGATGTGTCTGGTTCAAAGTACTTCTGTGTTGAGAGGAACAAACAAAATAATGTATATAAATGTTGGAGATATTTTTGTGCATAATATTTTCAGGAAATCTGAAAACCAGAGTACATAATAATTATATATTTGCCTGCCTTAGAATTCAAGTTGACACTCTCTTCACATTCAAGATAACAATCGTTGCATATTTTACTTCCCGGAAAATACTAGTGTATTCTACTTTACCTAATCAAGGTATTTGTTTTCTGGAAAAGGTGACCAAAATTAGATGGCTAATGTAAAGTGGCATTTTTATATCATGGTCTTATAGATAGTTGGAATGTAAATTGCAACATTGTATGTATAAGTAGCCCAAACATGTGATTGTGTTTTTATTGAGATTTGAAAATCCTGGCTGTGAGATCACTCTTAAAGATGTCTTAAGTCAATTGGACATGTAAATCTCAAGAGTATCAAAAAGATCCACCAGATCATGTGTACGACACTAGAGTTTATGTAATTGTGGGTCTCATGCACTGAAATCCTTTCCTTTGGTCATAAAAAGGAAAAGTTAAGACTTATATGTCATATTTCTAAAATTCTTCTATTTCTAGGGGAAACTAGATGGTTCATTCTTGGAAAAAACTGTTTAACCAAGTTCTCTCTCCCTTGGGAATTTGTATTTTTCTTCTTTCTCCTTCGTTTCTTTCTGTTTATTTACTTATTTATCTATTCACTTCTGCCCTCCTTTTGGTGTTGGACATTTTAATAATCGAGTATTGATTATCTTCATCCTTATATAGTAATGAAATAATCACTTTAACAAATATTATCTTGTACTTTATGGAATGAATGTTTTGGTTAACTTGGACCTCAAGGAAATGCCTCCTTTATTCCCATGGTTGTGAGTTAAATCTCATTAACATAGTTCAATACACTTTATTGCTAAATGTAATGTAATAGGATGTAGCCAGTGTGTTTTGTGGATATGCAGTCCTTGAATAGAAAGGGTCATCTATACTTAATATAGTTATGTAAATAGCTATATTAATAACTTACATAGTCAGAGCTATGTAAATAGTTGTAGATACAATGGAAATGCTATGTAATAGTTGCCCCAAAATGGCAGATTCAGGTTTTGGCTCTCGGGATTTTTTTAAAAATATAGAATTTAAACTTTTTTTTAAAAAATACAGAATTTAAGCTTTTTTTTTTTTTTTTTTTAACAGAATAAACTTTCTAGAATTTTTAAAGAATATATTTTCCAGCCAGGGTTGGTTTGAACCTGCAATGTAGCACAGAGGATCGACTGTACTTAAAAATTTCAACTGAGGTGACAGACTTCATGAAGGATTGGCTCAAAATTTATTCTTTGAAGTTCCATAGTAAGGCTAAGGCAGAATTGTGCTATAAGGTGCGGGAGAATTTAAGTTCCTTAAAAGTTCTGGACTTGGGGCAATCTTCAGTCTTACTGCACTTATTTTGGAGGAAAATACACACTCCTTTTAATTTCAACAAAGGCTCGGTTGCAACTGTCAACTATTGATTCTCTGCACTGGGAAAGTAAAGTAGTGGTTTTAAATATTGCCATAGGTAGTTTATATTTTACTTTGAAATAAAACCCTTGGGAAGCAAGTCTGCCTTCCTTATCCTGGCAGTCTTATACCAACACAAAAATATATTTATTTTCTGAACATTTCAATGAACATTCCCGACAAGATCCCTGACTGACAGAGGATGGCTTCCCGAGTTTAAAATTTTGTATGAAATGAATTTGCAAGGAAGCAGAATATACATGTGATTTGCTAAGGAATAAGTTAAACTATTTATGAGAGAAAACATATGCACATATAGTCATCAGGCAAATTCTTCTTTTGAAGATGTCATATCTTAAAGCTTTTTGGGGAAAATCTTAGGGGGTGGGACTGTGATAATCTGCCTGTCTATCTACTTCCAAAAGTTCACAGGGAAAATAATCCAGATTTGTCATAGTTCTGGCAGGGTCTCCCCTGGAAAAGCATTGGCAATTGTCCATCATTTTCAGGGTTCAGCTTCCTGTTCCTTCCTACTTCAGAGCTTGCCAGTAGTAAGAAATTGACAAATGGTCAGAAATGTGCCTTGGGTGAGACGTGCCCCTGCAATGTTGTGTTTTCCTCAAACGATGAGTTGGCTTTACGCAGAATAAAAGCCATTAGAAACATATGGCATGACAGTTGGCTGCAGAATTTGTTTGTTTTGTTGTAACTCCAGAAGCTGCTACTACTTGGCGTTGACATGCCCTTGAAAATCCAAGATGCTTTGGTCAATGTGTTTGTTGTGTTAAACTTCATGTAAATTTTATTGGGACATTTGTTGTATGAGACAGGCATCCCTTCTTTGTTTTTAAATTTGAAGTTGATCTGAGATGAAAGGACAAGATGCAATTTGTGAAGCCCAACAGTGAAAGTACTTAGAGAAGCTTTGTGCAAAAATCAGGTTCATTGCTTTTTAGTCACGTGGCATTATTTTAAGCCCCTTGAGTTGAAAAGCAGATTATACAGAAAGTGTTTCCATCGACGCTGAAGCTCATGGCAAATTGTAAGTGATCATAATGTCAGTAAAATTGTATAATTCAGAAAAGATATAGGGGTTATTCTGGAGCCATTTTTGTGCTTCTTTCCAAGAACAGAGTAATTTTATTTCTAACTTCAGGTCAGACAGATTAGGGCATTTGGGCTCAAACTGTTGCTTAATGAGAGGCATGGTTAGCACCTGATTATTCAGAGAGCAGTTTGTAGATTTTCTGGCACCAGGGTTGCTTAAAATACTCTGACATAAACTGCTTCTGAGGCTACTGGGGTAAGTAATAGTTAAACTTTCAAGATTCTGAGAAAGGAGTCACTCTAAGAGTTTAACACTGAAAGTACCCACATTTTGAATTTAGCTTTATTGGGAGGACCTTTTATTTTCTTAAAATGAGTGATGCTCAGAACAGAGATACAGTAGACAAGTTTCCCTGTTGACTCACAATTCAGATACCCAGTTCCTAGGAGGGATGGTGACTGGAGGTCTAGTTCCTGGAGCAGGTGTGGGTGCCCAGAGGTGAAGAGGATGGTGTCCTGGACTTGCTTCCTCACAAACCCCCAGTGGGTCCCCTTCCTTTTTCCCTTTAGAGTCACTTTCACATAAAGGTGGGTGAAGCATGAGACTAAATGATCCTCTGGTCTGCAAGATTCATTTGTATGTAACATTTAAGAGATACCTGGGTACTGTTTATAATTGTATAAGAGCTATAGGTATAAACCAGGGCTGTCGGGGGACTAGTAGTTATGACTCCCAGGCTCAGTTACCCTGCAGCATGTGGAATCTTCCTGGACCAGGGATCGAACCCGTGTACTCTGCATTGGTAGGTGGATTCTTAACCACTGGACCACCAGGGAAGTCCCTAGATGCAATTAACATTTAAATCAGGGGACTTTGAATTAAAATGAATTTGAATTCAGTAGACTGTGGATGAGTCTCATCCAATCAGTGGAAGTTTCCCTGAAGAAGGAATTTTCAAGAAGACACCAGAGAATTCCTGCCTGAGTTTCAGGCTTGCTGTTCTGCAGACTATTACTTGCCATCCCCCACAGTTACAGGAGAGAATTCTTTAAAATCTCTCTCTCTCTCTGATATATACCACTATATAACCAATGTATGCTATTGGTTTTGTTTCTCTGAAGAACTCATGCAATGCCTATTATGTAGACATAACCAAGGCCTGGAGAGATTAATGAACTCATCTAAAGTCAGGTTACATGGTTCATGGATGGAAGATGGGAGATTTGAGCCTTGATTTCTGGACTCCAGATCTCAAGCTCTTGACCATTAAACTCTGTTGTGTCTTAAGAAAAACATAAAACAACCACCAAAATCCCTCTTGTGATTTTTGTTTCAACTGGTCTCTTTCTTGCTGAGACTCTTCATTGTTACTGAGAACTTTGAGCTATTTCTGAACATCCACTGAAGCCTTTGTGATGATTTATTTTTTATTTTTTTATCAACATTATAGGCACAGACATTTCTCCCAGAGACTATGTTGTGTTCTTAAATCACCCTTGTACAAACTTTGGTCAGGGTATATGATGGAATATCCCTGGGCATTTTCCAGAATTTCTGGCAGATCTTTCAGGGGAGGTTCCCTCCAGCCTCCTGACAGATCATCAGTATAAACACCACTTTTGTGCCAATTCAGAGGTGACAAAATAGACTGGTGTGTCCCAAGGCTGCTGGAAAGGGTGACCCTCTGGACATAGTACTGTACCAAGCATGATAAATGCTCAGACTTTCATTTTTACATTACAGTGAAAGTATATTTCTGTATGGAATTTAGAGTTGAGATGAATATTTTGGGGTGCAGAAACCTGCACAGCTCAAAGCCACAATCACTGTGATCTGACACGGTTCCTGTGCATCCTGAATCCAGACAGGGCACAAGGGGAAAGGCTAGTCCCTGCCCCGTGGTGCTGAGGCTTCGGCTGGAGGTCTCAAAGGTCAGGGCCTGCGCTCATATGAAGGCTTGTCCACTTACGCATGTTGCAGTTGATGCCGGGTCAACTGGGGCCCTGGCTGGGGCTGCTGCCTGGAGCACCCACATCTTGGAAGGAACCCCAGGCCACATGGGGAGGTCACATGTGAAACCAGGTTCCAAAGGCCAGTATCCTAGTGGGGAGGCGTGGGCACTGCTTTGCATGTTATGACCCAGCCCTGGATATGACACAGCATCGTTTGCACTGCCGTTGCAAAGGCCCCCAGGTTTAAGCTAAGGGATCGTAGCGTCCACTTAACAGTGGAAGCATGTCATCACCACCTTTTAAGGAAGAATTTGTGGGACAGGATATATATTGGCGTGGTCATCCATAGAAAATACAGTCTGCCCAGGGTCCTGGGACCACAGCCCTTCATATCACATCCCTCCTGTGTGTAAAATACTTTCACATCTTTCCTGAAGACCTGTAAGTTTCAGCTCATAAAAGCATCAGTGGGACTTCCCTGATGGTCTAGTGGTTAAAAATCCACCTACTGATGCAGGAGACACAGGTTCGAGTCCAGGTCCACAGCAAGATCCCACGTGCTGTGGAGCGACTAGGCCTGTGAGCCACAGCAACTGGGCCCATGTGCCTCGACCCTGTGCTCCATAACAAAGAGAACCCAGCAGTGAGAAGCCCACGCACCGCAACTAGAGGGTAGCCCTTTCTCCCTGCAACCAGAGAAAGCCTGCACGCAGCAAAGAACACCCAGCACAGCCAAAAACAAATAATAAACAAAATTATTTTAAAAAATAAAAGCATCAGCTCAAAGCCCAGTGTGTGAAAAAAAAGTGATAGTCGCTCAGTCATGTTTGACTCTTTGCAACCCCCTGGAATATAAGCCTGCCAGGCTGCCCTGTCCATGGGATTTTCCAAGCAAGAATACTGGAGTGGGTTGCCATACCCTCCTCCAGGGTATCTTCCTGACCCAGGGATTGAACTAGGGTCTTCTGCATTGGCAGGTGTATTCTTTACCATCTGAGCCACGTGGAAAGCCCAGGATCTCACCATCTAAATCAGATATAGGTGCAGATGAGGCACCTCTCGTATGGTTTCGTGCAGCTCAAGTACAGATCTTCTCAGTCTGAAGACATTTGAACTAAAGGACAAGTTATCTGCCCTCTTCCTACCAACATGCAATGGTGGGGCAGGCACAGGAGAACCACCTGTGGAACCCCCATCCAGAAAGAGCTGGAGTGGGAAGCACGGCAGGACCCCTGGCCCATAGAAGCTCTGAAACACCACCTGGCTTGGATAGCCACTGCTTAATCCTGGTGGAGTCCTAAGGCAGGCATGATCCTCTGTGACCCTGGGCTTCGATCTGAGCCCCTCTGCCTCTTCCATAAGAAAAGAATAGTTTTCCCAGCCTGATTTCTGCTTATAGTAGTTTGGGCATCCAGTGGCTTCTTTCCCTTAGAAATATTTCTGTCCAGTTTAGTTGGAGCTGGCAGTGTTTCTTTCAGCCAAGTTTGCTTAAAAATATATGAGTCTTACTGAGATTCCCTCCATAGAACAAAAGTCACACCCATCAATCTCTCTGGGATCAGCCCTGGGATGTCACCCTTAAGGTGTTTAGAGACAGTGTCCTCGGCATCCATGCCTCCTGTCTATGGGCCCAGTTCTCCAAGGCAGTGATTTACATCTTTCTGAGATCTTATTAAAGGGTTTTATAGGGTACCCTCAGTTTCATCACCGAAAGTTGTTTTCTGGTGGAATTTGTTATTATCTCTGCTAGAAGAGGCATACTACAAACTATAAAAGTTTGAGGTTCTAAAATTCCTTTCTCCTGAGACAACAATTAGAATACGACCAATTGTGTGTTCAACCAGTTGTTGCTTTGCATGAGGTTTCACTGGCTGAGTCATGGATGAATGTGTGAAACCTTGAGAATTTAATGAAAATGTGAAAAAAATGCCCAGACCTATAGGCTTCACAGAAGCTCAGTTGGGTGCTCAGTCACTTTTTCATGGAGTGATGGGCACTTGTATTCTCACTTATGCAAAAGTATCTCACTTTCTCATGACTTTACACATCCCGAAGGGTTTATTATGATCAGTTGAGGCATCATTTGGTATCACACTTTTTCCTTTTCACTGAGATGTTTTCCTTCATTAGAAGAGGGGTGAGTTGTCACTGACTTTATTGTCACTGACAATAACATCACTGACTTGAAGAAATGTTAATATGTTTCAACCAGGTGAAACCAGACTGTCAAACCAAAAACCAGTTATTTTATCTTTCCTAGCAAAACTGCCTTATAGCCAGTTTGTCATGCAGTGAAAATCTTTGTAGTGAAAATGCTTGTAGCAAAGATGTGATGAACGCGGGGTTACATGTGTCTTTGAGAATTGTGGTTTTCTCGGGGTATATGCACAGTAGTGGGATTGTTGGGTCATGTGATAGTTGTATTCCTAGTTTGTTCTCCATAGTGACTGTATCAATTTACATTCCAACCAACAGTGCAGTAGGTTCTCTTTTCTCCACATCCTTTCCAGCTTTTATTGTGACCGATTCGCATTGATGTACAGTGGAGACCACCACAACATTGTAAAGCAATTATCATCCAATAAGTAAATACCATCAAAAAAAGATGCCTATGGTGAAAATGCTGGACTGGGATTCAAACTTTTTGTTTGTGAAAATTGTTCAGTACACAGAAGCCTAAATATCTATGGGATCAATGAAACAGCCTGTTTAGCGATATTTTTCTGTAGCTATTGATTTGTCCATTTTACAATTATAGACAAAACTCCCTTCTACTATAATGTTGGCAGTACCTTTTTTACGTTTGTCTTTTATCTTTCAATAGCAGACATTTAGAAGCAAGAGTTTCTTTCCTTCTTTCTAGAATCCCTGCAGCGTCCGTGGTGTGCAGAGACAGGGCACATTGTTGCAGGTTGGGTCCCCGGGGATGCAGATGTGCATGCAGGTGTCTTTGGGGGGAATGCTCTTAGGATCAGAGTCTGGGGACGGGAAGGAGAAGGAAGGGGAGGGAAGCAGCCCTACTTCCCTCTCTGCCCAGTCCTGTGATACAGAATCAACAAAGGCTTCCGTTGACCCCATCTGAAGCTCTGAAGCCTCACCCAGCCCCATCTGAAACATTCAAGTGCTAATGACTTCTCAGAATTGGGGCGAGGAGGGTGAGTCTTCCTACCCAAGGGCTGACCAGTCACTGGATCTGGTGAGTCCAAGTTGTCTTGGGTAATGTCACTCTTCAACCAAGGCAGTGATGGAGGCTGACAGCTGGTGGCCAGCAGGATTCGCTGCAGCTGGCCTAAGACATCCTTCAGTCCTAGAAGTGGGCAGGGATCTGGACAGCACGTCGGTTTCCACTACGTGTACCTAAAACACAATGGGGTGGGGGAAGGCGAGATGAATTACGTGCATGTGGCCATGGTAGAGATCTCATAGGATAAGAGCAGATGGTCTTTGGGGTGGATATGTTTGTTTTCATTACTAAATCAAGGAAGAATTTTTGTTTTTACTGAAGCATAGTTGACATACAGTGTATTAATTTCTACTGTACAGCAAAGTGACTCAGTGATACACATATATACATTCTTTTTGCATTCTTTTCCATTATGGTTTATGCCGGGATATTGAATACAGTTCCTTGTGCTATACAACAGGACCTTACTGTTTTTCCCTCCTGTATGTAATAATTTGCATCTGTTAATCCCAAACTCCGGCCATCCCCCCCACCATTCCTCCCCCTAGGCAACCACAAGTCTGTTCTCTGTGTCTGTGAGTCTGTTTCTGTTATGTGCTTGCGTGTCCAACTCTTTGCGTGTACCCCATGAACTGTAGCCCACCAGGGACCTCTCTCCATGGAATTTCCCAGGCAAGAGTATTGGAGTGGGCTGCCATTTCCTTCTCCAGGGATCTTCTCCACCCAGGGATCGAACTCAAGTCTCTTGCATCTCCTGCATTAGTAGGCAGATTCTTTACCACTGAGCCACCTGGGAAGTCATTTCTGTTGCTTAGATCAGTTCATTTGTGTCATATTTTAGATTCCACATATAAATGACATTCATCTCATATGGTATTTGTCTTTCTCTTTCTGACTTACTAAGGAAGAATTACTTTTATTTCGTGGTGCAGGGAATAAAACAGTGTCTTCCCTTGCACAAGAATTATAGGTAAGTTGAAACACCTTTGACTGTTTTTCTGTTTTCCACAATGGGTAACAATTGTTTTTCTCTAGAAGGTCAGAGTATCACATGGTAGCTAGCATCTGATGCTATGCTTCCATCCTTGCACTAGGCTGGTGGGCTTTCCCTGCGTCTGAGCAGTAAACTGTGCCCAGTGTCATTGTTATTCCACCAGGTTGCTCGTGGTTTCTGTGTCCTTGTCCTACAGTGGACTGGAAGGCTGGGATCTTGCTTCATACTCACACTGTATTTGCCACCTTTATTCTGAGTTGGTCGTGTCCTTCCCTTCCCTCCTCAGCAGACCCTGTATCTCTTCATGTGTCCTGGCTGCAAGAGACTTGCATAATGTCTGCTGGAGGAAAGTGAAACCAGAGAGTCAGGTTTTTATTTGCCTCCCTTCCTAAATAAGTCACATATCTCAGAATAAGTTTGGCCTGGCAGAAACAATAGGAAAAATGGTTAATTTAGTTTAACCGTTCAGATTGTCATGCTGCTGATAAACCTAACTCATGCAATAAAATGCAAACCACCATATTTAACATGAAAAAAAAAAGATGCACTTTACTGTCATTGTCTTTGTTTTCATTAAGTCTTTGTTTTCATTAAGTTTTGAATGACAAGGAATTGCTTAAAAGTAAAATTTGCTTTGGGGGTCCTTTTTTTATACAGAGGGCTTCCCTTGTGACTTAGCTGGTAAAGAATCTGCCTACAATGCAGGAGACCTGGGTTCCAGACCTGGGTTTGATCCCTGGGTTGGGACGATCCCCTGGAGGAGGGCATGGCAACCCACTCCAGTATTCTTGCATGCAGAATTTCATGGACAGAGGAGCCTGGTGGGTTACAGACCATAGGGTCACAAACAGTCAGACACAACTGAAGTGACTGAGCGCGTGCATGCAAGCAGGTTTATCCTTACTGTATAAAAAGTGAAGAGAAAGTGAAAGTCGCTTAGTCCTGTCTGACTCTTTGCGACCCCATGGACTATACAGCGGAGAAGGCAATGGCACCCCACTCCGGTACTCTTGCCTGGGTGATCCCATGGATGGAGGAGCCTGGTAGGTTGCAGTCCATGGGATCGCTAAGAGTCAGACACGACTGAGTGACTTCACTTTCACTTTTCACTTTCGTGCATTGGAGAAGGAAATGGCAACTCACTCCAGTGTTCTTGCCTAGAGAATCCCAGGGACAGGGGAGCATGGTGAGCTGCCGTCTATGGGGTCGCACAGAGTTGGACACGACTGAAGTGACTTAGCAGGATTGTACAGTCCATGGAATTCTCCAGGCCAGAGTACTGGATTGGGTAGCCATTCCCTTCTCCAGGGGATCTTCCCAACCTAGGGATTGAACCCAGGTCTCCCACATTGCAGGCGGATTCTTTACTGTCTGAGCCACCAGGGAAGCCCATGGCTAAACTTATCGTTTCTAAAATGAAATATTTACATTTTCCTTTTAAAACTGGGTTGATTTATTGAATGAAGTAGCACATTAACTTCTGGAAATTAAATAGCTTTCCCTGTAAGTGTGGCAAATTTCCTTATAAATGAACTATCAAGGATGTTTCAGCCTTGATCTGGCTTAATATAGGAAAGTTCTTGGTTCTTTTCCTCTCTAGTCCCCCAGGGGAGCGTGTGGCTGACTTGGCTTGATCTGAGATGGCATCTGTCTCATTAATATAAATATATTTTTGTAGAATATGTTGCACCCAGAATGATTCTGACTTTGACTCTTACCTGTGAAATGGATTTTCCTCCAGTGGCCAACAGTGATGTTTTGCTCATTTCACTTTGCATGGAATCCTTATGCCTACGATTGCAAGCAAAAAGTCTCATCAGTTTCAGTGGGGATTCAGACTGTTTCAAGGTATCAAGAAAGTGCTGTCTTCTCAGAGAATTCTGGTGTGTCTTTTAATGACTTTTTCCGTATGCCTTCCTCCTTCACCCCATGCTTACCCCCTGCCCTTTCAGTCTTTATCAAGGAAAGAGAATGAATCCTAGATTTGTCTGTCTAAGAATATGTAGTTGAAAATTTTCAGATTTGGTAGATCTCTAAAAATATATGTGACTTTAGCTCCAATGCTTGAGTGGGAGTTGAGTGTAAATGTTGACCAGTGCATTTTTCTGAACACGATGATACCAAACACGAGGTGGTTGTTATGCTTTTCATCTGTGTAAGTTTAAATGAAATGGATGAAATTGGGTTGTCCATTGATACGTGTGTTTGTGGCTGTGATATGTGTTTGGAAACACCTTAAAATAATGAGGCGCCAGTGAAAACTGTGGGGCAAATTTAAAAGGAAAGACTAGCCACACTGCAGAAATCAGCAGTTAGATGCACCTTTACCCAGCAAGGGCTTTCCTGGTGGCTCAGAGGGTTAAAGCATCTGCCTACAATGTAGGAGACCCGGGTTCAATCCCTGGGTCTGGAAGAGCCCCTGGAGAAGGAAATGGCAACCCACTCCATTACTCTTGCCTGGAAAATCCCATGGAAAGAGGAGCCTGGTGGGCTACAGTCCATGGGGTCACAAAGAGTTGGACACGGCTGAGAGACTTCACTTTCTTTCACTTTACCCAGCAAAGATGGAGTGCAAAGTATAGGAATGACAGTCGGTGTCACCAGAAGTAAGAAACTCTAAGGAAACTTCCAGTATAAACCATGGAACTTTCTTTAAGAATTCATGGTCTAAAGGATGCTCTTTATGTTCATATTAATTATGATAATAATAATCATAATAGTTGGCTAACATTTATTGAGAGTGTACTACATACAGATAGCAGGATGTACTTTCCTAAAGACTTCCATGTGTTTTGTTTACATCCTCACAGCTCCCCATAATGTAGGTAGTAAAAGGATCCCCCATTGGACCAATAATGACATGAATGCTTATGCTGTCTAAGTTCTAACAGCTAATTTGAACCCAATTATCGCTAAAACTATACTAAATATACATGAGGTTGATCTCCACTTCCAAGGCGGAGATTGTCAGATTGGATAAACAACAAAAAAAGGAAGACAGTTTTACTGCTTATGAGCAATGTATCTTAAATGTAAAAAGAAAGGGTGAAAATATAAAGTTGTGTCTCCTACACCAAAGAAGAACTAGCATATTTGACTGAAATAAAAAAAAAAAAACAACAACTTGGAAGTGTCTGCCACAGCAGTCAGAGCAGAAAAAGAAATAAAAGGTATCCAGATAGGAAAAGAAGAATAAAACTCTCACTGTTTGCAGATGACATGATCCTCTACACAGAAAACCCTAAAGACTCTACCAGAAAATTACTACAGCTAATCAATGAATACAGTAATGTTGCAGGATATAAAATCAACACAGGGAAATCTCTTGCATTCATATACACTAACAATGAGAAAACAGAAAGAGAAATTAAGGAAACAATACCAGTCACCATTGCAACAAAAAGAATAAAATACTTAGGAGTATATCTACCTAAAGAAACGAAAGACCTATATATAGAAAACTATAAAACACTGATGAAAGAAATCAAAGATGACACAAATAGATGGAGAAATATACCGTGTTTATGGGATTGGAAGAATCAGTATTGTGAAAATGACTATACTACCCAAAGCAATCTATAGATTCAATGCAATCCCTATCAAGCTACTAACGTTATTTTTCACAGAACTAGAACAAATAATTTCACAATTTGTATGGAAATACAAAAAAACCTCGAATAGCCAAAGCAATCTTGAGAAAGAAGAATGGAACTGGAGGAATCAACCTGCCTGACTTCAGACTCTACTACAAAGCCACAGTCATCAAGACAGTATGGTACTGGCACAAAGACAGAAATATAGATCAATGGAACAGAATAGAAAGCCCAGAGATAAATCCACAACCTATGGACACCTTATCTTCGACAAAGGAGGCAAGGATATACAATGGAAAAAAGACAACCTCTTTAACAAGTGGTGCTGGGAAAACTGGTCAACCACTTGTAAAAGAATGAAACTAGAACACTTTCTAACACCATACACAAAAATAAACTCAAAATGGATTAAAGATCTAAATGTAAGACCAGAAACTATAAAACTCCTAGAGGAGAACATAGGCAAAACACTCTCCGACATAAATCACAGCAGGATCCTCTATGACCCACCTCCCAGAATATTGGAAATAAAAGCAAAACTAAACAAATGGGACCTAATGAAACTTAAAAGCTTTTGCACTACAAAGGAAACTATAAGTAAGGTGAAAAGACAGCCCTCAGATTGGGAGAAAATAATAGCAAATGAAGAAACAGACAAAGGATTAATCTCAAAAATATACAAGCAACTCCTGCAGCTCAATTCCAGAAAAATAAATGACCCAATCAAAAAATGGGCCAAAGAACTAAACAGACATTTCTCCAAAGAAGACATACAGATGGCTAACAAACACATGAAAAGATGCTCAACATCACTCATTATCAGAGAAATGCAAATCAAAACCACAATGAGGTACCATTACACGCCAGTCAGGATGGCTGCTATCCAAAAGTCTACAAGCAATAAATGCTGGAGAGGGTGTGGAGAAAAGGGAACCCTCTTACACTGTTGGTGGGAATGCAAACTAGTACAGCCACTATGGAGAACAGTGTGGAGATCCTTAAAAAACTGGAAATAGAACTGCCATATGACCCAGCAATCCCACTCCTGGGCATACACACTGAGGAAACTAGATCTGAAAGAGACACGTGCACCCCAGTGTTCATCGTAGCACTGTTTATAATAGCCAGGACATGGAAACACCCTAGATGCCCATCAGCAGACGAATGGATAAGGAAGCTATGGTACATATACACAATGGAATATTACTCAGCCATTAAAAAGAATACATTTGAATCAGTTCTAATGAGATGGATGAAACTGGAGCCCATTATACAGAGTGAAGTAAGCCAGAAAGATAAAGACCAATACAGTATACTAACACATATATATGGAATTTAAAAAGATGGTAACGATAACCCTATATGCAAAACAGAAAAAGAGACACAGATGTACAGAACAGACTTTAGGACTCTGTTGGGAGAAGGCGAGGGTGGGGTGTTCTGAGAGAATAGCATTGAAACAAGTATACTATCAGGGGTGAAACAGATCTCCAGCCCAGGTTGGATGCATGAGACAAGTGCTCGGGGCTGGTGCACTGCGAAGACCCAGGGGGATGGGATGGAAAGGGAGGTGGGAGGGGGGATCGGGATGGGGAACACATGTAAATCCATGGCTGATTCATGTCAGTGTATGGCAAAAACCACTACAGTACTGTAAAGTAATTAGCCTCCAACTAATAAAAATAAATGAGAAAAAAATTTAAAAAAAAAAGAGAGAAGCACAAGAACCGCAATGAAGAGTGTATCTCCTGCTTGCTGCAACTAAAGAAACCCTGAGCAAAGCAAAGAAGACCCAGCACAGCCAAAAATAAATAAATAACTTGGTTTAAAAGAATACACTCCAATACACCACCCCCCCAAAAAAAAGAAAAGAAAAAAAAACTGATTTAAGGCATTTGTAGAAATAGAAATCTTTACACTGATAAAAGACTCAAGGTAACAGGAAAATAGAACCCTTTTATACGTTATCTACCTGACAGCATAACTTCAAAGTTTCTAAAAGACAGCACATTACCTAATATTCTGGCAGCTGACTATAAATAATAGACTTTGCCAAGGGCAGAAGAGAGTGCTGTCAGGGCATTGGGAACATATTTGTAATGGCTCCATCTATATGTAGCTTTCAGATTCAGCCTGTCATTCGTTTCCATAGTTCCTTTAAAGGAATTGGATGTTTTCTGCCCCCTCAGTTGTGTCCTTCCAGTAGTCATGTACAGATGTGCGAGTTAGACCATAAAGAAGGCCGAGAGCCAAAGAATCGATGTTTTTGAACTGTGGTGTTGGAGAAGACTCTTGAGAGTCCCTTGGACTGCAAGGACATCAAACCAGACAATCCTAAAGGAAATCAATCCTGAATATTCATTGTAAGGACTGATGCTGAAGCTAAAGCTCCAGTACTTTGGCCATCTGTTGCAAAGAGCCGACCCATTGGAAAAGATCCTGATGCTGTTCAAGACTGAGGACTGGAGCAGAACAGGGCAACAGAGGATGAGATGTTGGATGGCATCACCGACTCAATGGACACCAGTTTGAGCAAACTCCAGGGAGATCGTGAAGGATAGGGAGGCCTGGTGCCTGCAGTCCATGTGGTCGCAGAGTTGGACACGGCTTAGCGACAGAATAGCAACAACCGCTGTGTCATTGAGGACATGGAGGGGAGGGTTCAGGGTGAAGTTGGAGAGAACAGACTTGATCTGCCTTCCCAAGGGTTGAAGTTGGTGATGTGGGGTCCACACCTGGAGCTTCAAGTAAAGTTCAGTATTGGTAGTAAGGCTGTTTGCCTCTGTACCATTAGTGGAAGTCTTATCAGAAATACATTGACTCCAGAAGTAGCCAGGGAAAGGGAATGGATGCAAGAAGGGTGTAAACCTCAACTTTGCTCATTTTTTGGCATCTCATCCAGTGTATCAGAAATGCGAGCAGCAAGAAAGCCACACTGGGTATCTGAATTTTTTCTTCCTTCTTTTTCCTATACTCCAGTTATTCTTTGTCTAAGGAAGCCATCTCCATTGAGGAGACGTGATGAAGACATGTATATGCCTTTGGAAGGGATATATAGAGCTTGGGGGGAAGAAGTGTTCATGAAAAAGCTTAAAATAACCTTCTTTACTGAGCTGATTCTCATTAGAACTGCTGTTGTCCACCAAGATAAACAGCTTCAATCAGAGCAGTTTTTTCTAATCAGGTTGATAGCTTTGAACTTCAATGAAAACTGATTTTGTAAATTGTTAGCCAGTGGGATTACGTTTTCAGTCTGGTTGTCTTTTCATTCAAAGAAGCCTAGCTAATGAGAGCAGGTGTTGGGGGAAAAATGAGTTGTAAGATTATCTTTCTCTATCTGTTGGACCTAGACTGCTGAATTGGCCATTTGCTGAAATGCACTTCAGGATTTCCTCCTGAAGTTCTGCAGAACAGGAGATTTAAACAGAAATATTAATCTTTATATGTTGTGGTTGTTTAGTTGCTAAGTTGTGTCCATCTCTTTGCAACCCCATGGACTGCAGACACCAGGCTTTCCTATCCTTCACCATCTCCCGGAGTTTCCTCAAACTCATGTCCATTGACTCAGTGATGCCATCCAACCATCTCATCCTCTGTGGCCCCTTTTCTTCCTGCCCTCAATCTTTCACAGCATCAAGATTTTTTCCAATGAGTCGGCTCTTCACATCAGGTGGCCAACAAATTGGAGCTTCAGTATCAGTCTTGCCAGTGAATATTAAGGGTTGATTTCAAACCAGGTAGGATTGACTGGTTTGATCTCCCTACTGTTCAAGGGACTCTCAAACATCTTTTCCAGCAACACATGTAGCTGACGGAAATGATGGATGTAGTTGCTTTTAAAGAAAGGGTTGTCTACTTTTTTCCTTCATTGTAATTCTTCTTTTATCATGTGATATCTGGTTTTTGTTGCTAAAATATAGGAAAAATAAAAGTGTAGCAGGGAAAGAATTCTGTTAACTTCCAATGCTGGTCTTACACTTCTCTTTTCCTCTTTTGGCTAAAGTAGAAATAATGAAGATCTAGTGCATTACCTGTTTAAACTTCTGCAAATATTATCCTTAACTTTTGCAAGCATTAAGTGAATTTTCTATGTAAAATTTTGACAGGTCTTGTCAAAAAAAATTTAGTGTGAAAAATGGAGCCTAATTTTATTTTACCTGAAACTCCATTAAGAATTGAAAGTTTGTAGTATAAGATACTGGCAATTACTTGACAGTGCAGGTACCAGAATGGAAATATCCTTTCACTTGCTTCCTAACCTTAAAATACTATTTAAAGATGAACCTAATACTTAAGAGTATACACATGAGATGTTAGGGTTTGGTCACCTCTGTGCCTTGGAATTGAGAGAGGTTTGAGAGAGTGGGAGACTTTTTAATTTTTAAACTTTTTGAAATGTTAGTTTTGTTTATTTTTACACTGATGTGTTCTTTTGGGGAGGGATTTTTAATGACCTAGAAGTTTCTTATAAACTTTATAGTGTAAAGAGTATGGAAGAGAAGTTTCATTTCTTACTGCTTCATGCAGCAGACCACATGTCTGGTCTTTGTTTGACAAATTTGTTTTTCTAAGGAGGTGGCTTTTGATAGTTAACCATACCTGTATCCTTAGAGGTGAGGTAGCAACAGTTCCTGCCTTCAGACTTGGCTTTTTAAATGATTTTTTTTTAACTGGCAGTATGCTGTTCTGTAAATCCCTTAAGATCACGCTTTGTGCTTTTAAGTTTCTGCTTATAAACAGAATAAGAATTACAATGAAACACAGTCAGTTATTTATAGAGATATGAAAACTAAGTGAGGCTACAATTCCTCGCCGAGGATTTTCACATCTTTAATATTTGAGTGCAATCTGGTTTATAGCAGCAGAGCCTCGCGAGTGACAGCATAATATTTTAAAATATTTATACTTGTACCTAATGAGCATTTGCGACAGCTTATTTTGGATGAATGGAAATGAGCCTAAAAACTCTACAAAATATACCCTAAAGAAGCCTAAAAGCCATCACACTTTGAAGGCTTCTGTTAAATCAGCCCCTGTGTTGAGGTGAGGATATGGTGTGTTTTGATGGGGCCAGTACACAGCTGGGCACGCAGACCTCAATCCTCTGGTGGACAGAATCCACACAAAAAGGTCTTTACCTTTGACTTGCAATGCTCTGCACTCTTCTCCTGGAGAAGGTGGTCGGATGGAGAATATGTGTGACAGAAAGAGAGAGAATCCTCATATATTCTCAAAGCCAAAATCCTGATATAGACAGGCAGAACATCCACCAGGAAAAAAAATGTAGATGAATTTATAGGTAAATGTTCAATTGTGTATTAGGGAGAAAATCTCCCCTCCAGATTTATATCTTTTCTAGGTGCTTGAAATTTTTTTATTTTCTCTAAACATTTTCAAAATACCAATGGTTCTTAAGGGAAGGAGAATCATGGAAAGGCTTAAGTGTTCAGAACATGGATTCTCAATTGTTTTTGTGTCATGGACGCCTTTGGCAGCCTGGTGAACCCTACAGACTCCTTCTCAGAATGACGTATCTAAACAGATAAAATAAAATTCATCAGACTACAGTGAACCAATTAAATTGAAATGGAGGAATCTATACCTTAGAAACATTATGACATTGTTATAACAACAATGTCTATAAACCATTGCATAAATAAAGTGGTTAATCTAACATGCTACCTTGATATGAAAATCGTGTGATTTTCTGTCTGATGACTAAGAAGTACTGCTAACAGGCTGGTGGTTTATTGCCTGTATTGCATTTGAAGGAAATATTATAGTCAATTAGAAGGTATTGAAATTTTAGAATCAGTTTTATTCTCATCTGATTTCATGAACCTCCTGAATTTTGTCCTGAATTCCTTCCAGGGATTTTTCTAATTTAGTTAAAGACAGTTTTAAGTAAATGAATGGATTTACTTAAATTCATTTACTTAAATTCATACTTAAAATGAATGAATGCAAAGACCTGGTGATGCAGGAGAAGATAAGTAAAAGGGGACCGGGAGGTGGGAGAAACCTCTGCTGGGCTCCTTCTGCTAAGACCAGTAGTTTGGTACCCATGACCCTAAACAGGAGGCTTCTCTGATGGCTCAAGTGGTAAAGAATCTGCCTGCCAATGCAGGCAACTAGGGTTTGATCCCTGGATTGGGAAGATCCCCTAGAGAAGGAAGCAGCAACCCACTCCAGTATTCTTGCCCGGAAAATCCCATGGACAGAGGAGTCTGGCAGGCTACAGTCCATGGGGTTGCAAAGAGTCAGACACGACTGAGGGACTGAACATGCAGACATGACACTGAACAGACTGCGTGTTGCAGTTACTAGTAAATGTGAGAAAGTCTTAAGTAGTTTCACCCTCCTTTGAATCTAAGGGGAGAGGATCCTTTGTTTATGAATATGTTAATGATCAATTAATAATTATTACTTTATTCCAAACTCAGGCTGTCTCCAGCATCAGGCAGGCCTCAGTGGACAGCCTGCCTGTGAAGTTCCATGGGGATTAGGGAGGTAGCCTGTGGCTTCGCTAAGTGGGTTTAGATTACCAGGGGTTAAGGATAGAAACTTTATCCTGGAAAAAATGAAACCTGGACATACTTTCTTCAGCAAAATTTCCTTAAAAATTTTTTAAAAATTGAAATATAGTTGATTTACAATGTTGTGTTAATTAGTGCTGTGTAGCAAAGTGATTCATTTATACAGTTATATATACACATACATTGCTGTTTGTATGCTTTCCCATTCTGGTTTATTACAGGATATTGAGTATAATTCTCTGTGCTGTATGGTAGAACCTTGTTGTTTATCCTTCAGCAAGATTTCTGTGAAAACTGAACAGCTTCCTGTAGTCGTACTTCCTCTGTTCCATTTGGAATGGGGAAGAGTTTAGCAATAGCATTAGTCATCAGAATTTTACCACCCTGTATTTAAGTGCTTGTCTTTTTTTTTTTTTTTTAAGTATAAAAATGTAATATAAACTATGAGTTTGACTTAATTGATCTGGGGCTTAGTGGTTTCAGGTGGGTAGTGAATGAATAGGCTCTAAGTTTTTAAGCTTCCCTAGGTAAGAAATTATCTTTTCTTCCTGAAGTGGCCATTATTAAACTGATGGCTGATTGATATGAACATGTTTCAATGCAAGTATTTGCTGGATGCTGTCTGGGGTTTAAGTACAGATGACACTTTGGTTATCCCACCACTGGTGACATTTCATGCTTATGGATCTAGGATCTCTTTGTTAAAATCTCACAGATTCCTAGTAGAAGCTAGGTCATATGTTTTCCTGTGGGTGAGAGGTTGGGGTGCAGGCAGGTTAATCTTTGCCACATGGTCATGAAAGGTCACGGTTCTGCAATGAAAGTGAAATCAAGGTTGAAGTCACACCACAGATGCTGTGTTCCTCATCCTTCACTGGCTGATGAAGTTGTTCTGAAAGCTCCATTTCCAAGATGGTTCACAGTTGATCACTGTTAGTATCACTTACCATTTTCACCACTTTTCCATGAATATCATCCTGAACTCTGTCAGGCATTCCTCTGCCTTGCTGACATACGCTGGCGTGTTGGTGATAAGCTGAGATCATTATTAAGAAAACAGGTTTTCCACAGACCTGCTGCAGCAAAGTGGTTACCATGCTCATAACACCCATTGGCTACAGCGCTGAGACTTGTCCTGGCTGTCTTTAATGTGTTCCTTAAAAAAAAAAATTGCTTATTTATTTATTTGGCTGTGCTGGGTCTTACTTGCGGCACTTGGGACCTTTGATCTTCACTGCGACATGTGAGCTCTCTTAGTTGACTGGTGTGGGATCTAGTTCACCAACTAGAGGTTGAACACAGGCCACCTGCGTTGGGAATGCGGAGTCTTAGCCACTGGACCACCAGGGAAGTCTTTGTATTCCCTTTTTTCCTTATATTCTCAGCAATAAAGAATCTGCCTGCAATGCAGGGGGCATAAGAGGGTCTATGGGTCAGGAAGATCTCCTGGAGGAGGAAGTGGCAACCACCCCAGTATTCTTGCCTGGGAAATTCCATGCATAGAGGAGCCTGGGAAGGCTACAGTCTATGCAGTCACAAGGAGTTGGACTTGTCTGAGCATGCCTGCATATATCCCTTTGTGATACTCTTTTTTTCCTCATTGTTGCTTACATGTCTGCTTTCAGTCTCCCTTTCTTGTGAATTTTTGAAGGTTAAGAAACCAAATAATATAATTTTCCTGTAATGGCAAGTGCAGGCTCTGGGTCATCTGAATAAATGCAGGCATTTGACGACATCCGTGTGAGATGTTCAGAGTTTTATTTTGGTGTATTTACTCTCTGGGGCTAAAATGTTCATGTTGCTGATACATGACTCACTTCAAAACACATGATACCCACCCCCCATCTCTTCATTTCACTGCTCATCTACAAAATGTAAAGTCTGATGGATACTTTTAAATATTAAATCTACTGAATGATTTTCTGCATTTCATTATATTTTTTTCTTTTCCATTATGGTTTATCACAGGATATTGAATATGATTTTTCATTCTATACACTAAGACCTTGCTGTTTATTCATCCTATATATAATAGTTTGCATCTGCTGATCCCAAACTCCCAAACCATCCCCTCTCCTGCTCGGCTTCTCCCTTGGCAATCACAACCCCTGAAATAATTTTTATTTGAAAATATAATAAAACCCATTTAAGATTTTTTTCCCTGAACATTTTAAAAGTATTCTTTGCCTTTTGCTGGGTTTTCTCCTCTGGGTGTGGAAGTAATTCTGCGTAATGAAAAGGTTTGAAGATGCTCTCTACAATGCTCTCCAAAAGAACTGCCTCTCTGGCAGTTAACTCCCACAGGGGTTAAGGAGCTTTCAAAGCCCTCGCAGTAATGGTTAGTTTTAAAGTATCTGACCCGTCTGTGAGCCAGGTGGGAGTTCAGCTCCCTGGAAGACGACTTAAGGCAGCAATGCAGCTCTTGAAAGAAGTTTTGTGAAAGCCAAGCCCCACGCTGGAAAGAACAAAGCGTGTTAACGTGAACCGCGACTGCTTCCAGAAGAGCTCAGTTGCCGTCCTGGAAAGACATCCTGTGATTCCTGAAGCAGGCGTGGGTGTGCCACTCTTCCTGTGGTCCAATCACATCTCTGTCTTAGTTGTCTGTTGCCTGCAGGTTAATCCTGCTAACATTTGCACAGTGAATAAAGCCAATTACAAGTATTCCTCCATCTTCCAAGATAAGGATGATCATTCTTTGCATTTGTGTTGCTTTGAGATGTCCCACTGATAGTCCAGTTGGAGTTCTTAATTTATCCTGACAGTTATCCCGGAGTTACATCAGTCATTCTTTTCTTCAGTGCATCTCTACCACTGAATGATTTGAGTATATCTCTGACATACACTGGGGGTTCCCCAGTAGCTTAGTGGCAAAGAATCCGCCTGCAATGCAGGAGACTTAGGAAATGAGAGTTTGATCCCTGGTTGGGGAAGAAGATCCCGTCGAGGAGGAAAGGGCAATCTACTCCAGTATTCTTGCCTGGAAAATCCCACGGACAGAGGAGCCTGGTGGGCTACAGTCCATGGGGTCGCAAAGAGTTGGACATGATTGAACACAATCTTGTACCTACTGTATGTCAGATAATATGCAAGGCTGGGATATAGAAGTACAACGTTTACTATTCTGCTTTTAGTAAGGAAAAATGCAATTGATAGCATGATATAGCGTCTCTGTTCTTCTACATCATTTGGGTTCAGGATTATACTGGACACCATCAGCTGGTCAGCCTCTCAGCATCTTTTCATAGGTAAACTCCTATGATTGTAACTCACAATGTCCATTTCGTCTTTCCCCACTTCTCCAGTGTCATTGCCCTAGGTTGTTCTGCTCTCATTGGTCTCCTCTTCTTCACACGTGCCCTGTGTGCCAAAAAAAATTATATGTTTGTTCATTTATATTCATGTTTCTTTGTAAGTCGATCCATGGTCTATTTCTCCATCTAGATTAAGAGCAATATCTTGTCTAAGTGATTCACAAAATAATATTGGCCAAATGAAAGAAAAATTAGTCTTGAATAAAAATACCTGAGATACTCAATACTTCTAACTCTTACATCTCCTTCCTTCTTATTACCAGCAGACACAAATGAATTCTTTGTACAATAATGAATTTTAGGAATGATTCTCATGGTGGTTCTTTTTTTTTTTTTTGGATGAACTGTTTAAAGGTTTAATTAATTAATTAATTAGACTGTGCAACAAGTGGGATTTCCTACCCCTGACCAGGTATCAAACCCATGCTTCCTGCTTTGGGAGTGTGGTGTCTTAACCACTGGACCTCCAGGGAAGCCCTTCATGGTGACTCTGGACAGAACACATGAACAGGGGACTCCTTTTGAGAAGAAGACAGAGTTTTCTAAGCATCCTTGTGGACCTCTGATGCATCATGACTGTGTCTGACCCCCAGACTCTTAGCTCTTTTAGCAGATAATGTTTGTCTCTAGGGTTGTGTAAGCTAAGGAAATTGGACATCTGCTTTGAATAATTTGACCTCAAATCACATTTTTAAGTAAAACCACATGGGTGTTATTATATCATTTTATTGCATTAGGAAGCAACCAGAATAAACAATATCCTCTGGGCTTCTGAAGAGATGCAGGGGCTGATCTCATTGTTTAGATGATATTAAATGTCTTATTTAAAATTCATATTTTCCAGTGAACCCTGGTAGTTTTTAAAGAAATAGATTTCATTTTCGTCTCTTTATTTTGGTCACTACCTCTTGTTTACTTAAGGAAAAGTAACTAATTTTGTCTCAATACTGCCCTCTTAACCATGGTGGGTTTTAATTTTTACTTTTCAATAAGAGAATACCTCATATGATTTTAGAATTGACTTATTTTTAAGAGTTATAATTCAAAGTTAAAGTTGATCCTAATAGCTTCTAGTACATTTTGGTTCCCCTAATTTTAATTTTTTCCAAAGAGCATATGCCACAAATATTTCATTATTTTACTCAGAGATGTGCTATGAAATCTTGATTATATGTTGAATTAAAACTTTAGCCCTAGAATCAGACCTTGGGGAAGATTTTTAACCCTTCTGAAAATGAATTGATAATAATATTCCCCCACCCATGGGTTATTGAGAAGATCAAATAAAAGAATGGATGTAAAGTTCTTAGCAGGACTTCCTCAGTAGCTCAGTGGATAAGAATCTGCCTGCCAACACAGGGAACACAGGTTCAATCCCTGGTCCAGGAAGATCCCACATGCTGCAGGCCAGCTATGCCTGAGACCTGCAGCTGTTTGAAACCTGCACGCCCTAGAGCCTGTGCTCCACAACAAGAGAAGCCACTGCAGTGAGAAGCCCATGAACTGCAACTAAACAGTTGCCCCTGCTTGTTGCAGCTAGAGAAAGCCAGCACAGCAACAAAGGCCTAGCACAGACAAAAATAAATAAATGAAAAGGAAACTGCCTTAAGAAAATAAAGCATTTAACAGAGCAAGTGGCACATTGCAAGTACTCAGTAACACCAGCAGCAGTTGTTGTTTAGACACTGAGTCTTGTCCAACTCTGTTGCAATCCCATGGACTTTAACCCACCAGGGTCCTCTGTCCATGGGATTTCACAGGCAAGAATACTGGAGTGGGTTGCCATTCCCTTCTCCAGGGGATCTTCCCGACCCAGGGATCGAACCTGCATCTCCCGCATTGCAGGCAGATTCTTTACCTCTGAGCCACTGGGGAAGCCGAATACCACCAACAACAACACCAGTAATAACATGCAGAGGAAGCCATGGTGAGTGTCTGTGTTTGGGACAGAGATGGCCAAGAGGCAGCTTCCTCTGGGCTCAGACCCACTGTCTCTTTAGGCAAACCCACTCTTCCCTGAAGTGATTGGGCCGTTCTGTGCAAACCACTGGCCGTTATCCTTAATAAATAAAAAATTACTCTTTTCATGTCTGGAGCAGTTGTTTAGTATTTTTATTCCATAAATCAAAACACTGAAAACTTAGAAATGCACCTACCTTTTGGCAGCCTGATTTGTAGGGCTCTATTCTATGGGAAAACAGTGTGTTCACGTGGATTCTATTGGAATAAACATGTTAGCAACAGCAGACTGGGTCCATATGTCTGTACTGGCCTCAAGAGTTAACCATGTTATATTATTGTTAACAAAACAAACTCCAAAGAAACATGTCAGGTTATTAATCTTTAAAAAACATAGGAAGAGGCTGAAAAATACATCATGTATGTGAATGTATGTTTGTATGTGTATAAACAAAGGTTTTGAAGGAAATATACTTTTTTTTTTTTGGAAATAAACTTTTTATTGGGATAAGTTTGTGGCTGCTTGAGTGAGAAGGGGTTAATTTTCCTTTGAAATCCTTTATTTTCAACTTTTTATAATGAAATATATTAATTCTATTATTTAAAAAAATTAAAGGGAAAAGTTAAAGCACAGAGAAAGAAAGATCTGGGTCTCTCTGGAAAAGAAAAGAGTCTGCAAGGATGTTTAAAATTTGGTTATCCATTTCTTTGCAAATTTATAGATTTTTCCCCGAGCTTTTCCCAAGTACACAGTTGTTTCTCCTATAAGCAAATCAATTCAGCATCAAGTGAGTACATTTTGAAAGGAGCTTAATAACAATGAATAATTTAAATTGGTTAGAATTTAAGCTATATTCAATTGACTTAAAAGGGAAAATAAAATATGCTAGAGACAGGGAAAAAAAAGAAACCTCTTTAGAACTTCATGAAAAATGAGAGAAGCATTTTAAAACCTTAGGTCTTAATAGAATTTTAAAAATTAATTCTGTATTCTAAAGGAAAGTGCAACTAAAAGCTAAGTAGTGGAACGCCTATAAAAATAATTTTCTACCCAACCAAGCTCAGTGATAGAATAATGTATCTGAATTTATTTCTAGCTCACCTACCTAATAAACTAAATCAAGATGTGGTGAGTTGAAGTATTTTAATTAAACTATAGTTCCTACAGACTGAAAATGCTGAGAATGAAAATCGCAGTTGGACATTGACTGGGCACACTCATATTTACTCATGTATCTGAAAATTTGTAAACACAACTCACAGCTTTGGCAATCACCATTAATTATTATAGAATTTTACCCTTTCAATAAAAAAATGTACATTTTCAATAACAATGTATAATTCCATGGATTTGGTAAAATTTCAACTCATAGTTTTTATTCCAAGTTACATTCAGAATGATTAGGCATGTTTGAAGATTAGTGTTGGACATTGGAAAGAATCTGAATGCCATGCCTGGTGAGTATTTCTAACCTTGTTAAGTTGAAAGCATGAGGGTATAGTCTGTATAATCACATGGTCATTGAGACACATGACAACGGGAGGGCCAGCAATTACCTTGAAGTAGGAATTCAACTATTCCATCTCCCTAAACCTAAACCAAATACATTTGGATAAAAACCAGGGCCCAGGCCAATCTTTGGTTAAGTACCTACTCTGTATCAGGCACTCCTCTGAGAAGCCTTCTAAGTGAATTCCCTCATTGAATCAATTCACTGAACAACTTCTTTGAGATGAGCATAATTTTATCCCCATTTCCTAGGTTAGGAAACTGAGGCAGAGTGGAGTGAGCTAACTCGCTCTTGACTTCCAACAAGTGGCCGAGTCAGGATCCAGATGCGGGCCGTCTGGCCGCAGAGCCCCAGTTCTGCTCACCGAGGTCAAAGTGCTCCTGTGTCCCGTCCTGCACCAGAAGGAATCCTTCGCCCTCCCTGGTCCACACAGCCCTCAGAAACTCTTCAAACTGGGCACTCTTATCTCTAGATGGGTCTACTCAGAATTCTCCCCAACCTGCTCAGAAGGGTATGGTCTTTATGGTAGAAATGCAGGAGTCATCACCATGCTTCCTTCTTGAGTGCCTGCAGGAGCTTCGCCATAACCTTACAAATATTTGGGTTTGAAATTTTTACATATTGAAGAAATTTACTCATGTTTTAAAGTATCCCCCACATGTGCTTTAATTTTTGTGGTGAGGACGAATGTTTTCCCAGGCATCTCTTCTCTAATTGTATTTCTGCTAATACAAACTGCCTTTTCATATCAATTGCTAATTGATATGAAATTACTGATATGAAATAAAGACATCAGTATCTTTATGCTTTTCCTGATTAATTAATCCAACAGATTCCTTAAGATTCTAGACTGTTTGATCACTTATAAATTTGACATTGTATCATCAGTGTGATGCAGAGACCAGGTTAATTTCCTCTACTGATTAACCTTGTTAAGTTTTTTTGTTTTTGTTTTAATTAATTTATTTATTACTTTTTGGCTGTACTGGGTCTTCCATGCTGCTCCAGCTTTTCTCTAGTTGTGGTGAGTGGGGTTTACTCTTTGTTGCAGTGTGTGGGCTTCTCCTTGTGGTTGCTTCTCTAGTTGTGGGGCACAGGCTCAGTGGTTGTGGTCCATGACTTAGTTGCTTCGCAGCATGTGGGACTTTCCTGGACCAGAGATTGAACTCGTGTCTCTTGCGTTGGCAGGGAGATTCTTTACCACAGAATCACCAGGGAAGCCCCCACCCCTAGTTACATTTCAATCATTCCTCCTTTCTGCCCTCTGATCCCGGAGGAATCCCACCTTGGCTGTGTCTTCTGACCCCGGGCAGCCCTAATGAAACATCTTACGCAAAATCATTTGTTTCCTCTTCAGGAATATGGGGAGCTCCCTGTTGGAGATGTTAACAGAACCCTTGGAGTTCTTTGGAGGACTATCTTTTATGGCAGGGTAGCTCCTTAAGCCGAAAATGTCAAAGATGATGCACTTTAAAAAATATTTCAGTTTCATTTACATGTCATGTGGAAGTTTACTGTGTAATATCTTTTTTAAATCTTTTTTTTTCTATTTATTTATTTTTTTGTTGGGAACGTCTTCTTAAAGCAAGACATAATTTAGCTGGTAGACAGTCTATCACTGCATACACGTGAAAAAAATCATCTCTAAATTAACAGTAATTTAGGAAAAAATAAGCAGTAACTTAAATTGTGATGGCTTGTGTCATTCTGAGACTTAGAACAAAAGTGAAGTTGTTTCTAAAACTGTCAACTGATAAAAAGCCTGACTTATGGGAAATTAAGCAGCCTCTTGAGAACCTCATAACCAGCTACCTGTCACTTTCCTGTGGCTCACTTCCTGAGATACAGTCATTAGCATCATCAGATAGTTAAAATGTTGTGTTTACTCTGCGTTTGTTCTTTACTTATAAGTCACACACCTAGTATTTTCCAGATAAGTCATTAGAGCAGTGTGTCCAGATGACACACAGTGACTTCTGTCATTTTTTTTTTTCATGAAAGGAGAGATGTTACTTCTCTAATTGAACCCACAGAGTTTCTTCCCTTTTCCAGAAACTCTTCTTTGTTTCTCATATGATAATCGTGTCTCAAAACTCTTTTTATATCTGCATCTCCATTCCTTCCCAGCAAATAGCTGCATCAACACCATTTTTTGTAGATTCCATATAAATGCATTAATATACTAAATTTGTTTTTCTCTTTATGACTGACTTCCCTCTGTATATTAAATAACAGGCCCTAGGTTCATCTACCTCACTAGAAATGACTCAAGTTTGTTCTTTTTTAAGGCTGAGTAATATTCCATTGTATGTACCACATCTTATTTGTCCATTCTTCTGTTGATGAACATGTAGGTTGCTTCCAGTACACTCTTGTTCATGTATGACCTATATCATAATGAAAAGGAAAAAGGACAAAGTTCTTATTTAAAAATGAGCTTCTGGTTGATAGTTCTAGGTTCTAAACCTACAAATTTTACAGCTACTTCACACTGTGGTTATGTAAATATTTTGGTAAACGTAATGGATCTGATCCGCTAATTTGTGAATTTTTTTGTTTCTGTGCTCAATACAAAATATTTAAAATATGATAGACAGCTTAGCTGTGAGATTCTTGCTGGAAGAACTGGTCCAAGTTTTGTTTTTTGGAGTTCTTAAAGTGCTTAGTACGTAATGTTTGCTCAGATGCCTCTTGCATGGCTAAAAGTGACTAGTTAAAGTGACTTAATATTTAGTCACCTCAGTATTCTTATGAGTAATAAAGATAAAAATACCTATTCAATTATGCTGTGAATCACTAATTTACCAATTGCATTATCTTTGAGGCATTTAGTTTAAATGTCCTGAAGCAACTGTCTTATACCCATTTTGGATGTGAGCTATACTTACTATTTTTTTAATTTTTATTTTTCTTGAAGTATAGTTGATTTATAATGTTTCAGGTGTACAACAAAGTGATTCAGTTATACATATACATGTATTCTTTTTCAGATTCTTTCCTATTGTAGGTTATTACAAGATATTGACTATAATTCTCTGTGCTATATATACAGTAGATGCTGGTCGATTATTTTATATTAATATATAGGAGTGTGTATCTGTTAATCCTACTTTATCTCTCCATTCTTTCCCCTTCATTAACCTTAAGTTTGTTTTCTAGTCTGTGAATCTATGTCTGTTTTATAAATAAGTTCATTTATATCATTTAGGTTCTACATATAAGTGATAGCCATATGATTTTTGGCTAATTTACTTCCCTTAGTATGATAATCTCTTGGTCCATCCCTGTTGCTGCAAATCATATTATTTCATTCTTTTTTATGGCAGAATAATATTCCATTATGGGGATTCCTAAGTGACTCAGTGGTAAAGAATCTGCCTGCCAGCGCAGGAGTCTCTGGAGCGTGGGTTCAGGGAACGATCCTCGGTCACGAAGATCTCCTGGAAGAGGAAATAGCAGCCCACTCCAGTATTCTTGCCTGGGAAATCCCATGGACTGAGGAGCCTGGTGGGCTGCAGTCTGTGGTGTCGCAAAGAATCAGACACGACTTAGTGAATGGGCATGTAGGCACACAGTTGCCATTGTATAGATAGATAGATAATGTCAACCACTTCTTTATCCATTCATCTGTTAATGAACATTTAGGTTGCCTCCCTGTCCTGACTATTGTAAATAGTTGAGCTGTGCTTATCGTTAATTTCGTAACACTTATGTTGATGTGAAATTCCCTTGGGGAGCACAGACTGCCTTTTAGTGGCCAGCGTGACTTGCAAGGAGGCCAGGTCATGTGAGTCCCCAGGTTTCCCTCGGCTGAAAGCACATGCTAGACTCTATTGGAGGGAAGAGATCGTGCAGTTTGAGGGTGTACTTGAGCCTCCTTGTGGGGTGGTGTTGCTTCTCTGCCGTCTTACTGTATTTTCACCAGCATTTTAGGAGAGTGGCAAAAATCAGTGCAAGTCACAGATGTTCTTCCTGCTGAGTAATTATTGAGAATCCATCAGAAAGGCAAGAAGAGAGAGGGCAAAAATAGAAAGGGAGAGAGGACATTTGGATGAAGGGAGAATTTTTTTGTTAGAAGTTTTCTTCTCTAGTGGTTGCAAAACACATATTTCATACGTATGCTCAGGTGACATTTTTGAGAGAAGCACGAAAGAGCCTGTGCCCCAGGAAGGAGGCTTGACAGCTGATCTGTAGGACAGGAGAGTGGCCGTGGCGAGAGCAGTTTCATCAGGCTGAAATGGGTGCTAATAAGTGCTTCTACAGTGCTGGTGGCACCTCCCCGCAGAGGTTTTGTTCTCTTTGAGATTTGCTCCTGAGTTCATTTATTTCTCTGCAGGCTTCACATTCCCTATTTCACAAGGCTTCCCATCAGAAAAGACATATTCTTTAGTACCATTTTAGTACCGGCTGAGGGAGACGGGGGAGGGATATAGTATTTTGGTGTTTGAAAGATGAGATCAAATTTAAAATTACAAATTGACAAGAAAAGGTTTTCTTAACTGAGCAGGCAGAGCTCAGTTTTAGATTGTCTCAGGGGGCTATTTCCGTGAGGCCTGAAACGCAGTCATGGGCTCTGAAATCCATGTGGGTTATGTCCATGACTTATTCATGTTGCAAGATGAAATGGGGTAGAATAGGAAATGTGAGTATAATGACCAGACACATGCTGTAGACAGCATACATGTGTGATGTTGTGTGTGTACACACATACACATATTCAGATGCACATGTAGTCAACACAAAACTCTCATGAAAAAGGGCATCATATCAACTTTGAAAAAAAATGGTCACAACTCAAAAGTTGAGAGTTGTATTTTATTTGGTGGGAATTTTTAAGACTTTAAGCGTAGGAGACAGCATCTCAAGTAACGTGGAGAGAACTGCTCTGAGGAGGAGGCGAGGGGAGGAGCCAGGTTATAGAGAAGGTTTGCAACAAAGGGCAGGTAGTCTGAACATCAAAAGAGTATTATGAATTAAGGAAAACTAGATATCCCAGGTTAAGGAATTTAGCAGTTTTCTATGTATGGGAAGGTGCAAGAGTCTGGGCTGGCTGAAATCATTCCTTTTATAGGCTTCTCAGCTATTCTGCGTCAGTATCCTGTGTTTTCACATCCTGAGCTCCTTTGGGGCTTACCACAGGGAGTAGCTGAAGCCTAATGACTGCTAGATCGCAGGTATTGTTCTCTTTCCTGGATGCCCTTAGGCTCACAATGGAAGGCTGCAATCACTGATGACTCTGACATCCTTGTTTACTGATATGGCAGGAAATACTCCATCTCTCAAGTTCATCAGGTGCTGCTTCTCTGTCAGCAAAGGTATTGAATAGCACACAGAGTTCTCTCTTCCTACTACATTTGTCCTGTGCACCAAGTTTCTCGAATTTTGCAGAAGAATCCCTGCAGTTTCCTCAGCCGTTAAAAATCTAGAGCCTAGAACACCAATGCAGATTTTTAATGATGAGGTAGAAGGGAGTAACTAATTATACGTCATTATTGCCGCCTTCACCAACAATGATGGAAGATAGACTAATCAAATGCATGTGCCAATGGGTATGATTAAGCTAAATTTAACTCACCCGAAGAGTTGAGAGTACGAACATCACATGTTCTCATAACAGAGTCTTCCTTTCCAGAGAAACCAAAATAATGATTTTTAAAGACCTGCCGAGCTGCCTGGTGAGACAGCCGCTTTTGAAGCTAACTCCATTCTGTAGAGATCTTTCCATTTGCCCTGCAATGTTATACTCTCTCCACTTCCGTACTTGTGACTTAAGGGTGTTTTGTTTTTTAATTTGAACACAAACAGAATTTTGACGTTAATTTGAATTCTGATTCCTTTTATTTATTTGCCCAGTTGGGGTATTTTTGTAGGGTAAAAGATTGTGGTAAGGACATACCGACAAGGGATCCAATGACTCTTTGAAAATGCATTTTATCACAATCCAAACATTGAAGTAGACATTTAAAATTAAATATTCAACCATATAGGGACATTGTTAAGAACAAACTTAATAGTCTAGAATGTGAATGCTTTGAAGTCTTTAACATCAGTTTGTGAGTTGACTTTACTTCTGTAACAGGCAGGTGATACATTCAGACAATTAAAAAGCACCTCTTCCTCTGACCTGCCATCCCTTTAGGCACAACTGGGACTTTACCCCAGGATCCAGAGTTGCTGGAGGATGCGAAACATAAATGTTCACACTTTCTTCTGCACACTCTCCACAGAACACTAGTGCAGGAAGTACTGGTGTCTCCTGAAACGTCATGTTTAAACTTGATGGGCTTCCCTGGTGGCTCAGCAGTAAAGAATCTGCCTGTAATGCAGGAGACCCGGGTTCGATCCCTGGGTCAGGAAGATCCTCTGGAGGAAGAAATGGCTACCCTCTCTGGTATTCCTGCCAGAAGAATCCCATCGACAGAGGAACCAGGTGGGATACAGTCCATGGGGTTGCAAAGAGTTAGACATGGCTTAGCAACTCAACAACAAACTTGAAACCACATAATAATTCCTGATGACCACATACAGAAGTAAAGGTTTCCTTCCCAAAGCTTAAATGTAGGGGCAAGATTGACTGAGCTGAAGATTTTCTAAAATTTCAATAATGTTTCTCTCCTTTGAAGAAAGGGAGCTTAAACGTTACCATTTTAGGTGAAAAATGATAGCACCAGGTGGGTTTTGGACGGGCAGGTGGAAATATGTTGAGCTAAATGCTGGAGATTTCAAGATGATTTAGAGAAGCCAGGCATTAGGGGGTCTGAAGTACACAGTAAATGTAATGATAATTGTCAGTAACTCTTGGGCTTATGTTATATGGTAAACACTGTCCAAAGTACCTTTATATGTGTTAATCATTATTTGTGACAGCTACATAGATGTATCAGTTGAGTGACCCTGGAGGAAGAAAATAGGAACTTCTCAGCAGACTGCACTGTACTCAATAAAGAGAGACCTTTTTCTTTTAAAATTAGTATTAGAGAAAGAGAAATACCATGTGATGTCATTTATATGTGCAATCTAAAAAATACAACTAGTGAGTGTAATTTAAAAAAAGAAGCAGATGGAGAGAATGGAGAGCAGATGGAGAGAACAAACTGGTGTTACCATTAAGGAGAGAAAAAGGTTAAGGGCAGGACTTCCCTGGTGGTCCAGTGGTTAAAGCTCCATGCTTCCAATGCAGGAGTCATTGGTTCAAGTCCTAGTTGGGGAGCTAAGATCCCACTATGCCTATAGACAAAGGCAAAAATAAATAGTTTAATTTTTTTAAAAAATGAAGAGGAGGAAGAGGCAATACGGGGTAGGGATTAAGAGGTGCAAATTCTTAGATACAAAATAAGCTAAAAGGTTATGTTGTACTATATGAGGGATATAGCCAGAATTTTACAGTATCTATAAATGGAGTGAAACATTTAAAAACTCACATTGAATCACTCTATGGTACACCTGTACTTTCATGACACTGTATAGCAGCTGTACTTCAATAAAAAGAATAATGTGTGTGGACGAGCTGCTCGGGTAGTTTCTTATTTAGAGGTGGAGGACCTTTGCCTGTGACCGTGGGGACAGCCCAGAGACCTAGATGCTTCCAGAGGGCGGAAGGAAGTTAGGAAGGAAGACGGTCCAGGTCGAGCAGGAACTTTGACCAACGTCACACACCTGTCCTTGGAAACCCTCAGCCTAACTGCACAAAACTACACACCAAAAGTGCTAGATCTTGTAAGAAAAACGGCACTGACCATTCAAATCTATGCATCTTTGTATAACTAATAGCAACAGTTCGTTGTTCAGTTGCTAAGTGATGTCTGACTCTTTGTGACCCTATAGACTATATCCCACTAGGCTTCACTGTCCACAGGATTCTCCAAGCAAGAATACTGGAGTGGGTTGCCATTTTCTTCCTCAGCAGGAAGGATATGTAGGGACAAGATTGACTGAGTTGAAGATTTTCTAAAATTTCAGTAATAATGTTCCTCTCCTTTGAAGAAAGGGAACTTAAATGTTACCATTTTAGGTGAAAAATGATAGCACCAGGTGGGTTTTGGATGGGCAGGTGGAAATATGTCGAGCTAAATGCTGAAGACTTGAAGATGGTCTTTCCAAACTAGGGATCAAACCTGCATCTCCCTAACTTGAGAATCCGTCCTTTGCCCCGTGCCAAGGACTCTCTCATCCTCCTCCTCACTAGAGGGGGCCCAGGAGTCATTCCTTTCTGTTGGAGACCACTTTCTGGCAACTGAAACATAGGATCTTGGGCTCGTGGTCCTCATCAGTGTTCTTTTCTTTCTGAACTCAGGAGGGGAGCAGTACCTTCATGGCTTCTTCATCTGGGCTCACAGTTTCCCAGACAGCTTAACAGAGTAGAAAGAGGAATAGCTCCAAAGAGCCACCGAACTTCATGTTGCTTTTGACCCTAAGCAAAGGTATTTCTGCGGGAGTTTTAGATTTGTCGAATGGGCGTCATGTTGCCCTTTACTGGAGAGAAAATTTGCCTTTGATCACTCTAAAACCTTAATGTTCTGCAAAAACTGCACTTGAGCTGAAGGGACTCTGCTGTTCTATGGATGTCATGCCCCTGTTTGCTAATCCTATTAGCTAATTTGCATTGCTGTAACATGACATTCTGGCTCAAAAAGGGAAAAAAGGAGAAAGTATACAAGTCAGGAGGACTTCCCTGGTGGCTCAGACTGTAAAGAATCTGACTGCAATGCAGGAGATCCAGATTCGATCCCTGAGTCAGGAAGATCCCCTGGAGAAGGGAATGGCAACCCACTCCAGTATTCTTGCCTGGAGAATCCCGTGTACAGAGGAGCCTGGAGGGCTGCAGTCCAAGGGGTCGCAAAGAGTAGGACACGACTGTAGTCATTCAACACGCACATACAAGTCAGGATCATTTCAGTATTTGTAGTTCATAGCACCTGAATTTCACCTTGACCTTAAGATAAAAATATCTCTATACGTTAGACCACTTAAGAAGCTGACAGAGCATTCTGTGCTGGGATGAAGCTGAATGGAGTCAGTATTGAAGGACAGGCTGTGTAGTGGGAAAAACAGTATCTTAGGGAACTCCTGTGATTCCTGAACAACTACAATAGGAAGTTACCCAGTTTATCACAGCCTGTGTAAAGAGATGCTTCATCTATGCATCCAGACTCAACCTCCCCAGATGCAGGAGACCTTGCCCTTGTATGCACATCAACACTTTTACCACCTCTGGTCACCACATGTAAGTGATGGAAACACTCCAAGATATAATATTCTTTTTTTTTTTTTCTGTATTTGTTGTTTTGTACATTTTCCTTATATATTTTAATATAGTTATATATATTTTTATTTTATTTACTTTTGGCACACTGGGTCTTAGTTGATGCATGCAGGCTTCCTCTGGTTGCAGTGAGTGGGCTTCTCTTGTTGTAGAGCACAGGCTCTAGGCTGAGTGCCCTTGAGTAGTTATTGCTCCACAGCATGTGGAATCTTCTTGGACCTGGGGTTTAACCTGTATCCCCTGCATTGGCAGGGGGATTTTTTAGCATTGGACCACCAGGGAAGTCCAGAAATAATATTCTTGACAATGTGTTGATACTAAAGGTTTTGGTGATTCAGAGTCGGCTTCAAGTCTGTGTCACACCTCAGCCTCATGAGTGGGAATATTCAACATTTTAACTGTGTTGCCGATGCCACAGCCCCAAATGATGGAATGTGGAATAACTTTTCTTATTTTACTAAAAGCAACAAAGTACAGTTTTTAAGTCCTGTTGTAAATACCATAGCCAGCTATAAGTTTGTGATGGGGTTGGTCAACCCTGCGTCTCTTGAAGAGATTTCCCCCCACCACATGTTGTAGAATATAGATAACCCCAATCATTTCAGTGATATTCTCTTCCACACATTCAGTCTCTCTGTCCCCATCTCTTTCTTAAACCATGTTCGCTGTTCTTCCTTATTACTGAAATATATGTTCCCTAACCCCTCCCTTGTGGCTTGGCTTTCATATTTCCAGGTACATAACATTCATCTCTTGAAAAATTGCTGCATTTTCAAATAGTGCTTGTAATTTTCCTTCACTGTCGTGAAGGGGTTTGTTTTCTCCATATGTGCTTGCATGGCACAGGAGGAAACCTGGGGTTATTGGAGTGTAACGAGATGAGTAATGGGATGGAAACTCAGAGGCTTTAAGTTCGGGATTTGCCACTGACTCATCCTTCAACCTGGATAAAATGCTTCCTAGTCTCTCTGTGATGCAGTTCCTGTTAAATGGCATTAGCACCAGCTCGTCTCAGAAAGCGGTCTTGAGCGGTAACAACTAGATGCAAACATTTTGTAATATTGATCCCTTAATAATAGCCTATTAATTTATAAAGGATATATCTACATTTGGTTTTTTTTTTTTTTTAGTTCTCCTAATAATTCTCTGAGAAAGGTAGTCTCGTTTTGGTGTTTAAGAAACCATAGCGAGTTAGATGAGAGAAAAATTCCACACCTTTTCTAGGATTATGTATGTTTATAGATATATGTGAGTGTTTACTAAAATATATTAGGTTGGCCAAAAAGTTATTCAGGTTTTTCTATAAGATGTAATGGAAAAGCCCAAACAAGCTTTCTGGCCAATCCAATATATACCCACAAGCATTCATACATGTAAATTGAAAATTATGGTTCACAGTGATGTAAGTCTTTAAAGGAACACTCAACTGAGGGTAAGAGTCGTTTTCCACAGTAGAAACGTCCAACCACCCTGAGTAGTATTTTTTTTTCACTTTGATTCTCCAAATTTACTTGTTCTGCTCTCTCAGAATTTCAATACATTTTTCCCTCTCTGCTAAAGAAGAGGAACTAAAAAGCCTCTTGATGAAAGTGAAAGAGGAGACTGAAAAAGTTGGCTTGAAGCTCAACATTCAGAAAACTAAGATCATGGCATCTGGTCCCATCACTGCATGGGAAATAGATGAGGAAACAGTGGAAACAGTTTCAGACTTTATTTTTGGGGGCTCCAAAATCACTGCAGATGGGGATTGCAGCCATGAAATTAAAAGACACTTACTCCTTGGAAGGAAAGTTATGACCAACCTAGATGGCATATTAAAAAGCAGAGACATTAGTTTGCCAACAAAGGTCCGTCTAGTCAAGGCTATGGTTTTTCCAGTGGTCATGCATGGATATGAGAGTTGGACTGTGAAGAAAGCTGAGCGCTGAAGAATTGATGCTTTTGAACTGTGGTGTTGGAGAAGACTCTTGAGAGTCCCCTGGACTGCAAGGAGATCCAACCAGTCCATCCTAAAGGAGATCAGTCCTGGTTGTTCATTGGAAGGACTGATGCTGAAGCTGAAACTCCAGTACTTTGGCCACCTGATGCGAGGAGTTGACTCATTGGAAAAGACCCTGATGCTGGGAGGGATTGGGGGCAGGAGGAGAAGGGGAGGACAGAGGATGAGATGGCTGGATGGCATCATCGACTCGATGGACATGAGTTTGGGTAAACTCCAGGAGTTTGTGATGGACAGGGAGGCCTGGCGTGCTGCGATTCATGGGGTCACAAAGAGTCGGACACAACTGAGTGACTGAACTGAACTGCAAGAAGACTTGTGATGACCAGTTTTCCCTTTTATCTTATGCATTGTGATATGTAAAATTCCTATCATTATTATAGTTTCCATTTCTTGAACCTTTCAAGTGACCTCTCCTAAGATCAGGGTGCCTGGGAAGCTTGCGTTGGCATGGAAACTCTTGGTCACTCATGCGTGGGTTAGTGCCCTGGATGAGAATACGAAAGGAGTCACAGAGACTTCTGTGAATCACCATGCTCCCTGGGCACAGCCGCTGCCCAGTAGACTTCATCACCCTCCCCACCTCTGGTCAAGGAGAAGCCAGCTGGGCAGCAGTGGGGGAGGAGCAGTGGTGCTGACCTGCAAGAAAATCATACTATATTGACGACAAAGAACATCATCATGTCTATACAGTTTCTAAGATTCTGTAAACCAGACCAGCCTGTTCCCTTTCTCTAGATTATATGGAAATATTAGACTGGCTGTGATGACTCAGTGGTGGTACCATGAGAGAATCATGCTGTCTAGAGATGATGGAGAAGTTCAAAATCAAACAGCCCGATATGGCAGCACCTGGCCCCACGTGACTGTTGGGTGCTTGAAATGTGGGTCGTGTGGCTGAGGACATAAACTTTCAATGTTATAGAATTTTTTTTTAATCCAGGTGCTAAATGTTTTTTTATTTATCTTTTTTTAAATTGGAGTACAGTCAATTTGCAATGTTGTAATGTTGTGTTAATTTCTGTTGTATAGCAAAGAGAATCAGATATATATATATACATATATATATTTATACACACATTCTTTTTTACATATATATACATTCTTTACATATATATATATACATTTTTACATATATATATATATATATATATATATATACACACACATTCTTTTTTGCATTCTTTCCCATTATGATTTATCTCAGGATATTGAATACCACTCCCTATGATGTACAATAGTACCTTGTTATCCATTCTATGTGTAATAGTTTGCATGTACCAACCCCAAGCTCCCAAATATTCCTTCCCTGTTGTTCGGTCGCTAAGTTGTGTCTGACTCTCTGTGACCCCATGAACTGCAGCATGCCAGGCTTCCCTGTCCTTCACTATCTCCTAGAGTTTGCTCAAACTAATGTCCATTGAATCCATTCCTTCCCCATATTATCCAGCAATTTGACTCCTGGGCAAATATCTGGACAAAACTAGAATTCAAAAAGGTATACACACACACACACACAAAAGTACACACACCCTTATGTTTATAGCAGCATTATTCACAATAGCCAAGACATAAATGTCCATTGACAGATGAATAGATAAAGAAGATGTGGTACACACACACACACACACACACACACACACACACAATGGAATACTACTCAGCCATAGAGCAAAATAATGCCATTTGCAGTAACATGAATGCAACTAGAGATTATCATACTAAGTGAAGTATGTCAGAGAGAGAGAGACAAGTATCATATAACTTACATATGGAATCTAAAATATGACTCAACATTACAGATTTTTAATTAATTTCTTAAAAAAACTACATGTGGCTAGTGGCCATCAGATTGAACAGTGCAGAGAAAACTGTGCATGTTCCTTGGGAGACTAATCACAGTGACATCAAGGGACTTTGCCATCCACTCATCTTGAGACCACGTTGCGGGTAAAAAGAGGTGAAAGAGAGAGGACCTTGAAAGCCAGGGTCAAGTGTGTAGAATTGCAGTGTCGACCCATGGACATGATGGTGGCTTCTCAGAAATGACCAGGAAGCAGTATTTCATATTGTGACCATCCTTTGATTTTTTTTTTTTTTTTTTTTGCAGGCTCCTTCATGTTGGTAAACACGTCCGGGAGACCCGAGGGACAGAGAGCCCACCTCCTCCTACCTCAGCTGAAGGAGAATGACACCCACTGCATTGACTTTCACTACTTTGTGTCTAGCAAGAGTAATTCTGCCCCCGGGTCACTCAACGTCTACGTGAAGGTCAATAATGGGCCTTTGGGGAGCCCTATCTGGAATATATCTGGAGACCCTAACCGTACATGGAACAGGGCAGAACTGGCCATCAGTACCTTCTGGCCTAACTTTTATCAGGTATGCCCTTTATTTTTCATTTCCTGTTTTGAAATATCCTCTAACTTCTGAAAATATAAATCATTTTTCTATTAGTCTAATTGGAGAATGGATAAGAAGCACTGGTATTTTTAGACCGAGGTAAAGAAAGTTTGTGCTGTTGGATAGGAAATATATTAAAGCTTTGTTTGTACATTATCTTGAGAAATGAGTAAGAAGCTAAAAAGTTAAACTTGTCTTGTATATATCAATTTAAGAAAATAGAAGCAGTCATCTGCAGCAGGACAGGAAGTACTGTTTGTAAGGATGTTTAACTTTCTGTGTTGTATGTGTGTGTTCAGTAGCTCAGTTGTGTCCAACTCTTTCCGACCCCATGGACTGTAGCCTACTAGGCTCTTCTATCCATGGAATTCTCCAGGCATGAATATGGGAGTGGGTTGCCATTTTCTCCTTCAGGGGATATTCCCAGACCATGGATCGCACACATCTCTCCTGCATCTTCTGCCTTGGCAGGTTGATTCTTTACCACTGGCCCACCTGGGAAGCCAGCACTACGCATGTAAATTGCTAAAATCCTTTCAGGGTGCACTTGGGCAATACATTTTAGAAGTGTTAAAAAATTAGATAAGTCTAATTTTAGCAATCTACTATTAGGATTCATCTTAAGGAAATAATGAAGGCCAGTTGCAACTAATTAGCTACAAGGATATTCATGGCGGTGTGTTTACAATAATGAAAAATCAGGAACAGTATTACATTTCTAATAATAGAGGATGAGTTAATGTATGCCATCTCAATACAAAAAGTCATTTAGCAACCATTAAGAATAACATTACAAAAGATCATTTAGTAATATATATAAGCTTATGTTCTTAAGTGGATTAAACTGGTATAAAATCGTAAAGCATCATTTTAGATTCAATTTTAAATTAAATATATATGTACTAATACATAAATATGTATATGTAATTGCCCTTCCCTGTTGGCTTAGATGGTTAAAGAATCCACCTGCAATGCAGTAGACCCAAGTTTGATCCCTGGGTCAGGAAGATCCCCTGGAGAAAGGAATGGCAACCCACTCCAGTATTCTTGCCTGAAAAATCCCATGGGCAGAGGAGCCTGGCGGGCTACAGTCCATGGGGTCACAAGAGTCAGACACCACTGAGTGACTAACACTTTCACTTTTCACATACATAATTAAACTATATGGTGAAATAAATAAATGAAAAAGTGGTATAGCCTCAGCTAGTGACTTGAATTTTTTCTTTCCCTCAGATGTCATATCCTAAATTTTGCACAATGCCCCTGTGCTATTTTTATGTATAAAACAAAAAAGATTAAGCAGTAATTTTTCTTCCAGAGGAAAAATGCTCTACTTACTGCATATCCTTCTTTTTTATAAATGTATTGATAACCTGTCAAGGGCATAATTAAAAAGTAAGGTTTTTAGGACACAGTTTCTTCTTTTGTTGGATTAAAATGGAAGCAAGGGAAGTGGGTTTGGCTAAGGTAGGCATCAGAAGGGTCTATGTGATGGATGAGGCTAAGAGGCTGAGTGTTTTGAGAAACTCCTTTTGGAGGAGGCCTTCCTACAGTAGCACTCGTGGTGAAGAACCCACTTGCCAATGCAGGAGACAGCAGGAGATGTGGGTTCATTCCCTAGGTCGGAACAATCCCTTGGAGCAGGAAATGGCAACCCATTTCAGTATTGCCTGGAAAATCCCGTGGACAGAGGAAGCTGGTGGGCTACAGTCCATGGGGTTTCACAAAGTCAGATGACTGAACACACACACAGAATCTCACAGTAGAGAAGGCCCCACAGGTGCCCATCTGGAACCTGCATGAGAGCCTTCCTTGGTCTCCTTGGTGTCTAGGCAAGATCAGAAGGTGCATCCTGCTCATATCTGCCTTAATCTTCTTTCCCCACCCAGGACTTCTAAGACTCAACTCTTGCGGGACCCTCCACAGCTGCCAGAGCCCAGCGCATGGGTTTAGTTTTGACACTGGCTACAAGCCAGTGGCTAGATTCCCCCATGCCACAGTTAAGAGTTGGAATGCTGCAACTAAGGATCCCAAATGCTGCAACAAAGACCCAACAAAACAGAATAAATATTTTTTAAAAATAAATAAAGGAAGTGACCCCTTTTTGAGACCCTTTCTCACTGCCCAGGGACTCTGCTTCCCCCAGACACTCCATTATTTAGACTACAAGATATTAATCCATGATAAAGATCTAGCAAATTAATGTGGAGTGACCATAGGCTTGAAATACTACCATATTAAAATACTTTATATTCATGTAGTACTTTATTTCTATAAGATGCTTTTTACACTTTTGAAGGTAGTTTTGATTTCATGAGTCAAGATTGGTGACTTTTAAGGAATTTAAGGAATATTATGAAGTCTTTTAAGGAATTTCATTTTATACTGTTATGATTTCACATTATAATATTGCTTCAAAATGGGTAAAAGAACATATGCTTTGCATCAGATAGAACTGGATTTGGTTATGAAGTCGGTTTTAAGTTTGGGCAACTTAAACTTATGAGCCTTCCTACTTACAGGACTAAGTGTAAAGACAGGGCGAGCCGTGAAGAGGGAGGAAAAGCACAATTTGGATGTGCTAGTCTCTCAGTAAATGGTGGTAATTTATGGAGATTCAGATTTGTGCTGTGCTCACTTGCTCAGTCGTGTCCGACTCTTTGCAACCCCATGGACTGTAGCCCGCCAGGCTCCTCTGTCCATGGGGATTCTCCAGGTAAGAATACTGGACTGGGTTGCCATGCCCTCCTCCAGGGGATCTTCCCAACTCCAGGATCAAACCAGGTCTCCCACGTTTCAGGTGGATTCTTTACCATCTCAGCCACCGATCAGATTTGTGGAAAACAGAAAAAAGGAGAAGTGGATTAATAGTTGATGCTTTCTCCTGCTAAGTCATTCCTTAAATGTGTTTGGTGCCGTGGCAGAAAGTGTGCATAGAAAAAAGTTTCCGGAAACAAATCCTTCATTGAAACACTGGATGAAAGGGAAGCACCAAGGGCTTTGGCACCAGAACACTATAGCATGGAGCTGCTATCATGGTGCTCTGCTGACCTTGGGGAGCAGGTGCTCTGGGCGGGGGAGGGCAGGAATGGGGGTGCTATGCTGAGCTCCTTCTATCTGTCCTGTCTCTGATCCTCCCTTACTTTTGTCAAGAATGTCTGTTTCTCCCGTATCTTTGGCTGCAAGATCCTGAGTCAGTTCTCATCTCGGTCAGAATCTGAGTCTTGTAAGTTGTTGGGTTTGGGAAGGTTTTCGGCGCAACTGAACACCACTAGCCTGTGTATTTTGGATAAATATAGTCTGTTCTCTTGGGCATCCCTTTGTTTTTATAACCTTTCTGCTAACATGATCTTTATTAGAATGGGTAGCGTTTCAAAACGTTTCTTAGCAGAGCGAAGTGTTCTTGCCACAGTAGTCATTTAGTGGAGCTTTTCCTATTTATGGGAAAATAGTATTCTGCAGGTACGCATCACAATGATGATTTGCATGGAACACAGGGCCTTGCAGGTTAATTACTGCTCATTAACACACAAACCATCAAGGGTATGGAGATTGAAAGTGAAAGTGAAGTCTCTCAGTCCTCTCCGACTCTTTGCAACCCCATGGACTTTATTTTATTTTTATTTTTTATTATTTTTTTATTATTTTATTTTTTTATATTGTAGTGGTTTTTGTCATACATTGACATGAATCAGCCATGGATTTACATGTATTCCCCATCCCGATCCCCCCTCCCACCTCCTTCTCCACCCAATTCCTCTAGGTCTTCCCAGTGCACCAGGCCCGAGCACTTGTCTTGTGCATCCAGCCTGGGCTGGAGATCTGTTTCATCCTAGATAATATACATGTTTCGATGCTGTTCTCTCACCAGGCTCCTCCGTCCATGTGATTTTCCAGGCAAGAATACTGGAGTGGGTTGCCATTTGATTACCACGTACTTAATCCCTCAATTAGTGTTTGTCCTAACCACGGTGACGTAGAACCTGCCCCTGTGTTGGGGGCAGCATATACACAGCCTACCTGCTTTCGCCAAGGCACCTGGGCTGTAGCCCCTGCTTGTGTTGATTTACACACTGCCTGCCATTTGAAGAACAGCGTTTTCCTCTCGCAAGCACCGTTTTGCTTTGTTGTGAAGGTTTTAGAAAATACTTCACTTGGATTCCGTTCCTTCCCCGCTCCCCTCTCTTCTTCCCCACCCCCACAAGTTTCTGGAGGCCTCTGATGAATTCCTCTGGGTTCCTAACCCCATGGGCACCCAGAGACACTCCTGGAACCCCACATTCACTGCCCTGTTTTTGGATACAGTGGCTCTGAGTCCTGACTGAGGTCAGGAGGGTAGTGATCTTTAACAGAAATGGTTGTTTTGAAAAGGAAAAAATGCACAGGTGGTCTAGAAATCCACCACCACCGTCCCCCCACCCCCCCCCCCCAAGCTCCTGAAATAAGGGGTCATGCCAGGCAGGGGACAGTGACAAGAAGGATGGGAAAGTCAGGGAAGATGATGGTGTTCTGTTTGCTCCACTTGTTGTCGTCTAGTCACTAAGTCATGTCCAACTCTTTTTGCGACCCGTGGGCTGTAGTCCACCAGACCTCCTGTAAAAACAAATCACTTAGATGCACTGAAGGGCCTGGCAGGAGAGGAGGGGTGGATCCCTGCTCTCTCTTCTCCGTATACCAAGCTTACCAAGGGACTAGCATTTCAAGGGAGGCTAAGCCAAGATTTGCCCTTTACCCATCTGCCAGATTTCCTGGTGGATGATGGTTTGCGGGAATAGGAAGGACTTGGTCTTTCTTACCTCTTCTCATCACCTTCCCACTGTACTCCCACATGGCAGCCTTGGTTTCTTACTAGACTGGCCTTCAGCCCACTTTACAAGAAGGTCACGAAAGCCACGCTGAACGGCAGCAGCTCAGCAGGCACTTGCTGCTAAGTTGTTGTCGTCGTCCCGTCACTAAGTTGTGTCTGACTCTTTGTGACTCTGTGGACTACAGCATGCCAGGCTCTCCTGTCCTCCCCAGAGTTTGCTCAGATTCATGGTCATTGAGTTGGTGATGCTATCTAACCATCTCATCCTCTGCCACTCTCTTCACCTTCTGCCTTCAATCTTTCCCAGCATCATAGTCTTTTCTGATAAGTCAACTCTTTGTGTCAGGTGACCAAAATATTGGAGTTTCAGCTTCAGCATTAGTCCTTCCAATGAATATTCAGAGTTGATTTCCTATAGGATTGACTGGTTTGGTCTCCTTGCTGTCCAAGGGACTCTCAAGAGTCTTTCCTAGCACCACAGTTTGAAGGCATCAATTCTTCAGTGCTCAGTTTTCTTTATGGTCCAGCTCTCACATCCATACATGACTTACTGGAAAAACCGTAATTTTGACTATAGGGACATTTGTCACCAAAGTGATAGACAGTGTCTGAGGTCTGCATGGGTGAGTGTTTTCCAAACTGCATTGCAAGGAAGGTTCAAAGGCACTGGTCAACCAAATGGAAAGAAGCACTGATTTAAGGGAATCGAACGCATCCTGTAGCACAAGGCATTTCAGAGGCCATGGGAGACACGTGGCAGGTGCATATGCTGGGGTGAAGCGTGGACATCCATCTGGGCTTTAGCAGAACATCTCTCTACTCGCATTGCTTCCTGGAGTACACTTGGGGAATCCTGATATGTACTTATGGAAGAAGAGAAGGCTCCCCGACTGCATTAATTCCTTAGCTTATGGTCCTTACTCCAAGTGTGAGACCATTGAATCACTTTATACCAAGTGCAAGACAATCAGCTTGCTCTGTCCATCTGGGAGGACACAGGAAATCAGATATGGCAGAGAAATGAAGCCCTGTCTCAGGCAGGAAAGCTGTTCTAATTAGGTACCCCACCTCCTGCGTTTTGTGCTAAAAAGAGATGAGTTTGAAGAAATCAGTGAGGACATATGAGGCTGTCACTTTACTACAGACACAGAGCTGCATTTAGGAAGCAGAGGGGTTCACATGACAGTTTCATATCTTCAAAGATGATGTTTTATCCATTTATTGTGAAAAACTTGCATATCTCTGAGTTTCCTTCTCAGTTTATACTTGTTATTTGATATGATTAAGGACAGGTCCTTCTTCTGGGCAAACATCTTCCATTTCTCTGAGGTCTGTCCCTTCTAGCTGCTCATTACTTTTCCTTATCACTTTCCTATTTTGTTTCCCTGTGCCTTAATTTGCTTACAAATCCCATTTTGTAGAGTGGACATTTGAGCCATGAGTAGAAAAGATTAGAAAAGAACATTTCCTCTTTTCAAAAGAGAAAGGGAAAACATAAGAAAGTTGAAGAAATTAGTGTTGATTGGTAGGAAAAAACATGGCATCATTTCAGAATGTCCTGAGTGATGTAACAAAGCACCAATAATCAACTCCACTGTGAAGCTTATCCTTTGAATGTTTTTAACCTAGAGAAAGTAGGTTTTAACGTGACTTCAATATGTGCATCTAAACAAAGGTCTTCGTTCTTTTTTCCTGATTTTCTAAAGTCATATCATTTGTGGATTTGCTTTGGCTCTTCATTATCACACAAACTTTTCTTTTCCTGTGTATGTTTTAGTTTTATTTTTTTATTTGGAAAATAAAGTAGCAGTTTTTGTGAATATGATATACTTAGCCTTTGGTGGGAGTTGAGAAACCTATATGCAGGTCAGGAAGCAACAGTTAGAACTAGACATCGACCAACAGACTGGTTCCAAATAGGAAAAGGAGTACGTCAAGGCTGTATATTGTCACCCTGCTTATTTAACTTATATGCAGAGTACATCATGAGAAGCGCTGGGCTGGAAGATGCACAAGATGGAATTAAGATTGCCAGGAGAAATATTAATAACCTCAGATATGCAGATGACACCACCCTTATGGCAGACAGTGAAGAGGAACTAAAAAACCTCTTGGTGAAAGTGAAAGAGGAGAGTGAAAAAGTTGGCTTGAAGCTCAACATTCAGAAAACTAAGATCATGGCATCCGGTCCCATCACTTCATGGGAAATAGATGGGGAAACAGTGGAAACAGTGTCAGACTTTATTTTGGGGGGCTCCAAAATCACTGCAGATGGGGATTGCAGCCATGAAATTGAAAGATGCTTACTCCTTGGAAGGAAAGTTATGACCAACCTAGACAGCATATTAAAAAGCAGAGACATTACTTTGCCAACAATCCGTCTAGTCAAGGCTATGGTTTTTCCAGTGGTCATGTATGGATGAGAGTTGGACTGTGAAGAAAGCTGAGCGCCGAAAAATTGATGCTTTTGAACTGTGGTGTTGGAGAAGACTCTTGAGAGTCCCCTGGACTGCAAGGAGATCCAACCAGTCTATCCTAAAGGAGATCAGTCCTGGATGTTCATTAGAAGGCCTGATGCTGAAGCTGAAACTCCAATACTTTGGCCACCTGATGCGAAGAATTGACTCATTGGAAAAGACCCTGATGCTGGGAGGGATTGGGGGCAGGAGGAGAAGGGGAGGACAGAGGATGAGATGGCTGGATGGCATCACCGACTCGATGGACATGAGTTTGAGTAAACTCCGGGAGCTGGTGATGGACAGGGAGGCCTGGCGTGCTGTGATTCATGGGGTCGCAAAGAGTCGGGCACGACTGAGTGACTGAACTGAACTGAATACATATGTATTTTGATAAATGTTTGCAAACTAAGTATGCTCATAAAGTCATGACCCAATGTAAGAAATTGAACATGCTCAGCTCCTCCAGAGACTAGCCCCTCTCCCAGCCTCTGCCCCTCTTATATTAATAGCCCATCCTCAGGAATAATCTTAACTTCTACTATAGACTGAATGTTTGTGCCCCCTCCAAATTCATAGCTTGAAATTCAGTCCTCAGTGTGATACACTATAGCTTTTTATTTAAACCTAAACCAGTAAGGGGCTATGAGGCTCTGTGTGGGAGGACAGACAGATGCCACAGGAGCCCCTTTGTTCTAGGGACTGACAGATGGCTTCCACCAGCCCATCTTCCATGGAGAGTGTTTGTGTTGTAACCTAAGGCCTTTGCTTTGCTCACATGTGGCCAGGGGAAATGGCAGTGTGGAAAGCTAATTTTGCTCCTCACTGAAGCGGGGAGTACCAAAGATGCTACTGGGTTAAACCTCTTCCCATCTCCCTTTTGGCGGACTCAGATCCAGGATGAGTCTTCATGAGTGAAAAAAGACAGCACTCATTAGTCAGTGGTGTAACCATTTCTTTCCTAACTGAGTCAGCAGCTTTCCCCCAAGTCTTCAAAGACGCCGGGGGTGCAGCATCTTGTCCCCCAGAGACGTTCTGTGTTGAGTGATGGAATGTCTGTGGGTTCTGTCTAGTCTGCATATCTTTACTTCCCACCACTGCCAATAACATCTGGGAACCAGCAGCAGAAATGAGCATCGAGTCCTTCCAGCGGCCGAGAACTTTGATAGAATTAGGCCTCGGTGTGAATCCAAACACTCCTGCAGTTTCGTCCCGAACATCACCATGAGTGCTGAATTGGTAAACACTGCACTCTGCTTCTGTGGGGAACAGGGCGTCAGTCCCACCACGAGAGCCTCTGGCCAGGAGATTTTCATCAACCAGTCAAGGCATGACCTTGGTTTATGTGTGTTTCTGTCAAGGTGCCTTATTTAATGTATGTCACTGATTCCTGTCATTGAACGTGGCCAAGAGCACTAGCTCAGGCCTGAAGGAAGTTTATTTATTTAACATATGTGTTTTCTCTGGAAGACACATCACAGCCTTGTGGCGCTTGGCAACAACCAGACAGCACTTCAGTGCTGAGCTGGGGGCCGTCTCAGACAGCAGCATCGCCAGTAAAAGGTTAGCCTCGGATGAGGACCGTTGTTAGCGGCAGGAGGGGGGAAGCTAGAAGGCAGAGCCCCTTTTTCCCCTTTTTCCCCAGCCTCTGCTGGGCCATGCGTGTCCGCCGTCTCTAGTGTTTGCTGCTCCGTCTTTGTTCTCAAATGACCAAGAATGCTTTGCAAGGATTGATTTTGGGCTTTCAAATAAATTACAGAGCAGTCAAATTCAAACTCAGACTCAGCAAATACTGAGGGTTCATTGTATTTTCTGTTAAGTCAGATTCCCTGCCTCCCCCCCAAAAAAGGTGAGGTAAGATGAAATACTATATGGTGACAAAATTATTCCAGAATAATGCAGTTCGACTCTGTGATACCATCATACCCACCCCCAACTTCAGCTTTCAACCTTTCAAATAATCATAGCTTAGGTTAGGCTGGAGGGCAAAGGCATTTATCCTGAAAATGCATGTGTTTCAGTAAAAACACAAACATTTAGCTGCAATCTAGCGAATGCCAAAGGACTTTGTGTAGAATGAGATGTGAGAGGCTTGACTATGAAATTTTTATTATAAATTCTTTGTAGTTTGGCTTCTTTATAGAGGATTTGCCTTCTACATGAGCTGGGTTTTCTTTCATTTTTTTAAAATTTTTTCTTGTCTTTTCAAGTCACTTTTTGGCTGCACTGGGTCTTTGCTGCTGCGTGTGGGCTTTCTCTAGTTGCGGCAAATGGGAGCTACTGTCTAGCTATCCTGTGCAGGCCCCTCATTGCGGTGGCTTCTCTTGTTGCAGAGCACCGGCTCTAGAGCGTGCAATCAGTACTGTGGCGCCCGGGCTTAGTTACTCTGCAGCATGTGGGATCTTCCCGGACCAGGGATCAAACTGGTATCCCCTGCATGGCAGATTCTTAACCATTGCACCACCAAGGAAGCCCTCTTTCATTTTTAGCTTAATTTTTAAGACAGTGTTTTGAGGTCTATCATGTAATTCATTTCTATGGTTTTGTTTTATGCTTTAAAAATTTGGTAATGATTACTGCAAGGTAAGGGGGGCATTGAAAACACCCACCCCTGTAACAGAGTTGAAACAAGTCAGCCCAGGAGAGGGCTTTCTCCCTGCCATTGCTAGAGGAGTACAAGGCTCCGCCAGCAAGCGCAAAGCATATTGAACTTGCTGTGAGGAACTATTGCTGTCGACGTATGCTTTCTTGTTATCCAGAGTAATGGCAGCTGCTGGTGAGCCAAGCAGGAAGGTTTCCTCTTAAAGCAGGAGGCTGGATAGTAAATATTTCAGGCTTTTCAAGCCAGATGGTCTCTGTGGCAGCAACTCCACGGTGCTGAGATTGTGACAGTCGCCATAGATAATCCATAAATGAATGGGTGTGACTGCTTTCCAATAAAGCTTAATCTGCAGACATGGACATTTGAGTTTCATATACTCATGTTGGGCTTCCCTGGTGGCTCAGACAGTAAAGAATCTGCCTGCCAATGCAGGAGACCTGGATTCGATCCCTGGGTCAGGAAAATCCCCAGGAGAAGGAAATAGCAACCCACTCCAGGATTCTTGCCTGGAGAATTCCATGGACAGAAGAGCCTGGCGGGTTATGGCCCATGGGGTCACAAAGAGTCAGATACAACTGAGCGATTAAGCGCACACACAGAGACACACACACATTTCTCGTGTATCACAAAATCTTCTTTTGAGTTCCTCCTACCAGTGAAAACTGTAAAAACCATCCATGGTTTGTGGGCCAGACAGAAACAAGAGATTAGGGGCAGATTTGGTCCATTTGCTATAGTTTTCCTGACCCTTGTCTTAAAGTTTGTGTTGTTAAAACTGTGTCATATAGTTTGGCCCTTGCAGCTATATTTCTAGATCAAAGATGGCTACATTCTTACTTCAATCTAGAAATAAAGAATTTAGAACATATATACATTTATGCATTAAAAGTTATATATATATATATTATATATATTTGTGTGTATGTATATATGTGTATGGGCTTCCCAGGTGGCACTAGTGGTAAAGAACCTATCTGCCAAAAAAAAAAAAAAAAAAAAAGAACCTATCTGCCAATGCAGGATGCATAAGAGATGCAGGCTCGGTCCATGGGTGGGGAAGATCACCTGGAGGAGAAAATGACAACCTACTTCAGTATTCTTGCCTAGACTGGAAAATCCCATTGACAGAGGAGCCTGGTGGGCTACAGTCCATGGGGTTGCAGAGTCAGACATGACTGAAGTGACTGAGTACACACACATGTGTGTGTGTGTGCATGGTTGTATATTATATGTGTATATGCATACATATGTGTATTTATTCTACATATGGTCTCTCATACCTGCTAGGTTAGGCAGTCAAATCACATGAAAAAAGTTCAGACTTGAAAGTAAAATAGACCTGAAATTACACCCTGAGTATGTGACCTCAGAAAAATCACTTAACTTTACTGAGTCTGTTCTGTATCTACTGAGGTAGATAATATTCACTCCAGTGGATATGGTTGACTGAGAAAAATTTGATAATACATACAAAAGGTGCCTGTGACATGGATGTAAATGGCAAATAAATGTTTTTTGAATTATTGATTATTTTATAAAGAAAAAAATTGGTGTGGTTCCCTCAAGAGACTCAAGTTTCTCTTCTAATATAGATTTTTAATAGATTCTGTCCTGTTTGATAAAAATAAGCATGGCCACATCCCACATCAATTTTTACACCTTTTTTTTTTTTTTTTTGCTTTCCAGTGATGCTGTCTATGGTCTTGTGTTAGTCTCCTCTGACTTCCATCTTTTTGGCTGTGGATGCAGGCATCTTCAGACACTCCTGTGATCCACCCCCATCCCTTCATATGTGTGTTATATTTCTGTGCAGCAATACTTGTCTTTTGATAGAGTGGACCAGTGTTTGAAAAAAAGAGACAAAACTATTTCTGCTTCTGAAGCTTTCTTGGCAGGGGCACTGGCTAGAAAAAAAGTACAAAATGGAAAACTTGCCAGATAGCAAGGGTTCACGATGAGAAAAGCTTTTCAGGACATGGTTAAATATGCTTTTAAGAAACTTGTTTAAGGACTTCCCTGGCTTCTCAAGTGACACAGCAGTAAATAATCTGCCTGCAGTGACGGAGACTCGGGGAACACGGGTTCAATCCCTGGGTCGGAAAGACCCTAGGAGTAGGAAATGGCAACCCACCCCAGTATTCTTGCCTGGAGAATCCCATGGACAGAGGAACCTGGTGGACTACAGTTTATGTGTTTGCAAAAAATTGGACAGGACTGAGCGACTGAGCAGGCATGCCCACTTGCAGTCCAGTGGTTAAGACTTTGCCCTATCTTTCCTGCTCCTACCATGGAGTAGCAAAGAGTCGAAGACGACTGAGCGACCGAACTGATCTGAGCTCCTGCTCCTTCTCCCTCCATCCCTGAGCCCTGGCAAGCACTCACGTGGCCTCCGTTTCTAAAATGCTGACATTACACGTTGTTACATAAATGGAATCATATTGCGTGTAATCTTTTGTGATGGGCTTTTTCACTCAACGCAGTTCTCTGGAGATTCATCCCATCACTGGTTGTGTCAGTAGTTAGTTCCTTGAATTGGAGTCAGTTCTAGTGAGGTGGACGAACCTAGAGGCTGTTAATACAGAAGTAAGTCAGAAAGAGAAAAACTGATATTATATAATAATGCATATATAAGGGATCTAGGAAAAATGGGACTGACGAATCTATTTGCAGGGCAGCAGTAGAAACAGACATAGAGAAGAGACGTGTGGACACAGCAGGGGAAGGAGAGAGTGGGGCAAATTGAGAGGGTAGCGCTGAGACACATACAATATCATGTATAAAATAGATCGCTAGTGGGAAGTTGCTGTATCACACAGGGAGCTCAAGCTGACGCTCTGTGATGACCTAGAGGGTTGGGATGCGATGGGAGGTGAAAGGGAGGCACAGGAGGGAGGGGACATATGTATTCTTATGGCTGATTCACATTCTTACATGGTAGAAACCAACACAACATTGTAAAGCAATTATCCTCCAATTAAAAAAAAATTGTCCCTTTTTAGTGCTGACTAGTAACCATGGACGTACCAGTCTCTGTTTAATCATTTGAACGGCACCTGTACTGTTTCTGCCTTCTGGTTATCATGAATAAAGCTTCTATAAACATTGATGTGCAGGTTTTTATATGAATAAAAAAGTTCACTTCTCGAACGGTGGAATTGCTGGGTTGTGCATTAAGAATGATCTTCTTCATGAGGTCTCCTTGGTGACACGGGTTCCTGCTGTGTAGAATGGAGGTAATAATGTCATGTGGACCCGTTAGCATTAACACTAGCCTGACAATGGAGAGCTTTAGACAGTCATGTTTAGAAAATTGAAAACTTTGGTAGTGGTTCTTTTTTCTCCTTTAGCCTCAACTTCTCTGAGTCCATGATGTCAAAATGTTATTCATCTTAAGAACCTCAGAGCATGTTGCCCTTTTTCTGTTGCCCTGCTTCTCTCAGGATCAAACAGTTATAAAGCCTTCCTCACAAGATTTTTATATTATTTTCCTCCCAATTCATACTCTACCATCTGAATTTCAGCCAGCTTAGCTCTTCTCTGTATCTCTTAATATGGTGTGTTCCCTGGAATTGCTCTATGAGTGGAGCCTCTGAGCCTGATCACAGCTGACCTTTAGAGCTGTAGGTCCAAGTTTTCCTCTTTATGGTCATGGTCATGTCCACCTCAGGGCCTTTGCACGTTCCCTGGAAGATACCTTACATTCTTCTCACCTTTGGCTCATTCACCCGCAGCTCTCAGCTCAAACACCACTTCCTCATGGAAGGTCCTCTGGAGTATGTCCTCCTAGTATCCTGTTCTCTTTTTTCATAGTACTTTAAACATTTTAATTGCATGTATTCGTTGTATAAAACCTAAGACCCCATGTGGTTCCATCTGGTCCATAGAGTCCCCTCAAAGAAGTTGACCAGAAGATACGTTGCATGCGTGCATAATAAGTCACTTCAGTTGTGTCTGACTCTTTGCAACCCTATGGACTGAAGCCCACCAGGCTCTTCCCATGGGATTCTCCAAGCAAGAATACTGGAGTAGATGTCCATTCCCTTCTCCAGGGGATCTTCCCCACCCAGAGATGGAACCCATGCCTCCTAAGGCTCCTGCATTGCATGCAGGTTCTTTACTGCTGAGCCATGGGGAAAGCTCAGAAAATATATTATCTTAAAGCAATTAAAATCTTAACATCACCTCTGGAAGATGACTCAACCTGTCTTTTGAGTATTGGTTCCTCCCCAGGGTCCCCCCCTCGCCTTTATGGGGTGAGACCTTGATTGCAGTGCTGTCTGCTCCCCACATTCACCTCCCAAAAAACCGAGTTTTAGTCTTAGTTGTTTTTGCAGTTTTAGAACCTAGACCATTTGACTGTCGGATTACTAGGCATTCAAATGATGTCTGTGGGAAACATGAATGAATGGTTGAAATGAGGTATCTTATCTTTAGGAAATATTAGGTCAAAGTTGATAAAATGAATGAATAATGAAAACCTTTCTTAATCTTCCAGGTGATTTTTGAAGTCATAACTTCTGGACATCAAGGTTACCTCGCTATTGATGAAGTGAAGGTGTTAGGACATCCGTGTAGTAAGTTGCCTCAACTTTTAATCCTTCAGGGACATGGTTGGGGGTGTATTTATGTTGTGGATGGGAGAAAGTGCTACAACCTGGAGGGAAGTTTGTCCTGTCTAGAGAGTCCCTGATGGACCTCTAGGCGGCGCTGTGCTAGCCCAGAAGTAAACATACATGTGTCATGTGTGATGCATTGTAAGTGAAAAATGACTAAGTGCCTTGAAAGTGAAAATCAGGAACAGGGACTATGGGAATATTTTGGTATGTTCAAATATCCAACCTCAGAATAGAATGTTGGGAGCTGAGCAACCAAAACTCTGCAAATCTGTGTGCTTCTACGTGCTTAGTACACGTGTGTGTGTTTGTATGTGTGTGTGTATACAGAGCTTCCCATAATCATGTGTTCAGAAAAAGTCATGTTTGCCTTTTTTAAATTCTTTTTTGGGGGCCATGCCTCACAGCATGTGGGATCTTAGTTCCTGGACCAGGAATCGAACCTGCACCCTTTGCAGTGGGCATGTGGAGTCTTAGCCACTGGACCACCAGGGAAATCTCGCCTTTGTAAATTCTAATGAGTGGCATTGAACAGTACAAATCACTCTCTTCTTTTTTTCCCCTCTTAACATTATGTTTTTAGGTCAGTCCATGAGATTGCATCATATAAGTATACTACATTGTATTTTTGTATTTGTTTATGAATATTTAGTTCCCCCTAAGACCCAGTTTTTCTCAGTAACAGACATGGCTGCAGCACACACCCATGTGTGTGTGTGCACGTGCATGCCTCCACATGCAGTTTGTGAGAACCTGGGCGAGGTGTGTTCTTACAGGCAGAGTTGCTGAGATGTCGGGTAGAAACTTAATTTTACGAGATGCTGCCGAATTGCTATGAAAGGGGTCTGCCCAGTTACACGCCCACCAGCAGTGCATGGACGTTTGAGTTGCCCATCTCCTTGCCCCAGGTTGCTGTTGTCAGACATTACATCTTTGACCATCTCAGAGATGGTGGCCTGCTTCGTTTTTAGGGTCCCTGGCATTAAAGAGAAATTGGCTCATTCAGGCCATTCTGGATCTCTGCTGGAGCATGCAGGTGTGCTAAATCGCTTCAGTCGTGTCTGACTCTGTGCGACCCCGTGGAGTGTAGCCTGCCAGGCTCCTCTGTCTGTGAGATTTCCCTGGCAAGAATACAGGAGTGGGTTGCCATGCCCTTCTCCAGGGGATCTTCCCAACCCAGGGATTGAACCTGCGTCTCATGTCTCCTACATTGGCAGGCGGGTTCTTTGCTGCTTAGCGCCACCCTTTTTGCTGAAGGTCCCCAGCCAAATCCATGGGAGTGTGGTTATAGCTATGCTAATACTAGAAATAAAAACGCTTGCAGGAATGTCTGCTTTTACTATGTGGGCTGAGACATGCCCCAGTGATTACTCCACACGGTAGTCACAGACAAGCCTGTGTGGCTGTTATCCGCTGGGCTATCATGACACCATTGTTTGATTCCACCCCAAAGGGTCTTGCTCTCTGAGATCTTTATCTGGTGTCCAGGTTCAAGCTCAGCAATCATCTTGTTCATTACCGGTCAGGACGTTCCTATTGTAACTCGGTGCTTGGCCTTTTCTTCTGTCAGCAATACTAGCAAATTCAATAAGAATTTCAGTCCCTTTTTTCTGAAAAGGCAAAAGAAAAAAAAAAAAAAAGAACAGCGCTGTCCCTAATGGGAACAGCAGGGAAAATTCAAGAAGCAGAATATAATTACTTGAGTTGGAATTTGGCCAAACGCTCAGAGTCATAGCCTCAGGCTTGGAAAAGTGCCCTGAGATCCTCTCAGGCGCGGGAACGTTCAGGGCCTCTGATTCACCTCTCCCCAGGAGAGAAGTCAGACAGACCTACTGTGTGCTGAGCCGTTCCCTGGAGCAAACCTCACCACCCGGCAGGTGTCTCTGCTGCCCTGGGTGCAGGCGCAGAGGCCACTGGCCAGCAGAATAGCTCCTGAAGTGGACCCCCTCCCATCCACCAGGGTTCTAGTCACTGCCTTCAGTAGGAGAGAAAGACTTAATGCTTCCCCTTCCATCAGAGCCTTCCTGAAATGCGTCTCCCACAGTTCAGTGCATTCTTCCCAAGACCAGCTGCCTGCAACCACAGAAATGGTGTTTATGTCTCTCCTTTGGAGAATACGGGTGCTGATACCTAATTGGCTCTACAAACTGCTGTTAGGAGATAGAGAATCACAAAACAGCCTGTGTCCCAAGGTGATGGATGCTACAGCGGTGTGTTGAACTGTGAGCTTTAAACGGTCTTGATGATGGCCTTTCTGTCGTTATCTTCTCCTGAATTGCTAAGTTTATGGGGAAAACATGCAAATAAAGATTTTAAAGAAGGCAGTCGTTTGGTCTTAAAATGGAAAGCTTTATAGTTTGTATTCTAGGGGGTTTCCTATCAGGATTTCTAAATAATAATCAATTATTTCGAAATGCTGAGGCTCATTAAATTTACATCGTGAAGGAGCATAAATATTTCATATCCAAAATTCTGCTTTCCCCAAAGATGTAAAACTGCTGAACTTTATTTACTTCACTCTAAAGGCTCCTGTTTGGATTCATATAGGTTTATGAGCAGGCATTACGACAGTTTTTTAAAAGTAGCTGTTCTGTTAAGGGTATACAGTTGCTCATAAAATTGATTTTTGCATAGTGACAGTAAGTTGCCAGATCGCTTTGAAATGTGGAGATGACTGTGCAGTAGCTTCACACCACTTCTGATGAACATAGATAATTTCTGTATTTGGGGTGCACGCTAAAGCTATATTTTGAATTTGGTTCAATAATCCTGGTAGGAGAAACTGAAGGAGCAGCTTTTTCAGCTTCATAATATTGTCTCCTGTTTTTAAGCAGGTCGTAACTTAGGCGTATGTGGGTATTATTATTATTATTATTATTATTACCTTGTGATGCTGGCATGTATTTTTATATCTTATAAGCTATGCAGCATTTTAATATCACATATCATTCCATTCACCCTCTCAAAGTTGTATGGGAACATGGGCTGTTTTTCCTTTTACTCGGGCCTTCTAATAGTTCCTTCATTAGTGTTTGCAGTATTCAAGGTACAAACTGAACTTCTCTCATTAAATGTATTCCTATGTGTTCATTTTGATACTACTCTATAGGAGCCTGGTGTGCTACAGTTCATGAAACTCGACTTGGCAACTGAAAAGCAACAACAAATAAATGGAATTGTTTTCTTAATTTCATTATTAGATTGTTCATTACAAGTGTATAGAAACACAGCTGATTTTTATACATTGACCTCATATCCCGAGACCCTGTTGAACTTACTTATTATAAGCACTGATTGTTTTTTGTAGAGCCTTAGAATTTTCAAGACCCGTGATCTTTAGGTTTAGTTTTATATCCTGTTGTTCAATCTGGGTGCCTTTTATTCATTTTCCTGCCTACTTGCTGTGGCTGGAACCTCCTGTACGGTGCTGAGTACAAGTGGAGAGAACAGACGTCTTTGTTGTGTTCATGTCTTTGGAGGGAAATTTCCAGCCTTTCACCGTGAAGTGATGTTAGCTGTGGGTTTGGGTTTTTCTTAGATGCTCATTATCAGGAAGGACATTCTCTTATATTCCTACTTTTTGGGTGTTACTTAAAAATCAGTCATGAAAGGCTGTTGGATTTTAGCCAGTGCTTTTCCTTTATATATATAGGAGAGGAGAAAGTTTTCCTTGGCCCTCCTAGGGTCACTGACAGGGTCTGAAAATTAAACCGACAAAGACAGATAAACGGGAGAAAAGCATATAGATATATTTCCTGTATGTTTTATGTGATGCGGTAGCCTCATAAGGAAATAGAGACATGCACAAACAGACCTGAGTTTGTTTATACTGGTTTTCATGAAAAGTGGACGTTCATGGAGGAATGTGGTATGGTAAAGACAATACTGTGAGTGTGGTAAGCTGAGGAAGACCCAGCAAGAGGTGTGTGTTCACTTTCTTTTCCACCTTTAGCGATAAGGAGCTCCTTTCCTCTGGGTACTGGGAGGGCATCTGTCACACGAGGGTTTTATGGCCTGTTTCAAGGGAGGAGGGAAGGAAAGGTCAGAGTGACCTTCTTGCTTCTGCTGTTTTCTCAGACTTCTTCAGCTTAATATATTCGGTGTACCCAGGCGCCGTGTTTTTGGTAGCATTTCCTGAACTCCATTAACTATCAGATTATCCTATGGTTTTTGTCTTTTATTCTATTGGTGTCTTTTATTATTATATTGATTGATTTGGGGATGTTAAATCAACCTAGCACGGCTAGGATGAATCTCACTGGGTTATAGTGTACAATCTTTTTTTTTAATTAATTTTTTAATTGAAGGATAATCGCTTTACAGAATTTTGTTGTTTTCTGTCAAACCTCAACATGAATCAGCCGTAAGTATACATATATCCCCTCCCTTTTGAACCTCCCTCCCATCTCCTGCCCCATCCCACCCCTCTACGTTGATTTGAGTTTCCTGAGACATACAGCAAATTCCCATTGGCTGTCTATTTTACATATGGTAATGTAAGTTTCCATGTTACTCTTTCCATACGTCTCACCCTCTCCTCCCCTCTTCCCATGTCCATAAGTCTATTCTCTATGTCTGTTTCTCCATTGCGGCCCTGAAAATAAATTCTTCAGTACCATTTTTCTAGATTGTGTATATATGCGTTAGTATACAATATTTATCTTTTTCTTTCTGACTTACTTCACTCTGTATAATAGGCTCTAGGTTCATCCACCTCATTAGAACTGACTCAAATGCATTCCTTTTTATGGCTGAGTAATATTCCATTGTGTATATGTACCACAACTTCGTTATTCATTCATCTGTCGATGGACATCTAGGTTGCTTCCATGTTCTATCTTTTGTAAAATAGTGCTGCAGTGAACAGTGGGATGCCTATGTCTTTTTCAGTTTTGGCTTATAGTGTACAATCTTTGTTATTTGTTGTCATATAATACCTTAAATATAAAGATATTTGCATATATTATTCCTTCAATTGTGAGATCAGAAAATTATACAGAATCATGCCTCATTATTATTCTGCCAATTTTAACAAGTAATAATGAAAAAGATTGCAAAAACCCTCATAAACCTATGTGTCATATATTGGATAAAATAATGCAAAATCTAAAACATTTCTGTATTACTACTCCACAGTATGAAATAAGTCAGCAATTTCTTTAAACACTTAAGAAATGCTGAGTTCATAATATGGCATTCTTGATTCAAATTTATTCTTATTTTATAAAACAAAATTAATTTTTCAATCATATTTATTTGCATAGTCAAACATTGCCTACTTTCAAATTTAGATTTTTATGAAGACATTAAACAGTGTGATTAAAATAAGAATAACAGTGACAAATTAAAAAATTGGAGCTATTTTCTGAATTATGTTTGTTGAATAAAGGCTGACCCAATAAAGGCATTGTTTGAGAAGTGCACAGAACTCAGAACTGTTGTTTCATTTTAAAGGTGGGAAGTTAGCTTGGGTTTTTCTCCAATGGACTGTCATTTTTCTTCAATATACAGTGACTAATAAAAGTTATCTTTACATAGTGGCTCACTTATTTTTCTGTGAGAAGACTGTTGAGTCTGTTTTACCACTTGACAAATTATTCCATTAAGGTCCATTCTTACAGGGCTGCACTGTTGGTTCGGTGGGTAAGACTCATTGAACCAACTGCACTATTGGTTCAGTGGGTGAGACGCCAATGCAGGGAACCTGGGTTCAATTCCTGGTCAGGGAACTAATTTCCCCATGCCGCAGCTAAGACTTGGCACAGCCAAATAGATAAAATTGTCTTACAAAAAGATCTATTCTTTCCTTACAAGCAAAACAAAAATAGCTTTGTCTTGAAACATGTTTGTTAAGAGCTTTCTGCTCACAAGAGTTACTTGGCCTCTGTGACCTATTACCTTGCTCATGTAGTGGGGGTAATAATAAAAATAATGCTTTCCTCAAAGGGTAAGTGTAAGGATTAAATGAGTTAATGTACATAATGAGCTTTGAACAGTGCTTAGCACATTTCTAAGACCTCAGTAAATGTTAGCTATTATTATTATGCCTGAATTCTGATTGGCCCACTAGAATGAATTAACTGCAGATTGTAACTCTAAGTAAACATACTGATTGGTTTCTTAGATGGGATAATTTAGTAGTGTCTGTTTTAAAAGTCAAAAAAATTTGCAAAATAGATTGTTTTCAGATAGTACTGGGTGTTCTCTTTAGCAGAAGTTTGCTCTTTTTTTTGTGATGATGTTGCTGCACAAATAGAAGTGTTGACTGTGCATTCTGGCCGGCGGGCATGGCCCCAGCCCATCTCAGCCTTTGCCATTACATTAAAATGTAAATGAAAAGACAAAGGGGTCAGGACACAGTCTGCCCGTTGTCCATTTCAGTTTGCACTTTGATCTTGCAAATTACCATTCTCTGATTTTGTTGTTAGCATTTGGTAGCAGGCTTTGAAGAATCAATGATACGAGACATCTACAGAAAAGTTTGCATCCTGGTCAATGATAACTCCTGGCTTTGGAATCAAAGGCTGATGTGAGATCAATTAACACCTGAAAACCTCTATTCTTTAAAAAGTTGTTTTCTTAGTAAGAAGCAACAGAATATGGCAGAAATGAAAAAAATTAGAAGAATTGTACTCAAAAACCTTTTAATATTCATGGAAGATATTTAGTTTTTAGAACTCCTGTAGATTTTAGAGGAAAACTGGCATAGCATTTTGAAAGGGTACCCAGGAGACAAATGGGCCTATAAATTTAGAGAGAAAAAGAGAATTTTTCTTTTTGAGTATGGGCTAGATTGGAATTTTCCACTCTAGTGGTGCTCTACCTGCGTTCCAATTAAGGTGGTTTGGCAAGGTTCAGAGCACGCAGCTCAGCGTGGAACTGAAACTTTTCTGGCTGTAGACCTCTTTTTCTTGGGATCTTTTCCAGTTTCCAGTGATAGATCAGTTATTTTAAATAATAATGAACATTTTTGAGGCTAAGTACCAGGCACACAGAACGTCTTCTCCTGGCAGCATCTTCTTTGATCTTTATCCCAACGCTATGAAATACATACTTTAAAAAAAAAATCCCAGTTTTGCAAATTGAAAAAACAAATCCACTAAGGCTTGGGTTTAGGAACTTTTGCATCTATTCAAAGACAGTGAGAGCCTGAGCTTGAACATATATACGCTGAAAGTGTTAGTTGCTCAGTCCTGTCTGACTCTGTGCGACCCCAAGGACTGTAGCTCACCAGGCTCCTCTGTCCATGGAATTCTCCAGGCAAGAATACTGATGTGGGTAGTCATACCCTTCTTCAGGGGATCAAACCTGGCTCTCCTGTTTTGCATACAGATTCTTTGCTGTCTAAGCCACAAGGGAAGCCCATATGCTGAAATTCCGACCTTAAAATAGTATTAGCCTTCAATTGCTTCCCAACCGAAAATGTAGGGTTTACAGCACTAGGCAGGGAGAATCCAGGCATCTTAAACCTCTGGAAAAATTATCTATGCCTTTATTGTTTATTGAAAAACCTTACAAATGCCATTAGTAGAAGCCTCAACCTTCCTTATCTTGGAAGAAACTGGTCTGGAATAAAGAATTCCACAGTCCCTTTGTCTTATTAACCCTGGTGGATGAGTTACTATCTTCTATTCATGTCAATTAATTCTCTTAATTGAAAATGACAATTTGCTTATAAAAGGGTTTATGCTTAGTAGGTTTTTCTGTCTTCATCTGGTTTCCATCTGAGGTATGGCTTTATTATTTTAGCCAGATGATTTTTTTCTTTTCTGAAAGTCTTCTTCTCAACCAAGAAACACTGCTGCCCAAACAAAGACAGCCAACCCATTCCAAAGAAGTGTGTGTTTGATCAGTTGCTCAGTCGTGTCTGACTCTTTGTTGACCCCATGGACTGTAACCGCCAGACTTCTCTGACCATAGGATTTTTCAGGCAAGAATACTGGAGTGAGTTGCCATTTCCTCCTCCAAGAGATCTTCCAGACCCAGGGGTTGAACTTGTGTCTCCTACTTCTACATTGGCAGGTGGATCCTTTACCACTGAGCCATTGTTCCAGAGGCACCCCCCGCCCCCCGCCCAAATACAGTTTGAACAAAGGTATCAATTCCTTAAACGCTAACCTTATTGTGCAAATAATAAGCCCTGGAGTCATTGAGAAAGCCATATTGAACATCAGATCCTTTCTAAAGGAGAAAGGATAAGCCCCGTTCTGAGCAGCATGTCTTAATAAGGATGAAGATAAAGAAATAATATCACACAGTCGTATCTTTGGCCAGCAAATTAAAAATGTAAGTTATAACCTAAAAGTACTCCTAATATAATTAGAAAACTGCATTGATAAATCAGCTTTTCTATGTCTTTCTCTTTGGTTCAGTGGCCACTGCTAGAAACAGGGCCCTTAGGAAAGCAGCCTTCCGGGGCAGCTTTACAGTGCATGCACAGACCTCTGGCAGACCCAGTGACAGTTCTGATATTCCTGTTACTTGTTATTGTTAGGTAAGCTGATGAAGCAGAGCACATATATTTAATCAAATTCTTCAGAAAGAATACAGAAATTAATACTTAGCATTTTTGAGGGCTGGTAAAAAAAAGCATCATACACCATGCTGGTAGAAATGCAGTTTGTTATACACGTGAAGGAAAGCAGTTCAGCAATTTGTGTCTAAAGTCTTTTTAAAAATGCTTCTTTTTGTCTTAGTAATTCAATTTCTAAAACTTCACCCTAAGGAAAAAACAAAAAGTCTACATGAGGATTTAATTATGAACTCTTGTGTCTTGGCATTATGTTTAAGAAACTCAGAGGTCCAAAGTAAAGGAATGTTCCAGTTAACTTTTTTATGTTCATATGATATATGTGTGTGTGTGTGTGTGTGTGTGTACTCTTTGCGACCCCATGGAGCCTGCCAGACTCCTCTGTCCACAGAATTTCCCAGGCAAGAATACTGGAGTGAGTAGCCATGCTCTCCTCCAGGGAATCTTCCCAACCCAGGGATCGAACTCAGGTCTCTTGCGTCCCCTGCATTGTAGGTGGGTTTTTTTTTTTTTAACCACTGTGCCACCTAGGAAGCCCATATATATTTAAGGATTTCATGACCTTGACATTAGTGACATTAGGATGGGTAATCCCTTTCTGTGGAGGCTGTCTTGTGCATTGTAGAATATTAACACCATCGCTGACCTCTGCACACTGGGTTCTAGCAACATCTGCCCCGCCACCTCCCCTACCCCTGTTGTGAAAAACAAAAATGTCCCAGATATCATCAGATGTC